>NC_090931.1:871899267-872257600 GCF_040938575.1 Ambystoma mexicanum
ACGCCACGTCAACTAGATCTACAAGTCTTATACAAATCCCAAGTGGCATCACAGAGTATTAGGTACTGTGATGAATCCTATGGATCCTTCGCTAAAGCCCTGCCTAAAGTCTCCTCCCAGGTGGCCATGGAACGGCAGATGATTCCTGATCCTGACTTGGGGATGGTGTTCTCCGGGAGGATCACCTAGGAAGAGAAAAGGCCCAGGGAAGTTAGAGGAACCTGTGGGGTGAGGCACAGTATTTGACCTCTAGGGAAGACATCACAAATGCCAAAATATATAATCACTTGTTCCCACAATAACCTAGCTGTTCCACATGTTGAGCACCTTAATGTGGGTGAAATCAGCCAGAACTCCTGTGGTGTAAAAAGGAATAAACCCCTTCTGAAACCTACAGAACTAGAAACTTCCCTAACTCAAAAAGGGGTAATGAAAGGAAGTTTGTGAATAATAACCACCAAAAGTGTAGAAATTCATATTCCACTTTCTAAACAAGATGGATCAATCATTTGTGTGATATTCCTTCAATAAATACTGTAGAGAGTGGAAATCCAATCAAAGTAGAAAAGGTCAAGAAAACTAACTTTATTGGAAGGGACTTTAAGTCCCATAATTCGCTCAATACTGGGATGAGGAAGAGGGATGCAGAGGAACACTGCTGAAGGAGTGGTCAGCTAATTAGTGAAGAAGACCTACACTTAGGGAGATTGAAGCTTAAAAATCTCACTTAGTGCCGGCATTGGCCTGTTGGCAGCAGGTGAGGAGCAGGAGGGGAGAAAGCAATGCAGACCATGTATGCAGCTGAAGGTGAAGCTGGATGCGAGAGAAGGCGCCGGGACCACTGGAAAACCAAAAGAAGTGATGGGTCCTGAGAGGGTCTTTGCCTCGAGTAGTTCCTGTTGCAGAGGTCGCGCAGCGGGAAGTGTATGAAAAGGGCACTTGGCCATTGAAGGCTCGTTGTGCAGAGGTTGCGCAGCAGGAAGCAGAAGTAGCGAGGGAAGTGTGCCCTCTCTAGAGGTTTCACATAGCTGGGTTTCACCTGAGTCTCTCCAGAGAGGACGAAGCTCCAGTTCCAAGGGGCACGTGCAGAGGTGGACCAGGGGAGGCTGTTCCCCCAATCGTGAGAAGTCACAATGATAGAAGACCTGCACACTTACCAGGTGAGTTCACAGCTTGCAGGTGACTCAAGCGCTCTCACGCTGTCCGCCAGCTCACAGCAGGTTTCACTCACGTGTGAGTGAAAGAAGCAGTCATTTCAATTTTGAATACAAACTAATTGAAAATGACTAAAGTTAAATGTATTGAACCAAAATGACTATGCAAGCAAGCGTGCGAGTTGGTGGAAGGCTCAAAAACCCAGTGGGGAAGCTTTATTAAAAACAAACCTACAAGCAATACCAAGGCCAAGAGTATTAAAAAACTCAGCAATACCAATACATCAAACATTGCTCAAGACGAGAGGGGAATACTGGGAAATCCAAGAGTTGTAAGACTTGCTGCTCATGTGTTGTGAAATGCAGACCACCAATTGACAAACGCACATTGCCAAATCCAAAACAGAAGCAGAAGAACAACATATAATGGTCACTATTTGGTGGTTGGTGTAGAGGGGAAAGAAAGGTGGCAAACAGGCTGCCCTTCTGGAGAATATTAGCCAGAGGGAGAGGAACATAGTTGCAAAGGAGTCCTAAAGCACACTAATGTGATTCCTTGTTTCCCTGAAAGTGTTTTAAAGTCTGATGCCACAGAACCTTTGTGAAGTTGTTGTTCTCGCTTGGAAGTTACCACTGAAGCACACTTTGTTCTTTTGTGAAGCATTGAGCGGGCAGGGGAGTATACCCGCATGGCAAGTTGTGTAAGTAGAAGACCTGGCATGGGAGTCAACCAGATAGTAGTTGATAAAATGCTGAACTGTGCATTTAACAAAGACAACTCAAGTTAATTATGACATTGAAAGAAGTGTGTAAACCTGATGTGTAGGGGTTACATATCTCCAGAAGAACAAGTTACTTCTTACCTTGTAACGTTCTTTCGACAGGATGTTCCTCCGACGTATTCCTCATCTTAGATATCTCCTTCCAGCTCTGCTGGCCTCGGAACATTTTTTCTCTAGAGGGCGCTGTGCGTCGACGTCCTCCGAGTCGATGTCCCTCGACAGCCGCCGTATCGACGTCATCCTGCCTATAAAGGCCGCGCGCAGTGTCCGTTGCTCAGTTCCGTTTTGTAGCCCACAATAATACTTTCTGGACTAGACTAATCACCCTGAAGGAGCGTAGGCTGCAACAACACGGGAAGTAGAACTGCGGGGATGGATGGGAGGGCCGATGAGGAATACGTCGGAGGAACATCCCGTCGAAAGAACGTTACAAGGTAAGAAGTAACTTGTTCTTCGAAGGGATTGTGTCCTCCGATGTATTCCTCATCTTAGATAGGCTCCCATAGCAGTATTCTATTATTGGAGGAGGGAGTACTGACTTCACGCTGTCTTCTATTGATGAATAGAATGCAGTACAGCCCTTCCAAACCTAGTCTCTTGACTGGAGGAGGAATCCAAATTGTAAAAACGTGTAAAGGTATGGACAGACGACCATGTAGCGGCCGCACAGATGTCTTTAACCGGCACGCCTCTTTTGAGGGCCGATGAAGCTGCAATACCTCTGGTCGAATGAGCCCTAAGGTTTTGAGGGGGCTCTTTCCCTGCCAGTTTATAACATTCCAGAATGGCTAGAATGATCCATCTGGAAATGGTCTGCTTAGTTATTGGTAACCCCAGCTTGTGACCTGTGTAACCTACAAACAGCTGGTCTGCCTGTCTTATCCTGGCTAGTCTACTGATGTAAAAACTTAAAGCCCTTCTAGGGTCTAGCCTGTGTAACCTCCCTTCCCCGGGTGAGGAGGAGGATAGAAAGATGGTAGGGTAATCTTCTGAGTGATATGGAATTCAGAAACCACCTTTGGGAGGAAATTAGGCTTCACTTGCAGGACAACTTTGTCTTTGTGAAATATTGTGTGAGGGGGTTTACAAGAAAGAGCTTGTAATTCGCGCACCCTTCTAGCAGATGTAAGTGCTATTAATAAAACAGTTTTAAGGGTAAGGAATCTTAACGAACAAGAATGGAGTGGTTTGAAAGGTGTGCCCATAAGGAAAGTTAGTACTAAGTTTAAATCCCATAGGGGAACTTGGAATGGTCTTGGGGGATAAACATTGGTTAACCCCTTTAGAAACTGTATTACCAAGGGTAATTTGAAATAGGATGGTTCTTCCGCAGTGCGCTTAAAGATGGATAGCGCTGCGAGATAGCCCTTAATGGTGCCAACTTGAAGGCCTGAATTCGCCAAATATAGAAGGAAGGACAAAACCATTGGTGTACCACATGAAAAAGGGTGATATTCTGTTCTCTCCACCAGCTGCAAAATCTGTTCCAACGGCAGCGGTATAAAGACTTTGTTGCTGGCCTCCTTGCCGAAAGCAACACCTCCATAACATCATCAGGGAGGTCCCAATCCTTGTACCTCAACCTTTCAGAAGCCAAGCGTGAAGGTTGAGGGTTTTGATGTCTGGATGGAGAACCTGACCTCCCTTCTGTGAGAGTAGGTTCTCTCTGAGTGGAAGTCGAATTGGAGGGCAGATGGACAAGTCTAGAAGGTCCGGGTACCACGTTCTCCTGGCCCAATCTGGGGCAATTAGGATCGTGGTTCTCTGGAATCTTCTCAACCTCCTGATCATTTGAGGAATGACAGGGACCGGTGGGAATGCGTACAGAAGCGGAAACTCCCAGTCCACTATGAACGCGTCTCCCAGAGCTCCTCTCGGGGGAAATTCCCTTGAGCAGAACAGATCGCATTTCCTGTTGACGCTGGTGGCGAACAGATCCACCTGAGGGGTTCCCCAAAGGGCGAAGATCTCTTGAAGGACTTCTTGAGCTAGTTCCCACTCGTGGGAGACTGTGCTCTGCCTGCTCAGAGCGTCCGCTGTCAAGTTCTTCTCTCCGGCTAGGTGAACTGCCGATAGATAGATTCCTTCTTGGATTGCCCAAAACCAGAGCTGCATCGCCTCTCTGCACAGGGGTAGTGATCCTACGCCTCCACTTTTGTTGAGGTAATGCATGGCCACTGTGTTGTCCGTCATTATCAGGATGTTTTTCCCTTGTACAGCTGGCAGGAACGCCTTCAGCGCAAGTCTGATGGCTCTCAGCTCTAACAGGTTGATATGTAGTCTGGACTCCGATGGAGACCAACGACCGCTGATGGTCAAGTCGTTGGCGTGGGCTCCCCACCCAGTGAGTGAGGCATCCGTGACTACTGTTATCTCCGGCCAGGGTTGCCAAAAATGTTCTCCTTTCAGAATGTTCTCCTGACAGTCCCACCACTGAAGGTCTCGAGCCACCCTGTCGGGAACCTGAAGAAGATCTGTCATTCTCCCTGAGAATTGTGACCCCTGAGTCCTCAGTGCCCACTGGAGGGATCTCATTCTCAGGCGAGCCTCTGGCACTAGGAAAATGCAGGATGCCATGAGGCCTAGCAACCTCAAAAAGTTGAAGGCTGGGAGACGTTGAGCATCTTGGAACTTGGTAACCATCTGTAGAATATCTTGAGCCCTCACCTCTGGTGGCGAGGCTTTTCCCAGGGAAGTGTCCAAGATCGCTTCTATGAACTGGAGTCTCTGCGATGGTATCATTTGTGACTTCTTTAAATTGAGGGAGAAGCCCAGTCTGTGAAGGGAGTGGCACACGTGATTTAGCTGGATCTGAGCTTGTTCCGAAGAGACAGCCCTGATCAACCAATCGTCCAGGTAGGGGTAGACATGAATCCCTTCCCTCCTTAGACTTGCCGCCACTACCGATATTAACTTGGTGAAGACCCTCAGGGCAGAGGTCAGCCCAAATGACAGCACTCGAAATTGATAGTGAGAGCTGCCAATTGCGAACCTCAGGTATTTCCTGTGCTTGAGATGGATAGGCACATGGAAATAAGCGTCCTGAAGGTCCAGAGATACCAACCAGTCCTGGAACTGAAGGACCTGGAGGATCTGAGAAAGAGTGACCATCTTGAATTTGTCTTTTCTGAGGAATTTGTTCAATTCTCGCAAGTCCAAGATGGGTCTCAGTCCTCCGTCTTTCTTTGGAATGAGAAAGTAAGGGGAGTACCAGCCCTTGTTCCTCTCCGCTACAGGTACCGGTTCTATGGCACCTTTCTCTAGCAGGTCCAAAATTTCCTGCAAGAGGAGCGGATCTGGAGCTTTCTGAGAGCTGATCCCCGGTGGATGACTCTGAGGTATGCATAGGAGAGGCAGGCAGTAACCTTGGGCAACTGTTTCCAATGCCCAAGCATCTGACGTGATAGCCTGCCATTCCGCCAGATGTTGAGTCAACCTGCCTCCTACAGGTGTCCTGTGAGTGAAGTCCTCAGAGTGGTTTTGGGGCGGCTGATGCAGATGCCGATGGTAAAGAGGCACCTGCTGTTGCTGCGGCTTTTGAATATCTACCCCGTCCACCTCGGGTAGTTCTTCTTTGTCCCCTTTGAGCCGGTCGTCCTCTACCTCTTCCGAATGCAGAGTAGAAGCGAAAGGACTTGCCTCTCGCAGAGGTTCCTGTGGGACGAAAAGGTGTCTGACGGATTGCAGCGCCTAGGGATTTTGCTGCTGCTTTTGAAGTTTGCAGTTTTTCTAAACTGTCATCCGCCTTTTTCCCAAACAAAGAAGAGCCATCGAATGGCATGTTCAAGAGCCTGGCTTGCACATCTGGGGCAAAACCAGACTTTCTCAACCAAGCAAATCTCCTGGTTGTTGTACTTGCCGCCATTGCTCTGCTGATACGGTCAGCCGAATCAATGCCCGTCTGGAGGGATTCGCACATAGCGTCTTTACCGTCCTGTATGATATTCAGGAACGCTTCCCTTTCTTCTCCCTCCGGGATGCAGTCAGTCGCTGTAGAAGCACACTCCCAAAGTGTATGGCTGAATCGAGCAAGGGTGCAAGTAGCATTCACAGATTTTAACGCCATGCTACATGCCGAAAAAACTTTCTTTGCCATAGCATCATATTTTTTATCGTCCCTGTCCTGTGGGACGGTAGGATAAGCCGTCTTGACATCGGTAGAAGATGCTGCCTGTACCACCAGACTTTCTGGGGATGGGTGTTTTGACAAAAACTCCGGGTCTGTAGAAGATACCCTGTATTTTGTAGACAGTTTTTTATTTACTGCCAGGACGACATCTGGGGTTTCCCAGTTCGTCATAATCTTCCTCTGAAGAGCTTTATAAAAAGGCACCACAGGATCCACCTGTGGGCCTTTATCAAGAAGATCCGTGAGGTCATCTTGTTGGAAAGATTGTGAAGGTGCAGATCACCCCATAAACTCTGTGATCCTGGCCATTAAGGCTCTATAGGGGGTTTCAGCATGCTCCCCCGGGTCTGGCCTAGCAAACTCCACCTCAGGGGAAGTGTCTAACCCACTTGCCTCATGTAAGGAATCATGAAGATCCTTTAACCTGCGTTCTTCAGAGGAAAATTCCTCTCAAATTGGGGTTACAAGTCCCTGCAACTCAAATGTGTCTTCCTGTTCAGACAATTCACCCTCTTCCAAAATTGAGGATATAGTTCTCAATTGTTCTGAACTCATAAAGGGTGTAAATCCCATTTCCAAGGCAGAGGGTGCCGAACTTGTCATTATCGGCCTCGAAAACGTCAATGTCGTTGACGCCGACGTCGAAGGCTTCGAGCGTGGTGTCGAAAACAAAGGTGGAGGCCTCGATGACCTTGACAGAATTGGGATTCTACTCGACAATCTCGAAGCCATCGTCATCGAGGACCTGGGGATAGTCACTGGGTGTGTTGTGACCGTGACTTTTCTTGGCATCGACGCCGGTGTCGAAGCTGGCGTCGAGTCGACAGACCCGTGTGTCGAAGGTCCCTTCGACAACGGCGTCGAAGACACCGACCTCGGCGTCGACGGAACCTTTGGAGGTCATAGTCCTACTCGAGGGTTCGAGACGCGCTCGAGAGGTTTCCTTCGCCGGGTACTGCGACTCGTGGCGTTTTTGACCTTCGGGTCTTTCGACCAGAGCATCGCTCTCGGCAGTCTTCGAGGGGGTCGAGGCCGCTTTCTCGAAGACGCTCATCATATTTTTGCGGAATTCCTCCCAGTCAGCCCGGGAACTATGTTTCGTGGGGCAAGGGATTCTTTTTGGCGAAACAGAGGAAGAGTAAGACGGAGAAGGGGATCTTCGACGTCTCCTCTTCGAGTGCTTCGATCTCGAGGAGTGATGGGACCCACTCCGAGACCTGGAGCACGAATGGTGATGAGGAGACGAATGTCTCGACTTCGTCGACGAAGAAGAAGCTTTAAAAGTCTTACCTTTCTCCAGCTTCCCCCTACGCTCCTTCAGGGCCTTAGCTGTCATGGACATACAGTCCTCGCACTCCGAACAATGGTGTTCAGCTCCCAAACACCAGAGACAAACTCTGTGAGGGTCAGTCAGTGACATCTTTTTTCCACAATCTCGGCATTTTTTGAAGCCGGATCGAGGAGTTGTCGGTTCCGACGAGGAAGCCATCGAGTACGGATCGAATAACTCGAGGTAAATAGGTTTAATCTGACAAAAACTGAGCAACGGTATTCCAAGGCACTGAGTAAGCGCAGAAAAACGGAACTGAGCAACGGACGCTGCGCGCGGCCTTTATAGGCAGGATGACGTCAAAGTCGATACGGCGGCTGTCGAGGGACATCGACTCGGAGGACGTCGACGCGCAGCGCCCTCTAGAGAAAAAAATTTCCGAGGCCAGCAGAGTTGGAAGGAGATATCTAAGATGAGGAATACGTCGGTGGACACAATCCCTTCAAAATCAACGTTTGTGGCAAATCGTTGTTAGGGAGAATTCTCATAAATGGCTGATTTCCCTTACCGAATGAGTCCCTCAGCAGCTTTGCTGGATTTCTAGGGTTTATTTTTTCACCTTGTAAGAGTGTGAGCCCTTTTCCCACTCTTACATGTGTTTTGCTGTGTGTGTTTTTACCAATTGTGTAATCTTGGGCTCTGGAGCCTCACCTACTCCATGAGCATTTTATTTTGTGTTACACAGCACCCTCAGTGCAGTGACACAGGGTTGTCTTTTAGACTTCCCACTGACTCCATTTTTCTGGGACTGACTACTGTCTCCCAGAAACATGTAAAGTTGCCATTAACTTTATGTAGTCTCTATAAATCACAGACCCAGTACACCCCATCTTAAATGGAGTATTGGAAAGGGTTAATTTTTAACCCTTTTGCCTGTTTCTCTTGGAGCACTATTTCGCTCCCTTTTCATCAAGACTTTGCTGGTGGCAGTGGTAACTACCCTATTTTTCAAACTGTGGTTATCTTAAATAACCATGGTATTGTTTAAGGCTATTTTACTAGTCTCGAACATAAACCCGCTTGACCAAATATATTTTATTTCAGCTCTGGCTGGGTTTATTCGCCATTTCTTTTTGTAAAAGTCTTTCTCGTGTTTTACTCTGCGTGCCAAACCAGGTTTGTTTCCTTTGTTCACCGTCTATTCGCATGCTTCTGCACAGAAGCCCTCCTTAAGGCGCCTGAAAGTCTGGGTAGGCAGGATGTGAGGGAGGGATCTTAGGACCCCTGTCATGGGTTCCCTTGGTAACCCAAGTTGCACTCCTGTTTGATTGGTTGGGTGACTGTCCTTGCCAGGACAGCCACCCTGCTGTGTGATTGACAGCCAGGCTGTGTGAATGTGGGAAAACTGCATAAAAAGCAGGTCTCTGGGACTGGAAAGGCAGAGTCGCCACTGGAACGAAAGAACCAATGAGGAGCAACGACTGAACCGCCCGGTGAAGCCCTGTTGCAGGTCCGAATCTTCAGAATCCGACAACAGAGAAGATCCTCCAGGAATCTTCTTTCCTTGAGCTGGTGGGACCAACCAGTTCGCCCAAACTACAAGCCAGGACTCCTCCTCTTGTTGAATTCACTGTACAGAGCTACAGTGGGCCGGATAGCCAGGAAGGTCAGACCCGGCTTGGGGTTTAAGGAACGCACCTTTTATTTGTTGTTTCGCTCCGCTGCTGGTTTCTTCCCTGGGTAGTGCAGGACCCCTCCAGTCTCCTACTTCTTGTCAGTCCGACAGTCGCTTCAGGAACCGTGAGCCTGCAGGAACTACCAGGAACGTCCGCCTCAGCTACAGCTTCTTCTCCGTTTTAAGGTACTGTGCAAATCCGGTTGTTTGTTCGTTCAACCGCGGTGAAAGTGTTTAAAATATTTCTCCAATCCGAGGGCTTGTCCTTCTCTTCTCTTTGAACTAACTTTTCTGCCAACCAACCTCATCCAGAACCCGTGGCACGAACTTTACCGCAAACTACCCTGAACCGTGTCATTTTGAGCAAAAGACTGTTGACCTATTGGCTTTGGCCCTAAGCCTTTTCTACCTGATTCTATCACTGTAGTTCCTCTTGCTCAATTGCCCTGTTGGTGTGGTTCAAATTCTATTAACTTTGTCTTCCCCTCCCTTTTACAGTGCCATTTGGCGCCCACTTCATTTTGTGAGCTTAACTTGTCTGGAACTTATTGAGAGTGGTGTGGTGTATTAAGATTGTGATTTTTAAAACTGCTTACATTAGTGAAATGTTATATAACTAAAGAGTAAATAAATGTATATGCTTTTACTTGGAAACCTTGAGTCAGTGTATGTTTGAATCATGGTAATTGCTGTCCTTTGTGTAACTATTTGATACTGCTCACTTGCTCTTGATACAAGTCTGGCTGCTCAGCCATCGCTACCACTTTTACTGTGTAATACAGGCTTGTACCAAAGGTGAATTTGTACTGTCACTTGTAGTCTTATTTGTGTGTGGTGTTCCCAAAGGGTACTGCATTTAATTCTGGCTAAAAATCGTCCTGACAAAGACAAGTGTTGTTTACTTGATGAAGAGAAATGTGAAATCTGTTTGCTCCAGGAGGAGTTGGAACATACTATTTCTTTAAACTATATTGGAAATTTTTGGAAAACCAGGATTTCCTTATTTTCTTTTGAACTGTGGAGCACAACCTTGCTCAGACCTGGGGAAAAGGAATTCATCCAGGTTATTAAAAGAGACGATGGTCATATTGTGAATTTGATTGTATGCTATATTTGTTGAATTTAACTGCCATGCGTTTCCTTATTGCTTTATTGAATGTATAAGTGTGAGGGACAGATATCCTTTTGTTACAGTGTTTCCTTTAGTTGATTTTAGGTAGGCAAATCCTCCTCAGGGTAGGGATAGTGAGGTGTGTATCCAACCTTTTTATTTAATAAAACGGCTAATTTTGAAAACTTACATAGTTGTCAGCCTCACATTTCTAACCCCTCACAGTACTAGATATGAGAATGTCATGAATGCAAGTTAGTGATCTATCAAAGTTGGCTGTCCAATTTACGACTAAGGCCCCTGCAGGCCAAAAAGTTCCAGGCCAAGTGGTATCACCAATTAGCCTTACATCATTAGAATACATCATTAGAAACAGTCTCAAGATGGTGCTTAGCAGCACCATTTCCAATTTCCTAGTTTGAAAGATTATAAAAAGTCAAATTCCCCAAAATGTACTTTTTAATGGGGTTATTTTCCTAAGGGACAGATTTATAATATCTAGCGTATCACTTGAACAATCAAACAGCCATGTCCACTCTATGTACCCCTGAACGTTAGTTTAATTATCTGTAATACAATGTGGTTGAGACCACCTTTGCTGGGCATAATAATTAGAATTTCCTGGCATAATGACAATTACCTGTTCTAAGAACAATTCTCGTTCTTCCACCAGCTTCTTCAGCCTTATATCTAGGGATGAGAAAGAAAAGAGCAAGAGAACAGAAATGAGTGCAAAGCACTCAGCACCCAGGTGTGTTAAGACACGGATAGGAGTATGCTACAGTTAACAAATGGAATGATTAGGAAGGTGGGGCACATACCGAATCCAGTGAATTCACAGACAGGGCCAGGAAGGGGTGTCAGCCAAGGAGAGACAACTGCGAGGCAGCTCCACATCACATGCTTGTCACGTCTGCAGCATGCAAACAGGATAATCTTCTAATGTGGGGCTAGCATGCAGGGGATCTAGTGGGGACTCAAACACAACTGCAACACAAAATCTCACAGGTGACTTTGCACAAGGTTAGAATACACAGTACACAAGACCAATGAAATGTACAGAGTAGGGGATAACACGGTCACTAGGATCAAGCAGCACATGCCCTGTTGGAAAAATGAATCTTAGATTTGGCAGCAGATGATCCTCCTAGTCCAACCTGACATGTCAATTTCTTTGCCCACTGTAATAGTGTTCCCCTACAGGCCTCCAACTACTGGTCTCAAAACTGATGTTAAAAGCCTGCTTCGGTCTCTGGCATTTTTTGCATTCTTTTGCTGATTATTCCCCACTTCTACTTATGCTGATAAGCATCCACATGCATTCAATATAAAAACAAGCATTTCTCCACGAGAGACCTGAACCCACAGCCACCCGATTCACCATGTATGTTTCTCCTGTACAACAATTAGTTAAAAGAAGCCATCTTTCATTAAACATGCCTGCCTGTTACGTTATAGTCATTCACTTAGTAACTTTGATGTCGATCATATACCCATTCTTCCACCATTCCTTACATTCCATGAATCTTTGATCCTTGAATTTTTCTTCTCTAGCCCTGCATCAGGCTGATAGACTGCCTCTGGATAAGCACTTTCCTTTATGCGTCATTATACATGGTCAAATACAAACCCTGATAGTCTAAAAGGCTCTGTGATGGCTCTGGTATATTGTATGTCCATACAGTGCTTGCACACTAATATGAATGCTATTCTTCCTTTGCTCTCCGCACCAAGTACCTCAAATTTTCCAAACAGGACAGTGCCCAGAGCAGGAATGTGCGATTGTAATTGGGACATTTAACCAGAAGAATATAAGAAGTAATGCTACAAGTTTATCAATCATTGGCGGGTCTTGCCTAGAGTATCGTGTGCATTTAAGGAGCCCAAGTTTCCACAATTATAAATATTTATAGCAGACATGTCTTTTGTTTTTTCATGTTTCATCAGCTTGGCGTGGCAATGGCAGAAAACCATCGGCGGGAAGAAATCGTACATACCTGGAAGCACTTCTCCAGGGTTAGCAGAGCAGCAGCTTTAATAGGCAAGAGGTGGCACAGCATGGGGAGAGCTAGCAAAAAGCAGGGGAGCCCAGTAGCAGTGCAGGCAGGGATGCAAAGGTGAATCCGGTATCTGGGTGCATGCTGGATAGAGATCTATGGGATTTGGCACCAGCAGCCGGGTTGGGCACTAACAGAGGGATGGGGCATGCAGGTAAGAGACCATGCTGATGATAGGGGCATTGTGGTAATGCCAGAAAAGATTAGGGGGCAGGGGAGAGAAGTCAATTTTAGAACGACTGATGGAGGAAGGATTTATCCACCGCAATGACTATGGAGAACACACCAGTGAGTGGAACAGGAAACCCCTCCCTCCTGACATACTGGTGAGGAGACTACTTGCACAATCAGTGATGATGGAAATGCGCAAATGCAAAGTCGCAGATGGAAAGACTGACACAATTTTACTTTCACATGGGATCCATAGTTCAGAAAACGGCTAACATGAGGGTGCAGGATCTGCACCAAAATATTTTGACGGGTATGAGAACCTAAATCTGTATTATCTGGAGGAGGAGTGATAGGTGAGCAAATTCATTTTCAGTCACCTATTTTGTGACCCGTGTTAAACAGAAATGTGACACAGCAGTGCTAAAGGAAATGATGGTGGCATAAACCGACTGGGCGAGAAGAACATATTTCAGAAAGGGTGAAGCTCAAGAACAATACATCCAGAGATTTTTCATTGGTGTTGATGGAGGGCTACAGAGGTATAAAAAGGTTTATCAAAGAAACAGTGGCAAACTTTTGTAACCGCTTCCCTCCATGAGTGAAAAAACAGTGACAAATTAAACAATTCTTGTAACAGGCAAAATCAATATATTAGTCTGGGTACAATGGCAAAGCCAGAGAGCAGCAGGGCCTCCAATGGAACTAGCAAAGGCAAAAAGGAGACTGGCTAGGTAGGCCTTTTGTGCCCACTATAGTTATGTTTCTAGGTTTCCTAGTTTCAACCCAGGACCATGTCCCCCGTAAATCTTTTAATCAGAACTGGTACTTCAATAGGCACAACGGCGCCCATTTCACTTGGCCAGGTAAAACCATAGCTCTGCTGTCTCAATGTAACCTTATCCTCAACTAAAGCCATTCTACCAATAAGGTTTAGGGATTCAAAATACATCTTGTATGGGGCCATAGCACTCCTAATAGGAGAACACAACTGTTCCAAGAACTTCTGAAACCTAAGGGCAAAATATTTTCCGACACAAAATACACTACAAAAATGTTATGCCCCCAATTCTAGGCAGGACTCTTTTATGCGCCTATTCCTCTCCATTTTGAGGGATTTAGTGAAAGGAGACTGTTAGTTGGAGATATAAATATACTTCTTAATGGATCACTCAATAGGTCCCCCAAAACAAATTTTGAGGGAGCTGGAGAAGCCTCAAACAAACGTACTGAAGCCCGGTTGCCTCCGAGGCTTGGGGACAGGTGCACATTATACTAGGAAATGACCCAGTACTCATGTGCACCAAACGTATTCCAGAATCAAGTTGGTGTTTACCTCTGGGCTTGCTAAGGAACTTTAAATGGGTGGACATTTTACCATGGACCCTGGTGGTTTGTAACCCCATCAAGGAGGTGTTAGATATTCAGGGGACTCCTGATAGAGAGCAGTCTTAGAGGATAA
Organism: Ambystoma mexicanum; assembly: GCF_040938575.1. NCBI lineage: Eukaryota > Metazoa > Chordata > Amphibia > Caudata > Ambystomatidae > Ambystoma > Ambystoma mexicanum. Next base: position 871,913,076 of record NC_090931.1, read on the forward strand.
AAAGCCTTAAGAGATTTACCTGTCAGAAAAGATATGAAAGATACAAACAGGGATTTACTCCAATTGAAATCCCTGGGTGAGACAAACCTGGGCCATCAATGGGATGTTCTTAGGACAGTAATCAGGAGAAGTATGATTTCAGCAGCTTCATCCTTAAGACATATTTGCAGTCTTACAGAATATATTTTAGTAAATGAAATCACAACAGAGTTGCAATGTAAACTAAATACAAATAAGTTACGGTATTGGTTATTGGCATCAGTAAAGAAGCAATCATCTAAAGGTAAAAACATTATTGGCAGGGAGGATTTAGGCTAACATTATCAAAGTTTGTGAGAATAGGGCCTGTATCCAAATTATTCAGGATGAACATGGAGTTGTAGGTGTGTCTGAACATAACCTAAATAGTGTTGTGTTTCTTCTATTGGAAATGTACGGCTTGTGTGGTTCGGAGGAGTTAGAAACTCTGTTCAAAAAGAATACCTGGATTCATTAAAAAAACCCTCACTGACAAACTCGGAGGGCTTGGTTAGACTCTCATTTGGGCTTAGAGTACTAGATAATCACTACGTTGGAATCCTTCAAGAGCGCAATCACTACGTTGGAATCCTTCAAGAGCGCTAACCCAGCCACCTTTTAGAAGATGTTTCTCCATTATTGGCAAAAACAATGTATACACGTTTTTAATTCAGTCAGGGAAAGGGAGCGGGGGCATGTCACAGACTATGAAGGGACCCCCCCTGTAACAATTCATATACAAGGAAAGAATCCCATAAGCGTGTCCACTATAAGCCAATTTATTTATTAAACTTTGATTCTTAGATTTTTACCAAAATACCAGCAACAAGATTAGAAAAGGATATGTCCACCTTAATAGACCTTGATCAGTCGGTGTTCATAGCATAAAGGAAAACAGTTAATTACATCCATCCTGCTGTCAATTGTCAAAACGGAAAGAATGTCGGATCCACCCATACTTCTTACATTAGATGCTGAAAAAGTGTTCAAAAGGGTGAATTGGACATTCTTAGAAGCAACCCTACAGAAATGTACTTTGTGCCCTATAATCATGAATGTGATTTTACCAAACTATCAGGAGTCAGTCGCGAGGATCATAGTGAATGGCTCTCCACTTTTCTCCCCCACCCCTCCTACCCCAGAGTTGAAAAGTGGAATGTGTCGGGGAATTCAACTGTCTTGCCTCTCCTGTACGCGCTTGTGATGGAGCCATTTGCTGAGTGAATTAGGATAAATTAGGATATTAAGGGGCTAGTTGTGGTGAAAATCACCACCCAAATTAAGTTTATTCGTGGATGACATGATCCTTGCCTGACACAGAGGATTCATTAAAAGAAGTATTGGGTGAAATCAACAATTAAGGAGTCTCATGTTTTGAGGTGAATGTTGATTCTGGTTCTTCCAATATCTTTCTCTTTCAGTTCCAAGTTAAAATTACAGACCCCTTTTAAGTGGGCAAACAAGTCAGTTAGATATTTGGGATGAATATTATGCCGAAATGCACACACATCCATAAGACTAATTATCAAGACCTGTTTGCCAAGATGAAAACAGGATCTTTCATGAAGCTAGAGCCTTTTTCTCTCTTGGCTAGTGTGAATTTCAGTGGTAAAAATGTGCATTCTGCTGAGACTACTATATGTATTCCAAGCTATACCAATTACCTACCTCAAGCAAATGCTTACAAATGTATGGGGATATAATCAGATTTACTTGGGGGGGGGGGATGGGGACAAAGAACTCAAGGTACAGAGAAAGATACAGTTTGCTCCCAAATGTCAGGGAGGGTTGGCATGCCCAGACTTCTATAAATACTACATAGCCTCACAAATCATTATGATAGTATAATAAACACGCCACATCTGAAAAGAAAAACACTGGGTGCACATGCAACAGTCTGTTGAAAGGCAGCGCTCCCCAAATGTATATGTAAATAGGGTAACAAAAGCTGGGCCGGAAACCTGGTAGTAATTGGTAGGGTAATCTGGTCTTGTAATGTTCCCCTTTACACTAATACAGGTATAAACAGACTTTACCCTGACATTTACTGCCAATGGTTTTAACAATTGGTCACAAGGATGATGCATTAAGCTAGGTGATTCAATTATAAAAGAGGGTATTACATCATTCCAGATATTTCCAGCTGAGGCACTGGGCAATGAATCAAGTTTGAAATGGGAGATACCTAGGTTACTAACTACGGTGCTTGTTCGTCAGCCGTGAATGTCCAAAGAAATCAGTCTGTTGTCCAAAAACTACCCTAATTGACCTTACCACTAAGAGAAAACGAACTTTGATGAGAATGAATATTCTCCTGAAGGTACTGCTAGTACCAGGGTTTAATATACAATCCGCAGGTAGTCTCTCGTGACTTCTTGTATTAATCTCCTTAACTCCTGAAGTGTGGAGTTGACTTTTCTTTCTTCCCTTTGAATCACTTTTTGAGGGAGTATGATTTTGCTGCGACTCTTTCACTCTCAGGTTATAATAGTTCCACTTCTCTTGGGTCAGTTGCTTTTGCAATTGGTTTCCATCTTTCTATTTAGGATCATCACTGCCTTTTCCTTTATCATTAAATTGCTCTTCTACAGGATGGGGAGTTCATTTTCCCCTTTCCCAGTGTATTTTGTTACTCTGACTCTCTCTCACTCCAGATTCTTATCCAGGTTTTCTCCTGATTCATAAGCTTTGTATCCATCTGGTTTCAATATTAACTCCCTTTTGTGGTTTTAAGTGTGTGATATAATGATTATCTCTGGATTCGCAATCTTCATGTCTACTTGTTTTCAAAGTTAACTCATGTTTCATATCATTTACTGTGCCAAGTTAACTATATGATATAATGATTGTCCCTTGACTCAACTTTCGTAGTGATCTGGCTTTCTGAGTTACCTCTCTATCACTTCCCCTACTGTGACGAGTTAACTTGGCATGATACCGATTGTTCTGAATCTTCCTGTACCTCACGTCTCCTGATTAGCTTCATCCTTGCAGGAGGATGCTCTCATAGGGCTTCTAAATTGGGGACTTAGTCTCTTTCTGTGCACCGCAAATGCTGCCTGCTCTCGGGCATTCGACTTTGGTTTCTCTCTACCTGTCTCTTGGGATCCCAGTTCTCGACCGCACACACCTGAATGCTGCGAGACCTCCCGCAGCCAGCGGGATCAGTGACGATCCTCAAACAGATTGTCCACCATGGATTGGCTCCATGGTCTCGCCACCACTGCTTCATGGGCTTCTGCCCTGCTGCTTTCTCAGCATTCAGGACCGCTGCAGGTTCAGCATCCTGTATTGCTGTTGCGAGAGAGTTTGAAACTTGCAGGCCTCCTCATTCTCCATGTCAGCTGTCACGCAGGCGAGCACCTTGCTCGGATTGCGTCTTCAACTCTCTCTCAGAGACTGAACTGCTCTGCTTTCACTGTTGGGGCATCCGTCTTTTAACGTAGTCGTCTCAGTATATTGAACATCATGAATTAAAGGGACATGGTCCTTTCCAATAGGATAACAATATCCTTTTCTAGTTTCTTCATTCCAGTTTTCTTGTGTTGTAATACATCCCATGTAGGCCATAGTATTTCCAGCCTGAGGGAGTTCCTCTCGGGAACGAGTGCTTGTCCCTAATGGGGAGTCTCTGCCGGTGAGGTCCCACTTGCCACTGGGATGAATTCCCTCGATTTGTCACTGGTAGTTACGCTTAGGCACATCTTCTGGGACTGTAGGGAGCTAAAATCATATCAGTTGGAAACAAGATTTTGAAATAAGCAATTAAAAGGTTGGAGTTCTTACTGAAAAATCCACTGTATGCATTTGTTAGGGGTGTCCGCAACTTGGGCGTTCCACTCTTTTCAGTAAAATAGGATCCTGTTGCTCATGTAATTACTAACTTAGCCATCAGGCATACATTTATGTTTGGAAATGGAATGGCTCCTAATATCAATCAGTGGTTTTACAAAATCTGGGAGACTGTAAATGGAACTAACGGCTGTAGGAGGGTCGAGGAAAAAAGTTTGGTCCCCTTTCTTGACTCACATGATGCTCTCCTGCCCATCTCTCATCAATGTTACTGTTTTCATGAATGTCACTCTCAGATCCGCCAGCTATTTCCTTGCTTGGTGTTCTTGAATCCCTTCTTTCGGGAGTGCTGACGATTGAAGAGAAAAGGTTGATCCTGACTAGCTACGACTTTGTTAGCATGCATATGTCCACAGTTAAAAAGCAGTAGGTAGCCCGCAACCATGGGGAAAAGCCAGCGGCACAAAACCCCCTAAGAAATGGTGGTACACAGCTCCAGTTGTGCAAGGTGGTGATCAGAAGGCTTGGAGACATGATTGTAGAAGAAAGGGATGGAATCTGGGTTGATAATGCAAGAAAAAACAATCCAAAAAGGAAAGGAAGGTAATAAAAATAGAGATACAGGACAATACATGGACAAAACACGAAGGAAAGGAAAATCCAGAAAGGCAGGAGCAGCAAAGGGGAAAACAGAGAAGAAAGGACAATGAGAAGGCAAGGGAAAAGGCAGCGTAATACCTTTCAATTGCAAGGCTAACTAGAGGGGTGCAATACACCGCTCGGTACGATCAACTGTTCTAAATAAACAGCAAATCTGGCGGGCGTTATCTTGGTAGAACGACTAACCGCTGAGAACAGTCACTGGAAAATGTGACGGCAACAGTCAATGGCCACCACCTCGGCCAACGGTACCACAATGACTAGCGGGAAGCCGTGACAGAATGCCCCCTTACCAGGCACGAAAAACCCAGTTTCCAGGGATGTGTGGGATGGAATCTTCGAAGAAGATGGTGGGCGTCATGTGGGAGCAGGTTCCCAAGTACGTTACATAGGGAAATACATCCTCCACAAGGTATTGCAGCCTACCCTCCCAGTATCTGTAGTTGCATATGTCTGAAACCTCAGACGTCATTTCCCTTTGGTGTGGGAAAAGGTTAATGAGAAGGACGGTAGGGATGTTTAAAACGGTCAGTAGGACACCTTTTCAACAAGGATACATGGAACACAGGGTGGATCCATTACCTGAAGGAAGGGAGCTGCAGTTTGTAGCCTACAGGGTTGATCTTCTTAATTATCCGGAAAGGTCCCAGAAATCGTAGGGAGATCTTAGAAGGGCACAACCATCTAGGATGGTACTTGGTGGACAAGAGAAAATGGGTATCAACTGACCGGTCGGGGTTCTCTCCTCTCTTTCAATCAGTGTATAACTTGGTTCGATGACATGTATCCTCAATATTTATGTACGCCTCCTTATGGACTTGGGTGAAACTGACTAGAAGGACGTCCAAAGAAGGCAAGTTAGTGATGTTGATAAGAAAACCAGAGGAAATGACTGGGGGTTGTACCCATTGGAGCGACAGAATGGGCTCATCTTTGTGGTTGTGTTGCTTTAGGCAAATTCCGCTGTAAGCAACAATTCAACCCAATTATCGTTAGCAGTCATGCTGAAGCAACATAGGTATTGTTCCATCATTTTGTTTAACCTTTTCGGTCTGACCGTTAGACTGGGGGTGGTGTTCACAAGGAGAACTCCAAAAATTCGAAGTATATTGGGAGCCAGGGTCAGAGATTATAACAGAGGGAATACCATGTAGGCAGAATATATTTTTAAGAAAGGCTTTGGCCATCTGAGGAGCTGTATGAGGACCAGGTAATAGTCTAAAATGTGCCAGTTTGGTAACTGAGTCCTTCAGACTTAGGTAAATACACTACAAAATACATAGAGATGGTCTGCCAGGGAACCTTCTGTAATGGCGGTTCGTGAAATGTGCCTATGGGTTTAGACAAGACAGACATGCATCAAACACAAACAGGACATGAAATCACATAATCCTGTACGTCTCTACGGACAGTGGGCCACCAGAACACACATGAAACCAAATGGTGAGTAGTAGACACTCTGCGATGACCAGCTATCCTTGTGTCATGACACCAAATCACTACTTGCTGTTGAAGTTCTAGGGTGGGTACCATAAGTAGTTTCTCTCGAAAGACTAATCCACTACTGACATCAAAGATTTGTGTATCTCGGTTCTTGGTAATGTCTTCTTTAACTATGGCTTCTCGAACCTTTTCAAGAAGGGAAGTGGTGGTATAGACAAACGTCTTGTCTTTCAGGAGAGGTTTGGGTGGAAATTCTCTGGGTTCCAAAGTGGAGATACGACAAGAAAGGGTGTCAACAAGGACATTGTCCTTTCCAGGAATGTACATAACCACAAAGTCATACTGTGAGAGGAAGTATGCCCACCGGGCTTGGCAGCGGTTACGACATTGAAGTTGTTGAAGAACCTTAAGGTTCCTATGGTCCGTCCTGATTACAAAGGTGGGTGTCACTCCCAAAAATAGATGTCTCCATTCTATGCAGGCATATTTCATGGCAAGTAAATCTTTTACGAGCACAGAATAGTGCCTCTTGCTAGGTGATAGGGCTGAGGACATATAGAAGACCTGATGTTCCGTACCTTCCTGAGAGTTTGGAGAAGGGCTGCTCCTATGGCGCAGTTTGAAGCATCAGTCTCGACGATGAAGGATTTGTCTTGGTTTGGTTGAGACAAAAAGGATACAGTACAGAAGGCTTCTTTGAGAGAAGCAAAGGCGGTCTTGGCTGCGTCGTCCCAAACAAAGGGAACCCCTTTTTGCAACAATCGAGTAATGAGAAGTGTGACTGATGAGAAGTTAAATATTGTAAGGAAAGCATGGTATCAACAGTAAGACAGACACAAGTGACCACAGTTCAAGGGTGTTTATTGAACTTCAAAAAGGGTTTGAAAAATGCCTATCTAATCTTAAATCTAAAGATGGGAGCAAGCTACGACCATCAAATAATAATAACAGAGTCCTAGTGGTGTCTTGTCAAACAAAAAGGGCCTATTCTAATAACCCTATTGCCAATCCGTACTTCTAAATTCAAATAGTGTGGGAAACAATGTTATGCAAAAGAAAACTGTTCACAGAACGATATGTCAGGATGTTCAGGCTGTTGGCCTCAACTCCCCAAGATTTCAGCACGGGACAAGGCGGTTCACTCAAACGTAGCACAGTCTCTGGCTTCTTTAGCACGAGGTTACAGTTCAATCTTTAGCATCAGGGCCTTCTGGGCTCAAGTCTCTTTGCCTATCAAAGTCTCTTCATTCAGAGGGCCTGATGCAACAAAATGAATTATAAGTTCTTTTCCTCTTTCAGACTTTCACAAGTACTCAATTCAGGTGATTCACTATTCAACCCGGATCTCGGTTATTCTTTCACGGGCGACTCACGGTTCACCCCGGAACCCCCTCAACCGGGCTCAGAACAATTTCAATTAACATCAACTATCAAACACTTTCAAATGTGCACAGGTTTGGCTTGACCCGTTGCAGGACCACTTCGATTTCACAATTTCTTTCCTTTTCACATTTGCCACCTTTCAGTTGGATACCTAACAGACTTTCGAATGAGCACCCAAGTGGTGCTGGACCACTCTAAGTTATCGTATTTTGGCTTCAAAGTTCAGTCACTCATCTGCTGTTTAATTATATTTGTGTTGCTTTCCACATACGCTTCACGCATTGTTCTCTATACAAATTTGCTGCTTGCAACCTTGGCTTCAACAAAGACCGGTCTGGTATCAGTCTCCCCAACTCAAGGGATGTGCTGACTTCAAGGGCGCTGCTTTGATACAGGAGCCAAGGACAGTACCACAGCGGCACATGATTCTCCCCACCTTGACTATCGATACAAGAGAGCCCTGGGTACCTCTGACACATGATGCTGGATTCTTCAGCCTAAATTCCTTGTCTTATGTTTTTTATTCTTGAAGGTTCATAAAAACAACAGTCTTTCGTTGAAAAGGTCAAGGGCACTTCCCTCCTTGCAATCCTTGCAATCCTCTTCAGTCTTGCCATCTTTCGCCTTGTAATAAACTGCCATCTTGGAACTACTGTTTCCTTGCTTGCTTTGCCTTGCTCAGAGTGTGCTTTCGTGCTCCGCCTTTCATCCGTGTGGGGAAGTGTGATTGAAGTCAGGTGTGTGTAATGATCAGTAATTGCCTGACCCTGCCTGGCCATTGCATTGGGAAATGTCAGGTATACGGCTCGGGTGGTAGTATGTTTTCTCTCACAGTGAGCTGAGAAAGTGTTTGTGTTGGAAAGGGGGCAGAGGGGTTTGAGTATCTTGGGGTAAAGGTGTTACAAGGAAGGGGATACCGCGTCTCACCATCCTCCCGCACCGGTCCACCCCCAAGACATGGATCCAAAAGTGATGGCCACCTGGATGACAGATCCCCAGGGATTAGCAGGTGAGACATCTTCCGGTTTCTCACGGTATGAACTTGCAATAAAAGTTCGACAGACCTAAAAACCGTTGTGTCTCTGACAGAAGTAGGAGTAGGCCATTTCATAACTGCTTTGATCTTGCGTGGATCCATGCTTGTTCCTTGATCTGGGAGAAATGAAACCAAGGTAGGATAATGAAGTGGCCTCGAACGTACACTTTTTGCGTTTAACTAATAAATGGTTCGCCTGTAGACGCTGTAACAATTCACGTAGCCTTTTCCTGTGTTGATGGAGAGAACTGGAAAACACCAGGATGACGTTCAGGTAGACAATAACAAAGAAAATGTAAATCTGAAAATATATGATCCATAAAGGGCTGGAAGACTGCTTGGGCAGTGACAAGACCAAAGGGCATCACTTGCTATTCATAGTGGCCATAAAAGGTCTGGCAGACACTCATCTCTGCGACACATTTTTAACAGGTAGTATGCGCCCCGCAGGTCTAATTTATTAAAGCGCATAGCCCCTTAATCGGCTTCCAATATGTCTTGTATAAAGGGGCATAGGACACTTATCCTTGATAGTCACCTTGTTTAGACCACTGTAGTCCAGGCAGGGTCATAACTCCTTGGTGTCTTTTTTCGGCACGAAAAACAGATGCTCCTGCAGGAGACTGACATTCTAATGAGAACATTTTGTAGGTTCATTTGAAGACAGTCCTTGAGAGCAGTCTTTTATGAAAGGGACAAGGTATACATCCTTCCAAAGGGTAGAACAGCATCAGGAATAGGATCAATAGCACTATCTTCGGTACGGTGAGGCGGTAGAATTCAGACAGCCATGTCTTCAAACAAGTCCTTATAAATATGGTACTCAGATGGAACACAAGAAATATCTACACCGCACACAGTGGGTATTTGTTGTTGGCAGGTGGAAACAGCTGCTGATTTCATTTTATGAGTGGTATGAAAACGTGTTGGTACAAAAGTCAGAGTCCAAATGTAGTATATTAATGGCCCAATCAATACTTGGGTTATGTCTTTGGAGCCGAGGTATCCCCGAAGAATGGGAAAATGGGCCGCATAAATAAAATCAAGAGAGATCACTTCTTGATGAGTGGTAAGAGACAATAGCATGGGTGTGGTCTGTTCAGTGATGCGTCCGGAACCGAGAAGTCATCCATCAAGCCCTTCAACCGGTTGCTGGATCTGCTTCTTTACTCTGGTAACTTCATTGGTTTCTGTCTATGCATCGTCCATGAATGATCTGGCGGCTCCACAGACTAGTAGGGCCAATACATCCAGGACTTTGGTTTCAGACACAACAAGGGTAGTACGTAAGTCAAGTAAAGAACTATTCCATGACCATATGCTTGAAATAGGAGGACTCTGGGAACACATCTTAGAACCTCCATCCGTGGTTCCAGCTAGGACAGGGGTCTGGCATTTACCTGATACCTCGGTGGAACAACAGGGCAGTTAAGCAACATGTGCCCTTAGGAACCACAAAACATGCAGAGACTCCGTTCTCTTGGTCTCTTTCGCTCTTCAGATGTTAGAGAGCCGCAAGTAGTTCTAATCTGCATGGGCTCCTCTTCTGGGACTGTACTGGTAGTTGTTCTAGGAGAGTGACTTCTGTATCGCTTCCTTTCCTCCTTCCTCTCAGCGATACAGCATTCTAGTTGCAAGACTGTCAAAATCAAACCACTCAGAGATCCAGGTCTTGGCATCCAATCTAGCTCATCCTTGATCTCATCGCTGAGTCCTCTTCAAAATACTGCATATTGTGCAGGTTCTGGCCAACTGGATTCAGCAGCAAATCTACTGAACAACGTGACATATGCCAGTATACCCATAGTTCCTTGGTGGATGTCTAGAAGGGTGTTGTGGGTAGCATAAGTGGGTTCACCACTCTCGGACATCTGTTTAAGCGCAGTAACAAAGGGAGTGTAATCTGTAAGGGAGGCATAGTATAACAAGTATGACAATGACACAAAAGGTACAATTTGTAAAACCTTTATTCAATTCTCAGATTTTGGAAGAACTCCTATGTTGTCCCACAGCTAAGATCGGAGTAGTCTCTAAAATCAAATAATAAAGAAAACACAGTCCTAGTTGAGTCAGTCAAATCAAAATGGCCTATCCTAACAAAACCTAATGCCTGCCCCATCTCTCATGCAAAAAGTGTGTTAAGGGAAATATAAAGAATCAAAGTGGCTGAGCCAGCATTCCTCCACACATCGGACAGCACTGAGTAAGGCGGTCCCCGTAGACAAGAGGACACACTCTGGTTCAGGTTCTTAAAACAAAGCAGTTCAAAACGTGGATCGAGGCCCTCCTGACCTTCCAACGTAAAGTCACTTTTCCAGCATTTAAAATGTTCTTTCACAGTTTATCAAAAAGGGTTCACAGTTCAACCAAAAGTTCATGCAGGTCTACCTTGATCAGGCTGACCTTTCAAAGCAAATGTTCACGCATGTCTCCCTCGGTCGGGCTCGGACCTTTCACTCACTCACACTTTCCAGGGTTCCCTTCCCAAAGCTTTATTCACCTTTATTAGGGGTTCCCTTCCCCTACCTCAGCACACTTCCGGTCTCTCTCAGTGGGGTTCCGACCGTTTCCTGATGTCAAAGTCTTTCGAATGTGCAAGGCTTTTACTATAAACATCCGCAGGACCACTTCGACTTTCTCTTTATTCACACTTTTGTGTCATTTGCCCCAGTGTTTCTTGGTCTATGTAGTTCAATATCATAAGCACAAGAGTTCAATATTCACTTTCCACTTCCCCTTTTGCCGGGGTCAATCCTGATCACGCTTTTTAAAGTTCATTCACATTGTGGCTTTGTAACAAAAACATTTCACCTTTCAAGGAGACAGTCGAGTGGGCCACTTCCTTTCGCTGGACCACTCTGCAAATCTGTATCATGGGCTTATCAGTCATTTTAAAGTTCACCACTGGTCTGCCTTAATGCACGTCTCATCCTCACGTGTGCAGCCTTCAATTGCAAGATGTATTGTTGCCACTTCAATCTTTCCTTAACACACACCAGTCTTTAATCTCGCTTGCCAACTCACCGCTGTGTGCATTTCTTTCTTGTCTTGATGGTTTTAATTCATGGGTCAAGGTTAATACCAAATGCCTGGCCTCACCTCCCCAACTCTGTCGTTCACCCAAGAGGGCCGTGGGAGCCTTTAAAATACAATTCTATCTTCTTGTCTGGGATTTGGCATTCTCCACGTATCTCTTACAGTTCTTTGGAGGCAACAACCTCCTGCATGGAACTCCTGGGTTCCTTCACCCTTGCTTCGCATCCCTCGATGCATCGCTCTTCTACAGTAGGTTTGCCTTAGCCCCAGAAGTTCTTCTGCTTCTCGCGTTTAACCTTGTTCAGAGTGTGTCGCTATGTTCCGCCTTTAATCTGTGTGGGGATAGCTAATGTGTATCAGTTGTATGTGAATAAAGTCAAGTGCCTGACCCGATTAGTGGGACATGTCCAACGAGATGTGTTAGGGTTAGACTTGTTACTCTCAGTTGCCCTCTTCCTAGGCCCAGTGTTTGTGTAGACAGGGGGAGTTGGAACATCGGAGAACCCTATGACATAGGAGGGGTCATGGGTATGGGAAAGAGGGGGGAATACCGCTTCTCGCCATTGGTTGTCTCACCCCCACTCCCCAAATACCTCTCACCCAGGTGACCCTCCTGCACTGGTCCACCCCCAGGGTGTGGATCCAAAGGCGATGGCCATGGCCTGGCCACCTGAGTGATCCCCGGGGACTAGAAGGTGAGACACCCTTTGGTTTCTCACATACCCTTCCCCTATGCGATGTAGCCGCATCTGTTTCACAGGGAAACCGGGAAAGGAAATCAATGTTCCCCTGTTCCCTACCTTTTAGGTGTTCCATAGTGAAACAGTAGGGTTGCAGGTCTAAGAACCATCGCATGACTTGAGGGTTAGAGTCCTTTTGTTGACTTAGCCATACTAAAGGTGAGTGGTCAGTGACGAGTGTGAATTATCTCCCTAGAAGGTAATACCTAAAATGGACAATTACCCATTTGCTGGCAAGGGCTTCCAGTTCCAACACAGTTGTTTTTTCACGGGGGAAGAGTTTACGACTAGTGAATTTGATGGGGTGTTCTATTCCATTGTGTATTTGCGACAGTACTGCTTCTAACGCTGTGAGGGAGATATCAGTCTGTAATACAAATTCCTTCGAGAAGTCTACTACTTTTAATATATACGATTTTGGCAAAAGGTTTGTTTCAGGTTAGTGTAACAAGCATCATCCTCATTAGTCTTAACGAATATTCTGTGGTTCTGCGTTTCTTAGCTTGTCTGTCAGTTCTATCTGAAAAATGTGGGATAAACCTATGGTAATATCTAATCAGTCCTAGGAATGCCCCGAGGTCTCTATTGGTCTTGGGTGTGGGAGCATCTAGGACGGCTTTCTTTCACTTCTTGTTAGGACTGGACACTACCGTTCCCTACAAAGAAGCCTAGGCATTTCACTGCTGACTGAGATAGCTTACATTTTGACGCATTGGCAGTTAACGCAGCCTCAGAGGGTTCTCATAATAGTGGACAGATGGAAAAGATTGTGTTCCCAAGTCTTACTATAAATTAGTATATCGTCAATATAGGCTCCACAGAAACTGGAATAAGGCTGTAATATCCTGTCCATGAGCCATTGAGAAGTTGCTGGGGCCCCATGCAATCCAAAAGGGAGGACTTTGAATTGGAAGTCCTATTGACGTCAAGAAAGCAGTCTTTTCCTTATCTGGTCCATGTAGAGGGACCTGCCCATGTGCCTTGGTTAAATCTAGGGTTGACAAGAATGTGGCATTTCCAAGTTTATCAATAGGTGGCATAGTATAGGCATTGAAGGCGGAGATGGCGTTAACCTTCCTAAAGTCTATGCAAAATCTCCAAGAGTGATCAGGTTTGGTCACCAACCCAATAGGGGAGGACGAAGGACTTGAAGAGGGTCCGATGATGTTTGCCTTTACCATTTTGTTAACCTCATCGATCGCTACCTGCTTTCGTGCTTCTGGGAGTCGGTATGGCTTCTAATGGACTACTTTCACTTTTGGGGTTCTGATATAGTGGTACGCACCATGTGCTCTACCTGGTTATTCACAGAATACATTGGGGAATGCCGTAGTAAGGTTGTTCAAATTTCCTTGCTTATGTTTAGATATTTCTTGGGGAAGAAGTTCAGAGTTGTCTATCTCCTCGGGTACCAAACAAGACAATATAGAAGAGGTAGTAGCGGAAGGATTTTCTTTCCACTCTTTCAGGAGATTTACGTAGTAGAGATGGGTCTTTTGCATTCTATCGGGTTGGGTTATTTTATATGTGCAGGTTCCTGTTTGCTGTAGTACCTCATAGGGCCTGTTCCACTCTGAATCAAGTTTATTTTCAGAGGTAGGTAAGAGTACCAACACTTTCTCTCCTACTGAAAATTATCTTAGATTGACCTTGTCTTAGGTACATTTTTATTGGGCTTGAGCTTTCTCCATATGACTGCAGGCTTGAATCTGGATGAGCTTCATGTGCGCTCGTAATTGGCTAGCTGTTTGTGAGAGTTGGTTGGTGCCTCTTCTCTTTCTTCCCAGGTCTCCCGGAGCATGTCTAAGACATCACTTGGCTCTCTGCCATAGACTAACTTGAAAGGGGAGAAACCGGTGGATGCTTGAGGGGTCTTTCTTACTGCAAATAGGGCCCATGGGTTCATGCAATCCCAGTCCTTCCCATCCTCATATACTTATTTAATCTCTACCAATCTGTCCGTTTGGGGGTGGTAAACTGAGGTTCTTAAGGTGGTAACGTGTAGTAATTCCTTAACTTCACTCATAAGCTTACTCATGAAATTGGATCCCTGATCCGTTAGAACAGGGTTGTCCAAAATGTGGCCTGAGGACCGGATTGCGGCCCTCCAAGCCATTTTATGTGGCCCTCCAAGCCCAAGAGCACAAACAATGCATTACGGTTACTTTTGTAAGTTTTGTATTTATTTTAAGTGTTGTGGCTGCAGTTTCAGGGTAGGAATTGTTGTCCACACACATTACGATTTCCATTGGCTGAGAAACAGCTGAGAAATACTGTTACCATGCAAAGCACGTTGTAGTAGTGGAAATAAATAAAATAAAAAACTACCTTGCATGGTAACAGTATTTCCATAATCACGTAATGTGTGTGGGTGGAGTGACGGCACAAAGCGCCAACTTCACACATCTGCTACGTGCGGTGCGAAGCCTAGTTCTCCTTGCCTCCAGCAGTGGGAAGTACTGCCTGCCATATTTTCCAACGTATGTTTGCGGCATGCAGTGCTTTTGAGCCTCCGAGATACTGCTGGCCAGATACACGGAAACACAAGTATCTGGCCAGCAGTATCTCGGAGGCTCAAAAGCAGTGTGGGCTGCCTTAATGTTTGAACATTCCGCTTTGGGAGGGAGGGTACAATTAGCATCCCATTTTGAAAAAACCTCCCCCATGGGTACTGTTCAAATTAGATCACAAAAGGAATGAATTCCCACATGATTTTATCGCATGTGGGAATTAATTCCTTGTCAAAATGGCTAGGCAACCCAATCACGCCATCCAAAACCGGAAAAGCAGTACAGCGGGTAAAATGCCTGGGGCTCTATCCAGTTTTTGTTTTTGCAAATGACAAGTGCCAACCTGGACGAGGCAAAACAGCACTTGGGAGGTGTCTGTGCCCGTGTCGGAGGAAGGCCAGCTGCAAGCATGAATTTTCAGCACACAACACCGTAGCCCACCAGATCCAATGCACTATGGGCTTTACAGCAGACACCATCAATTCCCTCCCCGGTTCCTACAACATGGCCCACAGCTCAGCTGGAGTGATCCGAGTTCTGGCGCACCGCCCACCCCTGGGCGCTGGGAGAGGAGGGCACCCGGCCATGTCTAGTTGTTCATACTTTAAATTTGTGCTCACATTGCATTTCTTCAATTTATCTGTTGAACTGGATTATGCTTCTTTCATTAGCACAGAAGTAATTAATGTGTATTACAGAGATAAGCTGCAGCTTCCATATGTATTAGGCACACTGCACAGGCAGCATCAATCATTAACACAGAAGTAATGAATGTATTAGAGTAGATAAGCAGCCATATGTAATAGGCACACTGCACAGGCAGCATCAATCATTAACACAAGTACTGAATGTGTATTACAGGGATACGCTGCCATATGTATTGGGCACAACACTGCACAGGCATCATCAATCATTAACACAGAAGTAATGTATGTGTATTACAGAGATAAGCTGCCATATGTATTGGGCCCTCACTGCACAGGCAGCATCAGTCATTAACACAGAAGTAATGAATGTGTATTATTACAGAGATAAGCTACCCTATGTATTGGACACAACACTGCACGGCAGCATCAATCATTAACACAGAAGTAATGATGTGCATAACAGAGATAAGCTGCCATATGTATTGGGCACAATGCACAGGCAGCGGCACTCATTAACACAGAAGTAATGAATGTGCATTACAGAGATAAGCAGCCATATGTATTGGGCACAGGCAGCATCAATCATTAACACATGAGTAACAAATGTGTATTACAGAGATAAGCTTGCATATGTATTGGGCACACTGTCATCTTTGACAATCATGCTTTGTAAAGGACAATGTTGGCCTAAATTGGGAACAGCCAGGATTAACATGTTGCTACAGAGGCATATTTTGGGCACAACCAGCATGACAATTTGTTACATTAGTGACAGTGCCGTCTTACACTGGGCGCACATAGATAATTAAAATGTATTGTGTTGTAAAATGTTCATGTCTGCTATTGGTGACATGGAATTTTCATGTTCCCCTTTAGAACTGATTATAAACTTATGGCTTTTTGGTCAGTTTTTGTGCTGTAAAATGCACCATTTCAACCCCATATTTGAAAACAAATTCTTGTTCTCCCCCAAACCCTCCCTAGATTATTATACCTCCCTCGCTACGCTCGGTCGACCTCACTATTTCAGGAAAATATGAACACATACACACTGAAAGAAATCACAAGCAACTGACCTCGGATAATTTGATGGAGGGCCTCCCTTAGATACTCACTGCCCCCGACACCAAAAGCTATCTTTGGGACTGCATGGCGCATCACTGCCTGTGATGCTATTGTGTCAAAGGTCACACAATATCGCTTTTTAATATACTGCTTTGGGTGAGGTTGTTGACTTCTGGCTTGCCGGCCCACTGGGTGACAAAAAGTTAATGCTTCGGCCCCACATTCAAAAAGGTTGGACAAGCCTGCGTTAGAATTTCCTTAGGGAAACCAACCCTAGAAGAAAATGGCAACAGGTGTTTTTAAATTTGCTGGGTTGTGGTGTTCCGCATTAGGGACGGCTTCTGGGTACTGTGTAGCGTAATGAATGATTACGAGAACATATTTATTACCCAGTTTAGAAGTTTCCAATGATATCCATCCCGATTCTAGAGAAGAGGACTTCTATTATCTGTAATGGGGTCAGAAGTGGAATATGTGAGCTGGTTTTTTGGCATATCTCAAATGTCTGAATAAAGTTCTTTATGTCAGCATGCATACCCGGCCAATAGAATTTTCCACTGATGTGGGCTTTGGTTTTAGGTTGTCCTAAGTGTCCCCCTGTCAAAAGAGAGAGTACAATTTCTAGCACGATCTTGCGATGGCTTTTGTGCATTACTAATTGAGTCTTACTTAGGCTTTTTCTGTAGGTTTCCCTTCTATATAGTAATCTTTGTTTTAGGAAGAAAAGGGGCTCCCCTTTTCTTGTCCTTCTCCCTCAGGAATTACTTGTAAGAAACCCTCTTGCGAGTACTGGATCATTATGCTGGGCGAAGGCTAGGTCAGGGAGGATGGTAGGTGCCTCTTCCTTTTTTGTCCTCGATGGTATCTCATTGGCCTCGCAAAGCCTAAGTTACCTCTCTGTTTCCTCTGGTTAAATGTCTTCCTCGAAATTGGGAAATATAACTTTCTCAAGAACTACCTGTGCAATTTTGTATCCATGATGTATTTCAAACGGGTTCTCGCCATGCTTCTGTGAGAGAATTTTGATGTCTCCCCGAACGTCTGGGTCTAGAATGCTTGCTAGGACATCTAGACCAAATTTCCAGGCTAGGCCAGGTTTTGGGGCCAATCTTATATAACAACCTGCAGGGGGTATTAGAACTAAGCCTATGTGAATTATCCCTCTTTTCACAGGAGCGATATAGTGGCTTCTCTGCTGCTACAAATATCAAAGCCTATGGATTCCTTTGTAGCGGTAGAGGAGTTAGAGGCTCTGTGACCAAGTTTCTGGAATTTTTGTGTCCCCCAATTTCTCTCAATTGAGTTGTATCCCATTCCTGACACCATATGTAAGAGAGGCATGGTATTACAAGTATGACAGGGACACAAAATTTACAATTTGTAAAACCTTTATTCAAATCTCAGGGTTTGGTAAAAACGTCTATTTTGCCCTAAAGTGTTGATGGGAGTAGTCTCTACCATCAAATAATAAAGAAACAGTCCTAGTTGAGTCAGTCAAATCAAAATGGAATATACTAACAATACCTAATGCCTGCCCTATCGCTCATACAAAAAGTGTGTAAAGAGGAATATGTATGCAAAGGAAAATCAATGTTAGTCTATAAAGATTCAAAGTGGCTGAGTCAACTGTCCTCCCCACGTTGGACAGTACGGAGTAAGGCAGTCCCCTTAGACAAGAGGTTCAGGTTCTCAAAACAAAGCAGTTCAAAACGTGGATTGAGGCCTGCCTGGCCTTCCACGTTAAAGTCACTTTGCCAGCGTTCAAAAAGTTCTTTCACAGTTTATCAAAAACGGTTCACAGTTCAACCAAAATTTCATGCAGGTCTTCCTCGATCGGGCTCAGACCTTTCAAAGCAAAAGTTCATATAGGTCTCCCTCAGTAAGTAAGAGAATAGGTTGATCATAACCAGCTGCCACTTTTGCCTAAATATGTCCACAGGCAAAACAAAGCAGTGTCCAGTAGGAAGCCCGAAAGTAAGGGGAAAAGCCAGTGGCACAAAAGACCCTAAGAGAAACGGTGGTAAATAGCTCCAGTCGTGCAAGGAGGTGGTCAGTAGGCTTGGAGACGTGATGGTAGACGAAAAGGATGGAATCTGGGTTGATAATGCAAGAAAAAAATACAAAATTAGTAAAAAGAATTCCGGATCTGGCAGGCACCATCTTGGGAGAACGACTAGATCGCTGATAACGGTAGCCGGAAAACATGACAGAAAAGGTCAATGGACGCCCCCTCCTCCACTTCTGCCACAATGACCATCTGGAAGCCGTGACGCCATCCCATTTGAGAATACTAAAACTTTTCCAATGATAGATCTATTGGCCAGCCGCAGATGCAACTTAAAAATATGGCAGAAGTCTCTAGTTGCCCAGGACAATTCTGCTGCTTGATAATTTAAGTTGTAGCGATGATAGATTTTGTGACTTGCTGGGGAGAGGGGGGCCGGAGAAGGTAGAAGAAAAGAGGCTAGGACATTATGTTCTTCTGTCAAAACTTTTTTGCTCAATGGAAAATCAAATAAAAAGTATTTTAAAATGATACATCTCATCCATTTCCGTCAACATGCTAATGGAGTTATGGGAACACAAATTCCAGCAAACCATTGTACCACAATCCCAACAGACCTGTGTTCTCTCCCAGTACCCAAAAAAGTGTATATTTCACCCCAGCTGTTCCAGCACTGGAGCATTCACTATTGTCAAATTAATAATCTACAAATCAAGTACATTCCTCAGTCATCAGCAAGGGCTCATTCTTGCTCCACGCATGGTACAAACAGCACTCTGCCAAGGTATTTAAATTCAGACTTAAATTACCCAGGCCAGTGTGGTACTGAGGTCTCCTGGCAAGCTCTGCCAATGAACAGGTGCAAATCTAATATGATTAAAAAAAAAAAAAACACCTTATTGAGGAGAACCAAGTTTTCTGCGGAAAACAAACAAACTGCCAAAATATATCTTCCCCATAGTCGACAACGGAACAGAATAAGAAAAATGGTGCGTTGAAGGTAGAAATGGGGGTGGGGTGGGTTGGATGCAGAGACTAAAATACCTTTAATTTCACACTACATCTGAAGAACTTCTTTTCTTAAAAAGGCCTTCTAGCTTCTTTAACAATATGTACACAACCTCCCAAGTGAAAGACTGCAGGAGCTATGCCACATGAATGGCATGCTTTGGGAACTACGGAGTCTCATGAATTGCAAACCCAAACAAGTTGTGTATGTGATACAATGCCTGTGTGGCCTTAGATATGTGGGCCAAACTGTGAGACCTATCCATATTAGGATATGCAAACACAGGTCTAGGGTCAGATGCAGAAACAGATGTATTCATGCTAACAGGCTTGCATGCCTGCAAATAGCAACTTGGGCCCTCCCCACCATAATCCCCCGCCCTCCGCTTCAGCGCCTTCAGAGGAAGATAGTCAGCTTCATTTGGAAAGGGAAAAAGTCACATATCCCACAGAAAACTATGCTGAGTTCCCCAAACCTGAGAGGTCTCGGGGTTCCCGACCTCCAAAAATATCAGATGGCGGCTCAGATAGCTCACACTCGAGCCTGGACCATCGCATCAGGGCGCCCCAAGTGGACGGAAATAGAACAATCCCGACTGCCTCTCCCCCTCTGCTTTCTTTTACATCTGCCAGCCTCCCTGCGGCAGACTTGGCCATCTATCCTATCATCAACCAAACAGACACTAAGAGCATGGGACTGGGCGCGCAAATTCAGAGGCATCCTGAGAGACCTAAACCCATCCGCCCCAGTGTTCCACAATCCGGCCTTCATACCCGGAACCTGCCCCTTGAACTTTAAAAACTGGATCGCCGGGGCCTCAACTCCCTAAGTCAGCTATTTGAAGGGACTCAGCCGCTGACCTTCACCCAATGTAAAAGCGATTTTGGCCTATCGGAGACTGACAGTTTCTCTTATATCCAAATCCGACATTGGTGCTCGCACCCCCAGACCACGGTGGCCACAAGGGAACTAGATGCCCTCAAGTTGACAGCTGCAGATCCTCCGAGCCGAGGGCGAATCTCGACGCTATACAAACTATTGCAGACAAACTTGCTCGAAGCTAAAGCAACTTATATGTCACAGTGGGAACTGTAACGCTCACCTGACTCCCACGGAGGCGCTGGCCTGGTTCGCGCTCCTGTGACCTCTTCTAAGGTGATGCACAGGGTTCGGAAGACGGACTGGACCGGGCCCCCCAAATCAGTATCCTTCTGTAGGCGAAAATAGGGGATTAACTGTCTGCGGGGTAATGCAATCGGCCTCCCACTTTCCCCTCTCACCCTCCTCGAAACCCTTCTGTGATTCCTCGTAGCGTCTCACCTTAGGGTCTGGAAGGACGAGCTCTCCATCCTGCTTCTGATGCAGGGGCGCGTTGGTATCCAGTTACTTCACTGGATTTTCGGATTGGTGAGAACCAAACTTGCTTGGCTTCCAGGTAAGTTTTTTGATAAGAGGTTCCCCTTGTGTCCATGCATTAATGTACTAATGCTAGTGTCTTTTTCCCCATAGGGGCCGGGGTACGGAATTCCGGGGAACAGGCACCGACCCGAGATGAGAGGTGAAATCCTTGTAGAAATCAGGTAAGTCTTTAATGAGCGTTTTTTGGTAATGTCTTTTCATTCGCTCATTAACGCCGATGTCTCTTTTTCCCCTTAGGGGCCGGGGTCCGGAAATGCCAGGATGCGGCGCGGACCCGAAATGAAGAGGGAATGAATCAACAGGTAAGTCTTAACATGGAGATTTAGCTTTCCTTATTCCCATCTCTCTCTCACCTTTTGTTCTGGTCTTTTTCTCCCTAGGCGCTGGGGCGTGACTGCGAATCCGGATGATCGTTGCTGAACATGGAGGCGCCCTGTAAAGGTGAGTGGAATGCGGCGCTGCAGCGATCGACGCGATGAGCTTTTAAATAAAAGTCTTTCTTTTAAGGATTGTCGGCGAGATGTCTCCGGGATGCGGATTTAGCAGGTAAGGACTTTTCCTTCTTCTGTTCTCTTCTTCTCTTCCTTTGCAGGTGATCCAGGATGCTGGCAGGCGTGGCAGAAGTCAGGATGCAGGAGCAGACACGGTGAGCGTCCAGCTGCTAGATGCAGAACAACGCGAAGCACGTGTGGCTGTTCGGGTGGGGTTTAAATAGCCTTGGAAGAAGTTCCAGGTATGTATCCTTCCTCCAATCAGGTGTGTATCCTTCCCTGACCACGCCCGGTTGGTAAATTAGTCCCACAGGTAAGTAGTTCCTTTCAGGCCTCAAGGAGGCTGGGATCCTGCAGCATGGTCTGCATCAGGTAAGTGCACCCAAGCACTCCCATAATGAGCCTGGCGCCTATGGCGCCAGGACTGATGTCTTTTATGAGCCTGGCGCCATAGGCGCCAAGACACTGTCCAAAGGGCCCCTATATGGGGTTGCTGGGTCCTTCCTTGGGGACTGGATGTCCGCTTTCGGGACGCAGGGCTTGAACCGGCTCCCCGGGAGCGGGCATTATGACAGGAACCAGAGCTACGACATCTGATACAAGGCCAGACTTGGGCAGACATTTGGTCACAAACTCACTCATCCTCCTTCTGTGTTACCAACCGGGAATGTGCGCATAAACTTCTGTTAAGCTGGTATTATCCACCGCTTCGGCTACACCACTTCAACCAGTCCCTGGACCTGCTATGCTGGTGCCGCTGCAGCATGACGGGCTCCTATCTACATATGTGGTGGACATGCCCGATAGTGGCGAACTTCTGGTCCCAATGTATAGCCACCATAGCAAACAACCAGACCACGCTGCCACTGGAGCCAGAACCAATACTATTGGGGGTCCCGATTCAGGGCATAAATCCGAGATCTGGTAAGCAGGCGGCCCTCATAACACAGCTGCTCCTGGCCGCTAAAATCACAGTGGCACGAACCTGGAAATCCCCAGAGGCCCCCTAATGATTCTGTGGTGGTTAAAACTCTGGGACATCTTCATAGCGGAAAAGATCATGGCGGCTAACAGGGGCCACCTTCTCCGCTTCACAAACATTTGGTAGCCCGTGATATACTACGACCAGCGCTTCCCAGCTCTAACATCTAACATACAAACCACGCTTGGTGGTGACCGCCCTAAGGGCAGAGGACAGGGATTTGGCTCAATCAGCAGTGGAGCAGGGTCCAGAAGGTAGCCAGAACTAGAGGGTGGGGATGAAAGCTTAAGGCAAGATGAAAATGGCTTAAAATGTCACATGTGCCGAATTGTTGGTAATGGAATGTTTTCCTGTGTGCTGACCAAAATAAACAAGTATAAATAGCAACTTGGCATTCCTTACGCAAAAATGTTGCCATACCTGTTCCCCGTTTTTTGTCTCTTCCCCCACACAGGGTGAAATTCAAACATCCTACAGCTGGCATCAAAGCACCACTTGGCGCCCATAAAGTGGATTCCTAAAACCATTTCGTTGGGGCCCAGCTGACCATTTTCCAGGCATTTCGTACCTACTGTGAAGGACAAACAAAACATGAAGTAATGGCTCTGCCTTGAGGTGGACAATACTGTCTATATTGTTACAGCTAGTCACGTGCATCAATACAGGACTGATTTAGCCTTGTTTTTCGTCACCCTCAACAGTGGCTGCATATCTTGGACTACACCATATGTACAAGAGAGGGGTTTGTCCTCCTGGCCTAAGAAATTCTGTGCCTGGAGAAATATCACATCTTCCATACCCCTGTCTGTAGTACAGGGTAAGTACCATGTGGAATTTTTCTAATTAAGTTATCAGTATTTAACGAAAAGATTATGTGTGTCTCTCATGAGTATTAGGTATTGAAACATTCATGTATCTTTTTCTGCCACCCCGAGCCCCCATGAGGGTTACTAGTTTTACCTGCCCTGAGGAAGGAATGGCATGGATGCCACAACGACCGGCACGCCGAAACAAGTACCAGTGCCCGATTCAACCTGAATAAACTGCCCTTATGGACTTGAAATCCCAAATTGACGAGCTGAGAGACAAAGGGAGAACAGTACTTTTGTTACTCCTGGACCTCTCAGCTGCCTTTGATTTGGTGGATCATAAAGTCCTCTGTAGTCACCTGGATTCCGCCGCCCATTTCTCCCCGGAAGCCATTAGATGGATCGAGTCATTCCTGAGTGAAAGAACAATGAGAGTCTTCTCCCCCTCAGCAGCGGCAAATCCCACACCCATCTCATGCGGTGTCCCCCAGGGCTCTTGTGTCTCCCCAACACTATACAATATCTTCACCAAGCCCTTGTTTGATGATTTGGACCATCTCGGTATCACCTACACTAATTATGCAGATGATACACTGATCCTCCTCCCGCTTTCTGGGGATCATGTGCAAGACACGGAATTGGTGAACAAGGCATATCTTATCATCCAGGCATTGATGGCCACTCATGGCCTCTGTCTGAACGATGATAAGACAGAGTTGATTATCCTGGGCACCCAAGCCAATATTAAAAAACTAGGCCAGGAATTCTCATTCAACATAGATGGGAATATCATCCAAGTGTCCAAGGATGTAAAAACCCTGGGATTCTATCTTGATTCTACCCTATCATTTGATAAACAGCTAAAATCCCTTGCCTCCTCCACGGCGTACACGTGAAAACTGAAAAGAGCCGGTAAAGCATTCTTTTACAATAAGAGCTGCATAATCAAGGCTAGAGCCTTAATACTCTCCAGAATTGATTACTGCAACGCTCTATATTCCGGAGCTAATAAAACAATAACTCAAAGACTACAAATACTACAAAATAATGCCCTGAGAGCAGCACTAGGCATAAACAAAAGATCCCATATCCCCGCCGCCAGACGCCATCACAATTGGTTGACCACGGTGAACAAAATAAAACTCAAGATGTTATCCCTGACCCACAAAGCCCTTAATAACTCCGCCCCTAGATACCTGATTGACAAATTCCACAGGAGAACATCTCTCAGACCGACCAGAGCTGTCAATTCTAATTGTTTGACAATACCGAACTTTAGACTCACTACGATCGGAGGAAATAGCTTCCCGGTAAAGACTGCAAAAACCTGGAACTCACTACCACAAGACTTGAGAGTGGACTTGCCCTACCTTTGTTTCAGAAAAAATGTCATTCAACTCCTCACCTCAACTGACCTCAGTTGACCTGTGTCACCTACCTCCTACTGGAATCACTTGCACTAATTCTTGACTCTATACATCTGCAACTCTGATTGACCTTACTTGAACTTTGTATATTTTGTAATTATTTGTGTTCCAGAGACCTTATTGTATTTTCTTCTTTACGTTATGCTATGATGTAACCTATACGTTTTGCATTTTCTTGCCACTGCGCCCCGCTTCCCTTGGGTCTGGCGGGCATAAAAAGTGAATAAAACAAACAAACACACACACAAATATGAGCTTTGTTAATGTTTTTCAGATTATTCACACTCACGTAGGCAGACAAATTTCATGATCATCTACTAATCGTGTCAATAAAATAAAAAATATAAACACTCCAAGGTAATATCTCCTATACCTTGGGAGCGGTATTAGAGTAGTAGTTAGCCTAACCCACAGTAGTTCACATGATTGCTTAAAATGTTGTGTTCTTCTAATTTTATTTTGCTTCTTTTTTGAAATCTTTAAATATTTATGTTATCTCAAGTATATGCACCTTCCTAAAACATTGGATCTAGGTTTTACAAGTTAAGTGAAAATCTATCAATTACCACTTTTGCATTAAAATCATCTTGATACTCTGAAGACACCTTTTGTGACCTCTGTGCACACAATAATGAAAAAATAAGCATGCAACATACTGCGTTGTCTGTAAGCGTGATCTTTTTTAGTTTTTGTTTAATATTGTATATCGCCTCCATTCCACGCCTGCCCTAGGGGCAGCCCTATGTTTTGTAAGAGAATATAGCGTGGACAGCGTCTGCTGCTGTATCTTACCTACATTATGGAGTGAAGGTCTTGTCTGTGAGGCAACTTATACAGGAGTATACACATACATTTGTAAAACATTGCAGACGTGCCTTTGGCAGAGATGAGGACCATCTCGATTCTTCAATACTGGATAAATGTACAGAAAGATTTATCAGTTCAATGACAAGCACCCCACAGAGACACTTCCTCTAGAACCCTGGGAGGCAAAGAACTAGTTACTCTTACCTTGTAACGTTCTTTCGATGGGATGTTCCTCCGACGTATTCCTTATCTTAGATAGAAATCCTTCAGCTTTGCTGGCCTCGGAAAATTTTTTTTTTTTTTTGCCAGAGGGCGCTGCGCGTCGATGATCGCCGAGTCGATGACCCTCGACGGCCTCCGTGCCGACGTCGACGTCATCCTGCCTATAAAGGCCGCGCGCAGCGTCCGTTGCTCAGTTCCGTTTTGTAGTCCCCAGTAATGTTTTTGGATTAGACTAATCACCTTGAAGGAGCATAGGCTGCAAACCCACAGGAAGTCATACTGCGGGGATGGATGGGAGGGTCGATAAGGAATACGTCGGAGGAACATCCCATCGAAAGAACGTTACAAGGTAAGAGTAACTAGTTCTTCGAAGGGATTGTGTCCTCCGACGTATTCCTTATCTTAGATAGACTCCCATAGCAGTGGTATTGTGACTGGAGGCGGGAGTAATAAAAGTTATGTTACCCTTCCAGAATGGACAGAGTGTAACACAGCCTTGCCGAATCTAGTTTCTTGACTAGAGGAGGAATCCAGGCTATAGAATTTGGTAAATGTATGTGCGGACGACCATGTGGCAGCCGCACATATATCTCGAATTGGCACCCCTCTTTGAAGGGCTGAGGATGTTGCGATACCCCTGGTAGAATGAGCCCTTAGATTTTGAGGAGGCTCCTTTCCTGCCAATTTGTAGCACTCCAGAATGGCTAAAATAATCCATCTGGAGATGGTTTGTTTTGTTATTGGAAGGCCCAACTTATGTCCTGCATAACCTACAAAGAGTTGGTCTGCTTGTCTGATCTTAGCCAATCTGCTGATATAGAAGCTCAAGGCTCGCTTAGGGTCCAGCCTGTGCAGTCTCTCTTCCTCCTTCCCCGGATGAGGAGGAGGGTAGAAAGAAGGTAATATAATCTTCTGAGTGATGTGAAACTCCGAGACTACCTTCGGGAGGAAGTTAGGCTTCACCTGAAGAACAACTTTGTCCTTGTAAAAGATTGTATGTGGAGGTTTACACGATAAGGCTTGCAACTCGCTAACCCTTCTAGCAGATGTCAATGCTATTAGCAAAACAGTTTTGAGGGTGAGAAGCTTCAATGAACAAGAGTGTAGTGGTTCAAAAGGGGCACCCTTTAGGAAGTTTAAAATTAGGTTTAAATCCCATAAGGGAACTTGAAAAGGTTTCGGGGGATAAACATTAGTTAATCCTTTTAGGTATTGTATTACCAATGGAATTTTGAAGTATGAAGGCTCCTCTGCAGTGCGCTTAAAGATTGATAGCGCTGCGAGATAGCCCTTAATTGTGCCAACCTGTAGGCCTGAATTAGCCAGGTAAAGTAAGAATGACAACACCATAGGTGTACCACAAGAAAAGGGTTCAATATTCTTTTCTCTGCACCAGCTGCAAAATTTGTTCCAACGGCAGCGGTATAGAGTTTTAGTTGCCGGCCTTCTGGCCGAAAGCAACACCTCCATAACATCATCCGGAAGGTCCCAATCCTTGTACCTCAACCTTTCAGACACCAAGCGTGAAGGTTGAGGGTCTTGATGGCTGGATGGAGAACCTGACCTTCCTTCTGCGAGAGAAGATCCTCTCTGTATGGCAGTCGAATTGGAGGGCAGATGGACATGTCTAGAAGGTCCGGGTACCACGTTCTCCTGGCCCAATCCGGGGCAATTAGGATCATGGTCTTCCGAAACCTTCTCAACCTCCTGATCATTTGAGGAATGACAGGGACCGGAGGGAACGCGTACAGAAGTGGGAACTCCCAGTCCACTACGAACGCATCTCCTAGAGCTCCTCTCGGGGGAAATTCCCTTGAGCAAAATCTGTCGCACTTCCTGTTGATACTGGTGGCGAACAGATCCACTTGAGGGGTTCCCCAAAGGGCGAAGATCTCTTGAAGGACTTCCTGAGCTATCTCCCACTCGTGAGAGACTGTGCTCTGCCTGCTCAGAGCGTCCGCTGTCAAGTTCTTCTCTCCGGCTAGGTGAATTGCCGATAGAGAGATTCCTTCCTGAATTGCCCAAAACCAGAGCTGCATCGCCTCTCTGCACAGTGGTAGTGAGCCTACGCCTCCTCTTTTGTTGAGGTAGTGCATGGCCACTGTATTGTCCGTCATTATTAGGACGTTTCTTCCCCGTACAGACGGCAGAAAAGCCTTCAGCGCTAGTCTGATGGCTCTCAGCTCCAACAGGTTGATATGTAGTCTGGACTCCGATGGAGACCAACGACCGCTGATGGTCAAGTCGTTGGCGTGAGCTCCCCACCCCGTGAGTGAGGCATCCGTGACTACTGTTATCTCCGGCCATGGTTGCCAAAACATTTCTCCTTTCAGGATGTTCTCCCGACAGGCCCACCACTGAAGGTCTCGGGCTACTTTGACCGGGATCCGAAGGAGATCTGTCATCCTTCCTGAGAACTGTGACCACTGAGTTCTCAGTGCCCACTGGAGGGATCTCATTCTCAGGCGAGCCTCCGGCACGAGGAATATGCAGGATGCCATGAGGCCTAGCAACCTCAGAAAGTCGTAGGCTGGGAGATATTGGGCATTCTGAAATCTGATGACCATCTGCAGAATATCTCGAGCCCTCACCTCTGGTGGCAAGGCTTTTCCCAGGGAAGTGTCCAGGACTGCTCCAATGAATTGGAGTCTCTGTGATGGTATCATCTGTGACTTCTTTAAATTGAGGGAGAAGCCCAGCTTGTGAAGGAAGTGGCAAACATAATCTAGTTGTCTCTGAGCCTGTTCCGAAGATACAGCTCTGATCAACCAATCGTCTAGGTAAGGGTAGACATGAATCCCTTCCCTCCTTAGACTTGCAGCCACAACCGACATTAGCTTGGTAAAGACCCTCGGGGCGGAGGTTAGCCCAAATGGCAGAACTCGAAATTGATAATGAGAGCTGCCAATTGCGAACCTCAGGTATCTCCTGTGCCTGGGATGGATCGGCACATGGAAATAAGCGTCCTGGAGGTCTAGAGATACCAACCAGTCCTGAAGCTGGAGGGCCTGAAGGATCTGAGAGAGAGTCACCATCTTGAACTTGTCCTTTCGGAGGAATTTGTTCAATTCCCGTAAGTCTAAGATGGGTCTCAGTCCTCCGTCCTTCTTCGGTATTATGAAGTAGGGGGAGTACCAACCCTTGTTCCTTTCCGCTACAGGTACCAGTTCTATGGCACCTTTCTCTAGCAGGTCTAAAACCTCCTGCAAGAGGAGCGGATCTGGAAGCTTCAAAGGGTTGTTCCCCGGTGGATGACTCTGAGGGATATGTAGGAAGGGCAGGCAGTAACCTTGGGCCACTGTCTCCAGAGCCCAAGCATCTGACGTAATAGCCTGCCATTCCGTCAGATGGTGAGTTAACCTGCCCCCTACTGGTGTTCTGTGAGGGGAGACCTCAGAGTGGTTTTGAAGCGGCTGATGCAGTTGCCGAAGGTAAAGTGGCTCCTGCTCCTGCGGGTGCGGCTTTCTTTCCCCTACCCCGTCCACCACGGGTAAATCTTCCTTGGCCTCTTTGAGCCGGTCGTCCCCTGCCCCTTCCATATGAGGAATAGTAACGAAAGGACCGTCCTCTCCACGATGATCCCGAAGGACGAAAGGTATTCTGACGGATAGCAGCTCCCAATGACTTGGCTGCTGCCTTGGACGTTTGCAGTTTCTCCAAACTGTCATCCGCCTTCTTTCCAAAGAGGGTAGAACCGTCAAAGGGCATATTCAAAAGCCTGGTCTGCACGTCAGAGGCAAAACCAGACTTCCTCAACCACGCATGCCTGCGGATTGTGGTACTTGCCGCCATGGCCCTGCTGATACTGTCAGCAGAATCTAGGCCAGTTTGTAGGGTCTCGCACATCGCATCTTTACCATCCCTGATGATGTTTAAAAATGCGTCCCTTTCCTCTCCTTCTTGGAGGCAGTCAGCCGCTGATTAAGCGCACTCCCAAAGGGTGTGGCTGAACCTAGCGAGCGTACAGGTCGCGTTAATAGACTTTAACGCCATGCTACAGGCAGAAAAAACCTTCTTAGCCATGGCATCATACTTTTTGTCATCCCTATCCTGCGGAGCAGTGGGGTATGCAGATGTGCTGCCTGATGAGGTTGCAGCCTGTACAACCAAGCTCTCAGGAGTAGGGTGTTTTGACAAATATTCAGGGTCAGAACTAGCCACCCTGTATTTTGTTGACAGTTTTTTATTTACTGCCGGGATAATTTCTGGCGTTTCCCAGTTTGTCAAAATCCTTCTCTGTAGAGCAGAGTGAAATGGAACCACAGGATCCTCCTGTGGGCCCTTGTCCAGTATGTCAGTGAGGTCATCCTGCTGAAAGGCAGGAGAAGGTGCAGACCAACCCATAAATTCTATGATTCTAGACATCAGAGCTCTATATGGAGTCTCCGCATGTTCTCCTGGGTCTGGTTTGATAAATTCTGCTTCAGGAGAAGTGTCCAAGCCACTAGCTTCCTGAAGTGCATCCTGAAGATTTTTTAATCTTCCTTCCTCAGAGGCGAAAGTCTCTGGCTCTGGTGATGTGGTCCTCTGTAAATCAATATCTTGGTCTGAATCCTCCCTTTCCTCAAAAATCGAGGTTAAAGGGGGATACATTGGTTTTTGGAATGGTATAAACCCCATTTCCAATGCAGAAGGAGCCATCATCACAGGCCTTGAAAACGTCGATGTCGTCGACACCGACGTGAAAGTACTCGAAGGCGCCGTGAAAAGCGTCGAGAAATGTGTACTAGGCCTCGAAGAACTCGAAAGGATCGGAGTCCTGCTCGAGAACGACGTCGACGTTCTCGGCGTCGAGTCGGAGGTCTTTTGTCTAACCGTTGGCTGTGGAGTAGCCGTGGTTCTTTCCTTCACCGGCGTCGATATCGGCGTCGACGTCGGCGTCGACTCGATCGACTGATGCGCCGATGAATCCTTCGACAACGGCGTCGATGGCGCCGACCTCTGTTTCGAAGGAGTTTTCGACGATGGCGTCGATGATGCTTTATCTCCCGATGGCTCGAGGCGCTTTCGGGTTGACTTTTCCGCCGGGTACTGCGACTCGCGGCGTTTAGATTTTTTGGGTTTTTTACCCGGGGTATCACCCTCAGCTGTCTTCGAGGGGGACGAGGCCGCTTTCTCGAAGACGCTTAGCATCTTTTTCCTGAATTCCTCCCACTCAGCTTGCGAGCTGCGTTTTGTGGGGCAATGAACTCTCTCAGGAGAACTCGACGAAGATGACGAAGGGGATCTCCTACGTCTCTTCTTCGAGTGTCTCGATGTCGACGAGTGGTGGGAGCCACTTCGTGATCTAGATCGAGAGTGTTTTTTATGGTGAGGAGACGAACGTCTCGACTCTACCGAAGAAGCTTTCGAGGAAGTTAAAGTTGACCTACCTCTCTCGAGCTTCCCCCTACGCTCCTTCAAGGCTTTCGCCGTCATGGAAAGGCATTCCTCACACTCCGAACTCTGGTGCGTGATTCCCAGACACCACAAACAGACCCTGTGAGGGTCCGTCAACGACATTTTCTTCTCGCAGTCTCGGCACTTTTTGAAACCGGACCGAGGGGTCGTCGGGTCGGAGGAGGATGCCATCGATATCGAGGTAAATAGTAGTTATTATATACGTTATCTTGACGAGAACTGAGCAACGGTGTTCCGAGGCACAACGAAGCGCGGAAAAACGGAACTGAGCAACGGACGCTGCGCGCGGCCTTTATAGGCAGGATGACGTCGACGTCGGCACGGAGGCCGTCGAGGGTCATCGACTCGGCGATCATCGACGCGCAGCGCCCTCTGGCAAAAAAAAAAAAAAATTTTCCGAGGCCAGCAAAGCTGAAGGATTTCTATCTAAGATAAGGAATACGTCGGAGGACACAATCCCTTCGAAATATTGGTACTTGTTATGTTTTGTAGTCAGAATATATATTCACAGCCGAATTTGCGAATTCCACTCCCTATCAAATTAAGAATTAGACATCTCAAGGTTGTGAGGCTTTTCTTGAACATACCTGTAGAAAATGTGTTTTCAGGATGAGATAACAGGAAATGTAAACTACTTTAAAAGAACAATATGGTAGTTTGATGCCCGCTAATTCTTTCTTAATTGAATGAACTTATTTTTAGTAATCAGGGAGTAATACTTTATTAGGAAAGGAGTATAAATGTATAAATGAGCTTTGTGAACATACAGTACACATTCAATCTGGAATTAAGATGGATTGAAAATCTTGTTATGGTTCTAAAAAGCTCCTTAATACATTATGCTTTTAGTTTATTGTGTTTCATTCATTTTGTATAATAAACTGAGAATGGAGGCTGTGACATGAATATACTTAACCTATGCTATGGGAAGGCATCATGAAGTAAGACCCAGACTATAGATTTACTTTTATTAAATAAAATTGTTTATTTTTCTTAAATGTCAGGATGGTGTAAGGCCTAACTTGCCCAGTGCTAAGGTGGGATTTCCCTACCTAAAGAAACTAAGGATAGTCTGTGTCATTAAGTTCAACTCGTATTTCTGTGTCCAAAACCTATACTTGCCCTCATCACTAAAGATATACAATGTGTAGGGATGTCAGCAACAAAAGAAACAGTGTTCCAAATAAAGTTCTGAGCTTCTTCCAGCTCCTGGCTTACTTTCCAGCTTCCCCAAGTTCAAAACAGTTCCAAAAGGCCTCAGGGTTCCCTTCCCCAAGAGTTCAAAGTTCACAATGTCTCGGGGTTCCCTTCCCCAAGAAGTCAGCTCTTCCAGCTTCAAGACTACAATCAGTTCAAATCTCTTGGCTTTCAAAAATAGTTCTAGTTCAACTTAGTAATCATACAGGCATTTTAATAGTTCACACAGATTGCTCTTTTCCTCATTCACTTCAGCAACTTGTTATACAAAACAGCTTGTTTGTTTGTTTGTATATTTATTTGGTAGTGCGCACCAAACCCTTAGGTTGCTGGGCGCAATAGTAGACTGACAAGATAACTTAGAGCTTAATTACAGAAGCATGTCAAGTGTATAACATACGTACAAAAAATAAATGGGTTACTGCCACTTCCGGTTACAGTAACGTGGCTCGCATATTATGTAATACAAGGTGCATCAATAGGTAAGATCAGTGGCAAATACAGATGGCAGTGGAGCAGGTGCAGACTAAGTAAGTTAAGAGTCATTGGTTTGAAGCCAATTGAGTCCATTCCGTCTGAATTGGGGGTATGGTAGTTCCATTCTAACTTCTAGAGGGAGGATGTTCCAAGATTGTGCAACTTTAACTGGGAAACTAGTTCCACCAGCTGTGATCCGTTTAAATCTAGGAGTCTCTAACATGTGGGCGTTTGTGGCTCTCATTGGTCGGGAAGCAGTTCATCCTTTCAGCAAGGTAAGGGAGTGCTAAGTTGTTCAAGCATTTGGAGGTAAGTGAGACTGTTTTAAGGAAGATCCTATCAGTTATTTTTAGCTAGCGGACCTCTCTTCTAGAAGTAGAAATGTGTTCTCTGAGGGGGATTTTCACCGCTGCTCTTAGGGCATTAGTCTGCAGTCTTTGGATTTTGTCCGTGACATATTTGTTAATGCCTGAGTACAATGCGTTGCAGTAATCTAGCCTAGATATTATAAGAGCATTGGCTAGGGTGATACAACTCGTGGTAGAGAGGAAAGGTCTGCAGGCTTGGATGAGCTTACAGGTGTAGGCTGTTGTAGAAGCAAGTGAATTAACTTGTTTCTTAAGTGTGAGTGAAGAGTCAAGGTAAAATCCTAAGGTCTTGACTGCAGGCATCACCTTAATGAAGTTGTTGTCAATGTCGAAGGAGGCGTAACTAGGACTAAGTTTTTTGATATTGGTTTCAGAACCTAAGATCCATATCTCAGTTTTATCGTCATTCGGGCAGAGGCCGTGAGATGCCATCCATGCCTGAACGAGGAGGTATATCCTGTTTACTAAGGCCGTGTCCTCAAGGAAGTTGCCCGAAAGGGGGATGAGGATCTGGGTGTCATCTGCATAATTAGTGTAGGTGACACCCAGTCTGTCCAACTTATCGAACAAAGGCTTAGTAAAAATGTTATACATGGTCGGTGAGACGCACGATCCCTGTGGTACTCCGTACGAAATTTGGATTGGGTCAGCGGAAGCTGATGGGGAAAAAAACTCTCATTGTGCGGTTAGCCAGAAAGGATTGTACCCAAGCTATGGCCTCCCCTGAGAAATGGGCTGCCGACCTTAGGTGGTTGCATAAGTGCGTGATCCACCAGGTCAAACGCCGCCAATAGGTCCAGTAGAAGTAGCATACCTGTTTTCCCATTATTGTTTAGCTCGTCAATTTGGGTCTTAAGGTCGAGCAAGGCAGTTTCCGTGCCGTGAAGAGGGCGGAAGCCTGATTGCTGCAGGCCTAGTAGCTGATTAGCTTCCAAGTATTCCTGAATTTGGATGTAAGCTACTCTATCAATAATTTTAAGTAGAAAAGGGACAGTTGTAATAGATTTATAGTTAGTTGGGATGGTTGGATCTAAGGTTTGTTTTTTAAGCAAGGGAAGGACCCAAGATTCTTTAAGATTATTGGGCACTGCATTAGTTTTGAAGGAGGCATTGATGAGCTTGGAGATGAAAGGGGCCAAGTCTCCAGCTGCATCCTTTATAATTTGGGCTGGGCAACTGTCGCCCTTACAATTTGAGGGTTTTAGAGAGAGTATGATTTTCTCTGTCTCGGGAATGGAAATCATTTTGAAGCTAAACGGCAGGGCTGTTTTGTTCCCAGAGTATTGGAGAGGTTGCTGCTCTGATAAGGGCAGTGAGGCCTTCTTGTTAGCTATTTTGAGTTAGAGAGTTGCGATTTTATTTGACAGCGCATTTTGTATGGCTGTGCACCAGAGCTTGTCCTTAGGGGCATTGTCTGTCTGCTGTAATGGGGATTCCATTTCACGAAGGATGGTAAAAAGTTCCTTAGTGTTGGACTTAGCCTTAGCGATTCTCTTGTTGAATATATTCTTTTTGGTATTGATTATTTCTTTCTTGTAAAATTTGGAGTGGTCCGTTACCTTGTCCTTATTATCATCGGTAGGTGAGTGACTCCAAATGGATTGAAGCTTTCTTTTCTGTAGTCTTAATTCTTTAAATTGAGGCATAAACCAAGTGTTAAGATGGTATTTCTGCCTGCCTTTGTGCAATTTGATAGGGGCAATGGTGTCCAGAGCCTTAGTCATGGCGTTATTGAAAACCTCCACTAATAGATTGGGGTCTGAGTTGGTGTTAAGGTTGTTAATGGATGGAAGGAGGTATGGGAGTAGTTTTTCCGCTGTAATGTCCAATTTTCTTCTGGTTGGGAGTGGGGGTGCCATGTCAATAGTTTTAGGGCTGAGGAGATCTAACGTGGCAGAGAAAGTGATTAGAAAGTGGTCAGTCCATGATTGTGGAGCAATATCGGTGATGTCAATATTACAGTTCAGATCGGCCACCCAATCAAAGGTCCTACCTCTGATGTGGGAAGGGGATTGGACTAAGAGTCTATGATCTTTAAGTAATGCTGCTATTGATTGGGCATCCTTATTGTTAGTATTGTTGAAACCAAGATTGAAACCCCCTTGTAGTAGGGTTTTGTAAGTGGTCTTTAGTGTTGCTGGCAATGAGGTTGGTTAAGTCCTTCTCGAATGTTCCCTGTGGACCTGGGGGTCTGTATACCAAGTAGATAGTTAGCGTACGGTTATTAGATAGGGGAAATTTAGCTGCGAGTATCTCGCATGATGAGCAAAGTGGTGTGGTGGCGAGTCTGATGGGTAGATTATTTTTAGAAATGATAGCTAAGCCACCACCTCTACCGTTGGGCCTGTCAGTTCGGAGTATCTGATAGGTATCAGGTACTGCCACCATAAAGGTTGGTCCTGCAGCCTCATGAAGCCAGGTCTCAGTTATGGCAAGTATATCCAAGTTATCATTGGTTAGGGTATCAGCAATTTCAGTAGCATGGGCCACCATAGATCTGGCATTAATGAGTGATCCGGATAAGGTCAGTGTACTATTGATATTAGGGCTAACGGGAGGTTTAGTTGCCGGTATATTAATACTCGCAATGTTTTTGGGAGTAGTAGCAACATGGGCTAAGTTCAAGTTATTAGGTCTAGGTGCTGATGCTCGTCTGGTCAAACGGTCATTAGTATGGGGGCGTCAAGTATGGTGAGGATGTTTGACTTCATTTTATATTTAGGTTAATAAAGATGGGACAGTCTAGACCCAAGTCTCAAATTTTTATCCTTAGGTGAGCATATCTTGGCTTTATTTGGCTCTCTCCAAGCAGGCGTCACTTGGTCTAGGCATAGTTGTCGGACCACACGGTCCACCCATTGCAGGTCATGCAACCGATATCCTTGGCACTTTGTTATGCTTATGTATTCTTCGGGCTTGCCAACACAGGGTTCCTCTCTCTGAACCTGTGTCATTAGTCAACATTCAATTCTGATTCTCCTTAGCAGTCTCTTGGCTTTGCCACAATGTGTGTTTCACGCAACTCACTCTATGGTGTTCATCCTTTTCCACCACCTTGCTTTCACATTATTCATAAGTGCTCATTTACTTGCTTTTCTCAAATGCTTGTCACTTGCTTTCCACTCGTGCTAGATTTTCATATGCTTTTCATATCTTTCCTTTAGTTAAGTATTCAATAATACTTGTTGCACTCCTTTGCAGCTTGTTTGGCGCTCAAAAACCCTCAATTCGGTCTCCAAAACCAACTATCATAGTTTTCAGTTCATTTGGCATTTACATATGCCTGCTTACAGCCCCTGGAGCGTCCCAGTATGCGTGTTGCCTTCCTTACACTCACTGGTATGCAGCAGCTCTTCTGGGCATGCTCCTTCTCCCTTTCGGCTTCCTTTCGCTCCACTTGTGCTTTTCAGGAACCCCATCGAGCAGCGCTCGCAGTCGCTGAACCTTGCTGCAGCGGCTTGCGGAAATCTAGAGACTTCAGGGACCCACAGCTCCAGCTGTGGACACAAATGCAAAAGGGACTGCAGGTGTCTCGACCCTATCGGGGCACGCTCGGGTCTCTGCAGCTCTTTCACCCTTCTGCTAAACAAAGCGCCCTTCCCGTTACACCCTCACCAGCCTGCTCCACGTCTGCATGCCGCGTCCTCCTCTGCAGGTGGGTTTCTCTCCCATTTTATGCAGCTGAGGCCTGTTAACTGGTTACAAGTACAAGTCCTTTACCTCAGTTGCCTGACCACAGTTGAACTTATTAGCGGGACATGCCGGCTATTGCAATGGTACTCCTTCACATTCCTCTTCCTTGTCTCAGTACCAAAGTGGTGTGAATGAATGGAAGTGTGCATAACTCCCAGTTGCCTCTTCCTCGTCCGAGTCTTAAAGGGAAACGGCTGTGGGACAGTTTTTGTGTAAGAAAGAGGTAAAGACTGACAACCTACAAAGACAGGGCGAGGGTACGAATCATTCCGACAAGAGAAAGGGGGAGACCATGTCTCACCCAAAAGACATCTACTCCCCAAGGTCCCGCCACCCAGGTGATCCTGCCTCGCATATCCAACCCTACTGTCAGGATCCAAGGGCAATGGCCTTTCACTGGCCACCTGAGGGGAAGATCCAGGGGGAGTAGATCTGAGGATGCCCTCAGGTCCCTCACAACTTCTATTGGTTAAAATACCCAAGTCAAGAAGTTAAACCTACTG
The DNA here is from genome assembly GCF_040938575.1 of Ambystoma mexicanum. Classification (NCBI taxonomy): domain Eukaryota; kingdom Metazoa; phylum Chordata; class Amphibia; order Caudata; family Ambystomatidae; genus Ambystoma; species Ambystoma mexicanum. The sequence goes on from NC_090931.1 coordinate 871,950,215, forward strand.
CATTTAAATTAGAATATGATCTTCTCCAAAAATAGTTGGCAAGACTTGGTCCAAGTGCTTACGGAAATTGCCTCATCCGGTTAACTGTAGGGGATGTATCCCATCAATTACTTTTTTGTCAACCATACTACTTTTTAAAATTATTATAAGTTATTTGTAATAGGTTTTGATATTTTTAGTTTATCTTTATATGTACTAATGTATATTTTATTTTTATAATGAAATGCCCCAGTTTATGACAAGTTTCTAAATTAAACTTGTATTGAGCTTCATGAAAAAAAATACATGCACATTTTAACGATGCAGAAATAACATGGATATACTGAAACATTGGTCTTTACAGTTTTGAGGAAAAAGAGAATCAACGGTAGTCCACTTTGCCATATATGGGAGAGGGCTTGAGATTTCCAACATTCACTAAATATCTAGTAAAGCAATAAGAGATATGCAATCATCAGAAGAGAGGCCATCAAGTTCTCTTGGAATGTATGCCACCTTTAACAGTGGAAGGCTTCTAATTAAAGTCAAATGTTTTTCCACTCATATCTATTTTGTCTTCAGTTAACTCATTCTTATCATTTGATCTCATTACATTGTTGCTGTGAGTCAAGCAGTTTCTTTGCATCTACAGCTTATTAGTTTATATACCGTTTCCCCCACTTTTGTCACTTGTAAATATGCCAGAAATGGTATTTGTGTTCCTGCTTTGACTTGCCCGTTTCCTTTCCGCTTGCCAGCTTCTTGGCAGTCTCATCCTGTACCATTTATTTTCAGCAGGGAGGCCTTTTGCTTTAGATCCCACAGGTTTGGTACCCAGTATCCTAATAGTTTAGATCCCAGTTCACTTTACATTGCTACAGTCTAGCCTCAATTAGCCTCTTAAACGTACCCATGTTTCTTAGCCTATAGCATATCCCAGGTATCCATCTTTTCTTTCTTCAGTTTATGTACTCTTTCATCCAGCATTTATACCGTTGAATTCTACTTGTCAAATGTAGTTGTGGGTTGGGGTGTACTTTTATCCAATTCTTACAATAGCTGAAAGATTGTGGATTTGCAGATGACAGTGCCCTAGAGTGTGTCCCTTCCTCATTACTTTCCCTGCTTTCCTCTTTGGGATGAAAACATCTTTAGTTTTCTGAGCCATGTTGTGCTTTGTCACTTTTTGGGGACATACACTGATTGCCAAATAACTGTTTCAACAAAAATGTTTGAATTACAATACTCTAAAAAATAAATAAGTGTTTTTTTCCATTTGTCACGAATGTTAGTCTCTGGAATGCAGATGTGTATTTTCTTTACCTTCTTGCCTCATTTGATCGACTTTCTCTGGTCACAAAGTTGCCAAGACAGGGGTTCTGTTAACCTAACTCGCAACTCTTCCCAAAGTTGTTACTGGACGACTTTAGGATCAGTGCATCAGGCTGTAGACTCAGTCCATTCTTTCTGGAGCGTGTTTCCTTTTCATAATAACTTTTTTTTACACTTTTTACACATGCACACTATGACCATAAATACCAACACAGGATGTTGCCCATTTCTCCATTTAATGTTTTACTTGGTGCCATACTACCTCAAAGGGTCCAAGCGGTTTCAGCTTCTCAGCTTCAAACCTTTTTCTTGGTTTGGATATCAGCTCTGTCTGAGTTTGCTGGGCTCATTTACATATATCGACCCCTCCTTTGGTCCATCACCCTCCATGGGATAGCTTATCCCATTTTCCTTCTTCCAGTACATGCAGGGATTGGTTATTTTTAAACTAGCCATTCCCTTGCAAGCCAAGCCAATGTAAGGCCACAGGAAGGGATACTAAAGGCCACAGCCATCTTTTGTTCCATCTTCGTGGACTGCCTGTGACTCAGTACTCCCAAAGGATTATATATTTTGTGTATATATTTGGACATAAAAGAGCGCTTCACAGAGGTATACAACAGTACAGGTGTATAACGGAGTGCTTTTCCAAGGTAACCTCAGAATAGATAAACACCAGGGGGGTTGGGGTTGGATTCAGAGTGGCACAGAGGAGGGGTACAGCTGTACCAGGTGGCCGGGAGGAAAGGGGCGGGCAGCGTCTAGCGAGGTGATGGCCTAGGTGTTGAGGAGGAGAGATTCTTTGAAGAGGTTGGCCTTGAGTTCTTTTCTGCATTGTAGGAGCGAGTCATTCCCTTGCAAGCTAAGCCCACGTAGGGACACAGGAAGGGCATCTTTTATTTGCTGTTCGTGGACATCCTGCGGCTCAGGGCTCCCAAGACATTTATATTGTGCAGGGTAAAAACTCTTTGGTGTGGTTGGGATGGGAAATTTGTGCCTGGTGAGGACTGCAACAATTCTCCAGCATGCCTCATCTGTAGTGAAACAAGTGCTGCATCTGTCCATGTATATGGCCTCTACCACATGACTAACTGGTCCTTATGGCAAGCCACTGAGCCTGGAGTCCCTTTGTCAAACTTTACTATTATCAGGCAGGTGGATACTCTCCAAATGGAGATTTTTCTCAGCAGTCTCTCTGGCTTTTTTGTCCTTGGCTAGCTGGTTCAGGCCCCTGCCTTATCCTCCAACATTGGCATACTAGAATATAGTGGCTCAGTATGTGGCCCTGGTCTGTTCCTTCTCCCCACCACTGATAATGGACTAATCAGGGGGCAGGTAAAAGTGACAAAGGCTGCATAGCTCAAGCCTCCTTCAATACCACCTTGGATTTGTACTGCAGGAGGAATATCAAAAACAAGGATTCTCCCATAAATGCCTAGGGAAAACGGGACTAAACCAGGCTTTAGGGCCTTCGGTAAGAACACCAGGAGTGGGGTATGGAGGGTGGTTGAGAGTCGGCTTGAGAGAATGGAAAAGACGACTAGCCCACAAGTTGTTTAGATGTTTTAACAACACTGAGTAGGTCTTCTAGGTACTTTTGACTAGTCTGACATGAACCGGAAGGTTTGGTCCAGATGTTTCAGTTGGTGTGCAGGTTGGACTTGGTCGCAACGTGGACTGCTCTGAACCAAGTAGCTCGACTGCTTTTGTTTTGGCAGGCCTAGAGGTAGTTTGGAGCGCAGAAGGTGGTTAAGTGACCACTGTTAAAAAGCTCTTAACAGTTATTAGATCATTTTTTTTGTTTTTAGATTTGCTGACCATCAGCAAGTGCTAGAGATTATGCCTCTGAACAAACCTTGTTGAAGGTCCACTAAAGAGAACCACACAAAGGTAGAGATGTAGTCATGACGTGCTCAGGCACCTCCAGATACACTGTCTTTCCCTTCACGGTACTCGGGTGTCCTTGTCTCTTAACCTCTGAGTATTAAACGCCAAGGCTATTCCAGCAATGTTTCTTATGTTCCCTGTGGACATCAGTTGAAGTATCCATCTCCCTCTTTGGCTCAGCCGTTTTCACAGCTAAGTTCACAATGTCAATCGGTTATGTGTGTGAGAGAAAAGAGACACAGAGAGAGAGAGAGAGAGAGAGAGAGAGAGAGAGAGAGAGAGAGAGAGAGAGAGAGCGTGGTGGGAAATGGGAGGGTGGTTGAAAGTGGGAGAGTGGGTGAGAGTGTGTGACAGTGGGTGAGTGTGAGATTGGTGGCTTCCAAATCTCACGTTAAGATCCAATAATGATCTCTTCAAGTTAAATAACCTCTGTCTTACACAGTGTTTGTACGAGCACTTTGCTCCTGGAGGAGTTGCTTCAGGGAGTTGCTAAGCATGCAGGGAGAATCAAAAATGGCACAGAAGCTCTTCTACAAACCGGAGCTTGCAGGCTGCATTATGCCTACTACAGAAACAAAATGGACTGACTGCAAATACTTTTCCTAAAACACTGCTTGCTGCCCAGGCCCCAGTGGTGTATTATGGGTGCAACTCAGTCTTTTGAAATGGTCTCCCGACATGGGAATGAGGTGTGAAAGGTACTCACTGGAGAACAAAGGTTTGGGTGTCAGAAATAGTTGCTCCATGTTCTGCGGGCAGACTGCCTTGATCCCGCCAGGTTCTTGTCTGTAATTTCTGACTCACGGCCGGCAGACCAATGGCCAAATGGAGGACTACAGGAGGTTCCCGGTGAATCCATTGCCAGTTTAGCAAGCCGACTAGGAGGTGCGAAACCCAACGTATGGTGGCTCTTGAGTACCCAAGTTTGAGAAGCCGTTGAGGCTACGGGGTGAGGTGCAATAGCTGCTTGGTTGTTTCCGACTCCGTCACCAAGCAGAATGCAGTATTTTACTGCGTTCCTGGGCCTTTTCTTTTATGTATATCCAAATGCTAATTGCTTTATGCTTAAACCTTCAGTCCTCTAAGGTTCCCCCAACAGTCCAACTCCCTGACATGTGCACTTATATTAAAAAGCACACCGACAAACGTTAGTTGACCGGCAGCTGATCGGGAGGACAGCGCAGGGTAGCTGACTGTGGCAGATGTGGGAGTAGTGGAACACTGGAAGCCTGACTGCACAGATAGTACACGAAAGACGGTAACTGCTACTGTCTTAACCTACTCACCCTACACTGTCCTCTCAATTACCTTCCCTTCACAGACTGCAGCTATAGTTGAAGGCACAAACATGTAATTTAAGGACTGTAGGTGCACATGAGAAGCTTGTAGTGTATGTTCCACCAGTCTGAGATGCATCTTTCCAGGTAGCTAATAAAGAATGACAAAAAAAGGCATGTGGGCCCCCTCTACTACTGAGGCCCCAGTTCCTAAGGCGTCTAACTGCATATAATCAAGGCAAAGAAAACGCATAACTGAAACTGAATGGCTACTACAGGATTTTAATAGACATCAGAGTTAGATTAGAAGGGCAATATTAGAAGAGGTGGAAGTGGCAGCAACGGAGGCAGCACAGGTTGGCACTGTTCATGAGAACTTAGAGTCAATCGAACCATAGGTAAGCCCAAAAGATGTTTGCGATCAGAGAAGGAGAGACCTTTACCCTAGGTTTGTGAACACATCCGGGGACTCTAAGATCAAGTAAGGATCCTCCAGTTCCTTATGAGCTGCTTAGAGCCAACCATCATGATGGGGTGAGATTTATACAACCCCTGTGGAAATTCATAACATCACATCACCCCGCCAACAGCCCTGCTTCACCATTGGAAAGGCAATACCAGTCTGAGACCAAGTTCCCCATCAATTGTGATATAGTTCTGAAAACGGAAGTCCGCCTATTTGAAATACTAGGTAGAAGACCTGATGTTCGACATTTACTACTTGCAAAAAGTTTGACGCATTGGTGGATGCTGCAACCCAGGAGTGGATAAGGCTGGAGGATAAGGTGGATGTAGTGGTTTAACACAATAATATAACCTATGTGTGGCTGACTCTGAAAATGTGCTGCAGAGAAGCAGTGATGCATGACACGTGAATATCATTGAAAGGCAATAATAAGGAACGCACCACATGAGAGGATAATGAAGTTAGACCAATTTCCAAAACTGGAAGCACTGTTTGGGGTTTCCAGTTGTGGGATATTTTGGCCCATTCCAATATGCCCCACTGTATCACTTTACAAATGGGGAAAGAAACAGCCAAAAATGGATGCGCTAACCTCTGTGCGCGCAAAAATCTGAAAAACTGGGTGTGGGTCACAATCACAAAAGGCTGCAGACCCCTGCCACACACAGTTAAAGTGGGGATGAAAACAGAATTCTCACTGCAGGAGCATACCAGTGGGTGCGGTTACATTTAACATGAAGCAAGGCCACAGAATGGGGCTAAAAACCGAAAATGCCTTTTAAAATGCAGCTTTGCAACCTTCAAAGTGCTGTTTTGGCACTAGATCCATTAATTGTCCAGTGAACCACTGAAATTAAAAGGGTTACAGATCATCCAGGTGGCTCAGAGGAGCCGAGACTCATTGACTGATAGCAGCTAAGAAATGTATTTCATGAAAAAGCCAGCCCAGCAACATTGTTTTCAGTTCCACGGAAAAAATGCGTCTACAAATGGCCACATGTAACAATTTCAGCTGTGCAGAAAGAACTTCAAGCAAAGGCTGGATATAGACATCCAGACTGCAGACACATCCCAGCACTCAAGGACAGAAATAATGCTGAATAAAATGTGTGTGCTGCACAGGAAAATCTGATGTGAAAGACTCAGTTTAAATGTGTTTTTCAGGAAGAAAGTGCAAAATCGCCTGTTTAAAAGCATGTTTTGTTTTAAAGGTTTAATTCTTGAAGAAAATTCAAAGGATTGTGAATGTCAAAATACACTGATAACTGTGTGCATTTTATATGTTTAATGAAAGATGTAGGTAACTTAAAGTCAAAATCCAGTTTGGAGTAAATTACAATTCTGTTCGACAGCTACAGCCTGGGAAAGGGTGACCCCTTACTGCTAGCAGGAAGGCCTAATTGCTATGGGGAGGCCTTGGATACTCAGAACAAAGGCCCTCATTAGACATTTGTCTTTGCTTCAGGCACAGACAACCGAAGGCTTGGACAACCATCCTCCCAGAGGAGGGACAGGATGTGGAGGAGTGTTCTCAGTGAACTTCAAAGGACTGGCCATTTGCTCACTTGTGAAGAAAGAGAAAAAACACTGACTTGTGATTTTGGAGTTAATTTGCTTATTTTGCCACAGAACTTCATGACATTTAACATGGCAGCCAAAATAAGAAAATAAGTAGACAAGTGAAAAATATATACTCATGAATCTGAACTCATGCTAGACATTTGAAGACGTGATTGAACCTGGTACTGCATAAGGGACAAAAGTTATAAAGAAACACTAATTGCGCCAAAACTATTAATGCTGCGAGTTTAATATTGTATACCCGTGTTCTAGGGGTGATTGCACAGATATGTACAGATTTGGGAATTGTTAGGCCAAATCTTTATGATTAAAATTAACAATATTCCACAGAGAGACAAAGTCAGCTCTCAGTGATGTGGAAATTGGATGTAAAGATAACCCATCAAATATGTAATGCATGTGTCCGATTTCATTAGAGGGCATAAGTATAGAAATGTGTATTTGTGGGAAAGTTAAATTTTGGGTCAAATCACTGTGGGTGTTTCCCAAGGCACATCATAAATATGACAGCCCGTTCTGTCTTCCAACCACAAAAAGGCAAGTGCCTTTGACATATCACAGCGCAGTGGATGTGGATTGTAATTCTGCCCCTACCATAAACTGAGTGATGTCACTTGGCATGATAAATATGGGAACCTCACAACACACAGGACCACCGATTCCTGACTACATCCTGATTCCCGCGTGATGCCCTGCTCCTGACTTCTTCATCGTGTTCCAGAACTTTTCATCTTGTCCTGATTCCAGACTACTTTACAAAACCCAGGCCTCAGCATTTGCTGAACTCTTTTCAGCTTGGCCCAAATCCTGAACCATACCAAACTTAAGGTAAATCATTCTAATCCAGTTTGGCTTTCTACCTACCACTCATGCTTGCCTGCTGAAACTTGCCACCCCGCTAATCTACAGTAACCAGTGAACAGAAGGGCCAATCCAATCCAATGTGCATTCCAATTGACCAGAACCGCCCAAATCCAATCCAATGTGCATTCCAATTGACCAGAACCGCCCAGCTGACCATACCACCAGAAGTGCCCTGCTGTCTGTAGACCAGATCCGTGATGACCAGAACCTGACGGTCCAATCCTAATTTACAGTGGGCTGCAAGTATAAACGGGAATCAGTCACCAATAGTATATTTGCCTTGTCCTACTTCAATCTCAATCCATCCTCTCTTTAATTTAAGAACTTGTGCTAGTAATAATTTCTTTAAATCCTTTTTGTCTTGTGAAAATCCCAAACCCTTAAATCATCCCACAGGTAATCCGACTGAGTCCTCCAAGGCGGACACAGAGGTGCTGGGGTTTATTTCCGTGGACCACTCTGGAGCTTACTGTGTTTCAAACTGGTCACCAGCCTGAATACCCTAGTTTAGGGCATAATGGTCATTGTAAAAACTGATTTCTGTTGTCATTTTCGTGTCTTTATTTTCAAAAACACCTCATTCAAACTTGCATAACTTCTTCAATTTTATAGATAGAGGCATAATTCCAACTCACTTGAACCAAAGAGCTGTAGCTACATCCACAACTAAAAAACGCATTGTGAAACAGTGTATTTGACCTGTTTTTATTAAAAATCGCATAGTGAAATTTAGGCGGGAATTTGCATTTTTGCAAAAGTTTTACATGTGTGTTTTCCCATTCAAAGTATTTCCATACTCCCATTCTGATTTAAAGTGTGTACTATTGCTCATATTGTAGCTTATATTTATTAGGACCTGTTCAGTGTTGCTCCCATAGAGATTTATATCAACTTAAGGATTTTTGCACACTTTTCATTGTTTTTCTAAGCCATTTTCAACTGTCATTTTAAAAGTGTAAACTTTTCTCAAACGTTTTCCCTTTTGTTGGGGGAGGGAAGATTGCATTCAAATCCTATACACTGTTCTTTTATTCCTGAATACCTGCTGCTTACTGACATTTGTGTAGAACTGCTCATTTGTGAATTAAGAACTTTGCAGGGGGAAATCTTAGCCTAAGCGCCATCTTTTCACAAGCCAAAACTGTTCTTTTTCCTGTGTTTTATTTTCTGTATTGCTATAAGTGAATTCAATTGCCTTACCTACTTTCTGAATTGTTTTGTCACCACATTGGTGATTGCTGCCCCATATATTAATTTATGTTTCATTTGAATTTTAAATAAATAAATATTTACCTTTACCAACCAGCCTGATTCCTGGTCCATTGTGTGACCTGGGGGGCAAGAGGGGAAGGTCTTTTGAGAAGGGTGTGATATGAGTGGTATATCACTCAGAATATTGAACCTAAAGACACAATAAATAGGTATTTCATTTGTGCATTACATGCTAGACGAGACCCATGTGTATTGCCTGATTGAAATCCTTAACACAGTGAAACATCTAAATCCAATATATGCTCCAACTTAACACACTTTTTGTATAGGTCAGAACAGAAATGCAAGAGCCAAAAGCGTCAATGAAGACAATTATTGACTTTTAATGGTCTAAATCTATATTTTTGGCATGATGGCACAATCGTAATTAAGCTAATCTAATTTCAGAGTATTGTAGCAGCCCTGAATCGTAATCTTATTTCCCTTAGAAAAACACTACAAACTGATACAGAGAAGGTAATGAAGGAAATCCCTTTGAATGATGGGCATACAGATATCAGGGAGAAATCTAAGAGTGGCAGAGCTGGTCTTGCAGCTCTACCTACAAGGGGTAATTTGCTCATAACCTGATTTAGTACCAAAATGGTGCAGCAAATAATTGAAATCGGATCTAGGATTCCACCAAAGGAATTGGTACTGCTTCCAAAAAACTATTCAGAGCTCAATAACATCTATGCTACCAATGAGTTCCTGGAGACAAACAAGAATGTGCTGGGTTCAGAGCCTGTAATGGATGGCTGAAGGGTGATCGAACAGACAAAACCAACATTTTGGCATGGCCAGCATGTCTAATTTATAGATTAGGTTCTGATTCATCTATGGGAGGGGAGTAGGTACACAAGAGGTGTTTCCACAAGGGATGGGGGAAGCGATCCCAATCCTGTTAAATTGGCTTTTGCATTGGGGTTCTATGTTGATAAGAATTAAATGGCGTCATGGAATTTAAAATGGGGCAAGTCTATTTTAGATGTAGAATTATAGTGTATGCAGGCTTGTCCCAACATTAGTGATCCGGAGGGTGAAGCAACACTCATTTGTGACTCATTCAATAAATTACACAACTTGGAGAAATAATTTGTCACGATCCCAAGGAAGAAAATATTCGGTATTGCTAAAAGGGAAACCTAGTATGATAAGTATTGAAGCTAAACTATTACGTTTTAAACTCCCACATGTAGAGAATGGCACAGCTATCACTACATTATTGAAATTAGAAGTACGAGTACACACACTAAAAGCTATTAATCCATACACAAATAATGAGGCATGGGCTATAAGGGGCACCGGAGGGGAAATACACCTTGTTCTGGCAGACGCCGCATCAGTAAATGGGCAGCACACAAGTATTTAATTACATGCTGATGATGCTGTGGTTATTTCGACTGTTCTACAAACAGCTTGTCCTGTTTGAGGATTTGTGCAAACGAAGAGTATTGGCAATAAACCATAGCAAAGCAAAGGTGATGACATGTATGGGGAACAGATGAGGACTGAAGACAATTTCTGTGTTGATTGATGGTTACCAGCTAGAGGAGGTGAATAGCTATGACTATTTGGGTCAACGCTTTACTTCAAGAGGGTCGTAGGATATGTAATTAGTAAAGAATAATGCTACTTTAACTAAATACAGTGGGGTCATTGCTAGATTCGCCAGAAGAGATGGCAACTGACCCCCATTTTAAAATCTATAAAATGGAAGCTCAGCACACTGCACTGTATGGAGCAGAGCTCTGCGGTTACACCGACACTAAACGTTCGGGTAGAAGTGAAAATACAGTTTTGAAAGAACTTTTGGAACTCCCGGGCCCCCTACCTTCTTAGGTAGTGTATTATGGACTGGCAGCTTTGAAGATTTTGATGTACTGAGCAAAACGGAGGCAAAATCCATCTGTATAATTATAAAGAAACAATGTTGGATTTGCGATCACAAGAAGGAAGCAGTCCCATTTCCAAAGATTGCACATATAAGGCTTAAGCTGGAAAAGACTGGACATAGATTTGTGGATGAATCCAATGGACATTAGTTCTGAGTCTTACATACAGAACTGGCTACTTCAGATTGTATTTGCACCTTCTGGATAATTTGTCATTATGATCAACAGACAGATGCCATGTGGGGGCTTTAGATTGGTAACTCTTTCCCTTATATGCATATGGGAATTTATTGGTCGAGATATATGGCGTTTGTATTGTGATAGAGTGTAATTAGCCAATGTAAAGTATGCGTGTGTCACATTCAGCATTTTCTTTTATTGATATTTTGGGCCAATACCCATGTGCACCATCAGAGGGTCTTGCCTGCTAAACAGAGCTCCCTGTGCCTTCAACACTCAGGGCCCTGCCTGCAAGTCTGGAAGCCACCTGGAGCACTGTGAATGGCTCAGTGATGTGACACAAGCCTCTCTTATTCTGTCTCCCCTGAGCATCCAGCACCAGGTCTCTGCAGCCAAAGTGAAACTCCCTGCTCGGGTCTGTTTGGGTTGGAAAGAGCAGAGTGCCAGAACTCCCACTCAGGCCAGGACTTCACCCAATGTACCCTTTACCCGACTCCTGATTCCCTGCATAGGCCTCATTCCATCCATTGATTATCCATTTACTATAGAGCTTCTGTTACCTCACAGGACCGTGAAACAGTCCTGTTTTGGGCATTTTACCTATCTTTTGGCTACCCATAGCCCCATTCTAGCCCAACTCTGAACTTCTACCTGCATCTTCTCAACCAGCAAACGTTCCATCCATTCCCTTTCCTCTCCTCTCCTCTCACCCACTGACCCTTACTGTCTTTGGTTGCACCCTTTCCTCATTTCCTTCTACCCTTCATCACGCACCTAGATTTCGCATTAGTCCTTCCACTCACTCTTCTCCTTCCCTTCACTCACAGCCTTCAGCCTGAACTTGGCCTAAGTTCTGCATCCCTCTCTGGCCTCACCAACCCCTTCCTTTGCCCTTGCACTCTCAAATAAAACATTCAAATTCTCCCAGGATCTCCAAAGACATCTACCCCCCCATGCCTACTGCACAATACCTGCTCCTCTCCCTCACTTAATATCACTCTTTCACTTTGCCTACGGAATGCACAATCTCTCAGCATCAAGTCTCCCTACATCACTGACAACTTCAACTCATCACCCTGAACTTTCACTTCTTGCTATAAGAAAGCTGGATCTCATCTCATGAGACTGCTACCTTCTCCCATTCTCCCCAACCTGTTGGTAAGGGTGGTGCGGTGGGATTCCACATCAATAAGTCAATCAACACTACCCCTCTACCACCGTCTGACACCACCTCTTACTCTTGAGTATGCCACTTTTCAGTTCCTCTTTACTACTCCTCTCACTGTTATGGCTCGCTAACGACCCCACTGGCCCTCTCGACAACTCCTTTCCTTATTTGAACGTTCTCCTTTAGTCACTTACATCCAACATTCATGGTTTCATGCTGGGGGCCTTTAACTGCACGTCCTTTGCAGCCACCAGCATTGAACTTAGCTCCCTCCTATCGGACCACGTCCTCTACTCCATCCATGAACAGCCTACCCCCTACTCCCTATGGTAGGAACTCTCTTGACCTTGTCTCTCTCTCCAATTCACTCTCCTCCTTGTACATCTCCTTGGACATACCTTTATTCAGCATTACTGCATTGACACAAATTCTAAAGCAGATGCACTGGTGGGACAAGCAGTGCTAAAACAGATTTGTTGCCGTACCTTCTCACAACCCACCCCCTTCTCCTGATACTGTTCGGCAGTCTGTGCATAACATGTGATCTAAGCAGATCCACAAGCCTCAGAAGTGATACATTACACACTGTAATCTTATTTTTGATGCTTGTATCTGCTTAGATTCATATGCTCCCACCCTTCCTCCCCTCTTGGAGTAGAAGGTGCATAGATGGTTTTCTGCATTTATCGCTTCTTATCTGCTTTATTTCCTCTGTACTCGTGCTACACTTCATGCTGCCTTATGTCAGAAACAAAACAATCTGAGGGACCTCAAAACATGAAAGACCACGGGTACAGTGGACGTCGCAATGTCCCTTTTTGAGTTTCGGAAACAGTGCTCCGCAACTACCAATAGATGTTGGCCTATGCATAGCATGTGAAACTAAGCAGCTACAAGCATCTGAAATACGATTACGGTGAGTAATGTATCCCATATGGCACTTGCAAAGGTAACATTAACCTAAGAGGGTTACCTGGGCTACCTGAAGGTTTGATCCTTTAAAATCTCTTGGATTTTGCAAACCTCCAAACCCACCCCTACACCTGTCCACGGCCCCCAAGGATCAGACCTTAGAGCTCTGTTCTTCACCCTCTAAACCCCTGCCCTAGGAAGATGTCCTTTGGGTTTCACCATCACCTTTTTGTTGATGACACTCACTTTCATCCCAGCAGCTGGTTGGCTCGCTACCGCCTCATGCTGAATTCTTCAAAAATCGAAGTCACCTTTATCCCTGCTTCCAATGCAATCCCTCCTAGCTCCTTCCTGCCTGACTTCTCGCTTCCTTGCCCAGGGCTCCTAATCTCGGGTTCCTCTTGGATAGTGACCTCCAACTGCAATGATACCTCACTACCAAGATCCTCCCCCACTTCAAAAGAAGTGGGGGAGCTTAAACTTACATTACTTGCTAAAGAGGGAGCTCCCCTTGCCCTCTTCCTTATCCTCTCAACCCGAAACCACCACTCCCTCCCAGTGATGCTAAATAATCTAATGTTGTATATTTATGTAGTACTCTATAGTTTGAAGCAACTGCTTGTCGCACCAGTGCATGTGCTTTAGAATTTGTGTCAATGCAGTAATGCTGAGTAAAGGTATGTATGGAACTTCATGTAGCTGCTTTGCAAATGGCGTCTAGTGGGACGATTGCAATAAAAGCAAAAGTAGCTCCTGTACCTCTGGTAGAGTGAGCTTTTGGTGTGAAAGACAGAGTTTTCTTTTATAGGGAATAGCAGAGCTGTATGCATTTCACTAGCCATCTGGAGATGGCGTTCGTTGAAACGTGATCACCTTCCCTGCCAGGTGCTATGCAGACAAACAGTTGATCTGTTTTTCTTAGCGCTCTTGTTTTGTTTACATAGTACAAAACTGCCCTCCTTACATCCAGTGTATGGAGGCTTTTCCCAGCTGAGTTTGATGGATTTTGAAAGAAAGCGGGTAGTTCAATGAATTGGTTAACATGGAACTTGAATATGAATTTAGGCGAAAACCTAGGGTGTGTTCCTGGTGCATCTTGGAAAAGCGTAAGCAAATTTCCCTGACCAGCTCATCCACAGGGCGTTTCCCTTGGATCTGGGTTGGGATACCTGGATATGAAGTCTGGGCATTGTGTGTTTAGACTTGTGGCAAACAAGTCTAAAGGAGGATAACCCCAGAGGGAGAAGACGTCGTCGAGAATTCCTCTGTTGAGTTGCCACTCATGTTCCTCGGGTAGAGGATCTCTACTTAGAGAGTCTGCTAGAAAACGGAGTTCCCCTGGAACCTGTTGAGATACTAGGAACATGTTCCGCTTGAGTTCCCACTTCCAAATTCTCTGGGATAGCCTCTAGAGACTTGGAGTGTGTGTTCCTCCCTGCTTGTTTATGTAGAACATGGCAGTGGTGCGTTCTGTGAGGGCTTGCACCGTTTGCCCTGTTAGCAGCAGTTGGAAAGCTTGCAGGGCTTTGCGTACAGCTAGTAGTTCTAGGAGGTTGATGTGATTTTGGGCTGTGATCTGTGTTCACAGGCCATGCGCTGTGTGGTGAAGGTAATGGGCTCACCACCCGGAGAGTGAGGCGTCTGTTGTAATGATTGCTTGTATTGGAGGATTGTGAAAGGATTTCCCCTTTAACAGATTTTCCTTTGACCTCCAGCAGAGTGCTTGCATTAGAGTTAGAGAAACAACCACTAGATCGTCCCACTGACCCCTTTCCTGAGACCACTGTTTAGCTAACCACTCCTGCATTGGGCGCATGCGCAACCGTGCGTGAGGAACTAGATAAATGCATGATGCCATCATCCCGAGCAGGTGCATTGCTTGCATACAGTTACTTGGCGACCGGCCAAATAATGAGGTATTTGCAACAGTATGTTTTGAACTCTTTCATTTGAGGGGAAGACTAGCCCCTCCTTTGTCTTTATGATAGCTCCAAGGAACTGCTTGGTTTGGCTTCAAAAGAGGCTTGATTTTTTTCTCATTGATTGAAAACACCAATTGGAACAGAAGGTTGATTGTTCTTTGTGCATTTTGCTTGAAAATTTGGGGGGATTCTCCTGTTATCAGCCAGTCGTCCAGATAAGGGTACACTGGGATGGATTATCTGCGCAAGTGTGCCGCCACTACCGCCAATACCTTGGTGAATACCCTTGGAGCTGAGGCTATGCTGAAGGGCAGAACCTTGAATTGGTAGTGTTGATTTGTTATCTATCTTGACGCGGAGTAATTTTCTGTGTGCTGGGAACATTGAACTATCCAATGTTGCCGTGTAGTCCCCTTGTTTTAGCAGTGGGATTACTTCTTGTAGCATTGTCATTCAAAACTATTTTGGCTTGACATGTGTGTTTGCAGGGTGCAGGTCTAGCACAGGGTGCATTGTAAGGTCTTTCTCTTTGGCACAAGGAAGTACATTGAATAGATACTCTTGTTTACCTGGTTTGCCGGGATGATCTCTAAAGTGTCCTTTTCCAGCAGTGCTTTGAGATCTTCCACCAGAATGCACTGTTCCTCCTGCGTGGTATGTATTTTTCTTGGCGGGTGGTTTCTGTAGGAATTCTATGCAATAGTCTCCTGCTATGGAGTACCCACTTGTCTGACGTGATCCCCTCCCATGCGTAGATAACATTACGAATGCGACTTCCTACTGGAGAAGCATGGGAGAGGACCTGGAGTGGGTGTTCGTCGCTTGGGAGGGAGGGGGGAGCCTCTGGTGGAGGAGGCTCTGCCTCTTCTCCTAGACCTTCTGTGCCTCCTTTGAACATTTTGCTGGGAGGACTGCCCCTGTGCGGAACCCCAAGATGAAGTTTGTCCACCCCGACTATAGTTAGAGGACTGTTGGGAGTTTTGTCCTCGAATGCGGCATGTATTAAACGCGCCTCTCTGCACAAAAGGTTTGTTAA
Organism: Ambystoma mexicanum; assembly: GCF_040938575.1. Lineage (NCBI taxonomy): Eukaryota > Metazoa > Chordata > Amphibia > Caudata > Ambystomatidae > Ambystoma > Ambystoma mexicanum. Next base: position 871,965,965 of record NC_090931.1, read on the forward strand.
GAAGCTGTCCCAGGGACTTGAGGGTGTCGTACTCTTCCTTAGCACTTTTCAGTGCTTCCTCGACTGCTTTCCCAAATAGGGCGTTTGGTTCGATCGGCATATTAAGCAGGGAGGCCTGAGTTTCCAGCTTAAAGCCGGATTGTCTTAGCCATGCATAGCGCTTAATGAGAGTACCCTCAGCTACGATATGGCCTACATTATCTGCTGCGTCCAGATTATTCTTCAGGATGCAATTTGCCACCTGCTTACCCTCAGCCACTGTTTTTAAAAGCTGTATTTCAACAGGGCTCTGGGACAGAGTCGATTGTTGCGAGATCTCGTCCCATTTGTGGCAATTGTAACTGGTGTTATTAGTTATCCTTACTTGGTAAGCAGCCGAGGAATCTACCTTTCTGCCCAGTGTATACATTCTTTTGCTTTCCTTGTCAATAGGGGCTTCAGCAGAGGCTAAGCGTGTACCCACTCTCTTTCTTGTGGTAGTTACGAGAGTCAGGCTTTAATTGGCTCCTGATGTATAATGGGTCAAAAGGGGCTGGTCTGAAAATCTTTTCAATACAGGGGTTAATTGTCCTTGTAAAGTTTGGGGTAAGTAATGAAGGCTGAATGCGCCTCTGGGTGGACTGCAGGAGTGGTTATAAACTGCTGCAGATCTCTTATTGCCAAGGGTGTCCTCTACACAGTCCTTGTCGACTTGTGCCTCTTGGGTATCGATCTTAAAATGTTCAGCAGCCTTTAAGAGTCGCTCATTATACTGCAGCTGATTATCCACAGTGGAATCAGCCAAAGGTTGGTTATGATGGTCCGGAGATTGTATGATGTAGATGTCATTGTCATCATAATACTGGTCTGCGTCATCAAGGTCCCCTTGGTCTGCTATTGAACCAGGGTCTTGAGAGCCTGAAGTTTCAATATAGTATAGGTCTTCGGGCATGTTCTGTGAAGTACTAGGCTGGGCATGGTCTAGTCATGGTCTTTTGGCAGCAGGCCGGTTTTTAGCTGCCTCCGCCAGTGAGGGCCCTTAGAGGTTGGACAGTTGATCAGGGTGTTGATCAAAAAAGTCAACAAAGCATGACATTCTCCGCATTACTCTATCAAATTGTTAAGCGGTCCACTGGGTGGAGTTTGGAAAACCTGTGGGAACAGGCCTAGAGATACTCTCTGATGTAGGGGGTTGTTTGTGCTGCATTGCCCCTGAAAGGGTATCAATAGGGACAGAGAATCCTTTAGCCTTTGAAATAGAGGATTTAGGGAGTAGGGGCATCAAAGACTTTGTGTTTTTCGACGTTTTGGACTTCATGAGAGTATCTGGGACATGTTTTTTAATGGGTTCCCTCATTTTGGAGTCATAGGAAAGAGCCTTTGAAGCGTCTGACCTTCCCTTCGACAGCCTGTGTGGCTTATCGGTCGACGAAGTGGTCGAATGTCGTCCATGGGGTATGTGTTTTGTGTGGTGTGTAGTGTGGTTGCTTGAGTTGCCGTCTCCGTAGCAGAACTGCCGGCCTGTAGGGGGCTCACACGCGGGAAACTGTTGGTTCCCGATTGCCCCCTCAGTGTCAATTAGGAGGCCGACATCGCTGAAGGTTCCCTCCACGGCCATAGCGGCCTTGGCCTGCATGGCGTGATGGGCCCAGCGCTTAGTCTTCTGGTCCTTTAGTGTCTTGGGCTGAAAAAGTTTGCACAACTTGCAATGCTTTTCGGAATGGTCTTTGGGGAGGCAGAGGTTACACACCCTATGTAAGTCCTTGCAGGGGAACTTCCTGTTACAGGAAGGGGGCAACATTTAAATGGTGTGTTTTCAATAATATGGAAGCATGGGAGCTCGGTGATGGAAAAGGAAGAATAGGGAAATAATCATTCTTTAAAGGAAAGAAGTTATAACCTCCACCCACTCTACCTGCTGTAAAGGGCAGAGGCCCGTTGAGGCCTAAGTAGGCAGCAGTCAAAGTTCGTTGAGGCGGTTGAAGTAGTAGTTGTCGCCAAAGACCCTACCCTTGCATGCCGTCACCGAAGATCTTACGGTAGTACGGCCGTCGAAAGGATAGGACGAAATCTAACTTCTAAAACTTGTATAAATGTGTTGTCGAGGGCTCCGGTTCCCCTGCCCCACATATCGGAGTGGGCCACTGACGTAGAAGGGGACTGACCATAAGGACTAAGCTAGTTGCAGCAGGGATTGGCGTACAGCTGCCCTGTGGACTGCCTGCGGTGGGCACGGGAGGAAGAGATCAAAAGAGGAGGGGGGTGTGTGGAGGAGTTTGAGCGATGGTGCTGGCTATCCTTGTTGAAAAGTGATAGCGGTTGGAGCCCTGATGGATATCAGGGCTCCTGGAGACTGTTCGGCCTCAGACTCCTGCATCCTGCAGCCAGCTCTTGAGGCCGCAGAGGACTGAGCCAGTCATCTGCTGGCCAGCATAGATGCCTGGATGCTACAAACGAAGTAAGGCAGTGAGGACAGGAAGGACCTGGATTGATCAGGAATATAGGCCAGAGGTGCAGTGCATAAACTCCAGCCACAAGGAGTTGCATGAAGCTTTGAGAGTCCAGGCTCAGGGGCAGTTATTAACTCTGGGATGTTGGTGCTGTAGCAGCAGTATTGCAACCTGGATTGTAGTGCATTGGAATACTTAAAATTAACGCGTTGGATCCATGTGCTCCATCCACAATATACTGGTAATTACGTACAAACATAACGGGTGCAGGCCTGTGGTGCCAGACACAAACAAGGGATGACTAAACACGGTAAAGTCAGTGCAAAAAGCAATCCAGACTTGCACAAATTTGCTTTAAGGGGACAGCAGGTGCCCAAGATGGCATTATGGGAGAGAGACAATCCCTGTGTCAAGAGAAAGTCATGCTTTAGGAAATTCTACAAGTATGAAATAGCCACTCCAAGCCGTCAGCACAAATAGGTGGCACGGCGTCCAGAGTGGATGATGTTCAAACTAGGTTTATAGAGGTGCCTGGGTGCACAAAGAATGTTGAGGCCAAGGAATTAGGGGCAGAAACTGGCATTCTTAAGATTTCCAAAGCTATGAAGGGAACACAGCAAGATGTGAAAATGCTTCTTGATAAGGTTGGGAATTTGGAGGGCAGATCACACAACAATGTCAGAATACTGTGGAGGGAGTCAAGACAGCCACCTTTGAGGTATATGGCATACATTCCTTATCGTAATTGTATTTCTGATGCTTGCATCTGCTTGGTTTCACATGCTTTGAGAAGGCAGACATCTAGTGGTAGCTGATGAGTATTGCACATGAAGTTTTTGAAGTACGAAAAGGGACGTCGACTTGGCTTGTTTGTAATTCTATCCCTAGTGTGAAGTCAACTGTACCCATGATCCCTCACGCATCGAGGTCCCACAGATTATTTGTTTCTGACAAGAGGGAGTGTAAGGTGTATGCGTGGAGTGTTAGCAGAAATCATTTGGTGTAAAAAATCAATGTTTTCCCAAGAACCTTCAACTCCAAGACGGGAGAAAGGGTGGGTGCATGTGAATCGAAGCAGATACAAGCATCAGAAGTACGATTGCTGTAAGTAATGTATGCTTTCTGAGGCTTGTGGTTGTGCTTAGAATCACATGCTTTGCATAGATCAATGAGCAGTACTTGGAGAAGTAGGTGGGTTGTTTGAAGGTAGCGTTGCAAATAGATGTTTTACACTGCTTGTTCCACCTGTGTATCAGCCTTGGAATGTGTGTCTAGACAGTAGTGTTGGGTGAAAGTGTGTACTGAACTCCAGTGGCAGCTTTGCAGATGGCATAGAAGGGCACATTTGCTATGAAAGCTAGAGTTGCCCCTGTGTCTCGAGTTGAGTGTGCTCTAGGCTTGAGTGGAAATGAGTGTGCTCTAGGCTTGACTGGAAATATTCTCTTAGCAAGAGAATAGCAAAGTTGGATGGAGTTTTTGACATTCCATTTTGAAATTGCTGAATTAGAGATAGGATCACTTTCTCTTCCTGTGGCTATGGACAAAAAAAGGGTCTGTTTTTCTGATAGTTTTGTTCCTTTGTATGTAGTACATGACAGTCCTTCGTACATCTAGTGTATGAAGCATTGTTGCTGCCGATTTTGTTTGGTGTTGGAAAAACACAGGAAGCTCTATGGACTGGTTTGCATGAGATTTAGATCTACATTTTGGTGAATACCATGGGTGAGTGCATAGTACTACCTTGTCTTTGTGGATAACAAAGGGGTTCTGTACTGCTAGAGCTTGCAGAGCACTGACCCTTCTGATAGACTTAATAGATGTTGGTGTATTACGTAATAGACAGATCTTTCCGATTGGGACCCCTGCTCCCACCTTTCCCCTCTCCCTCTGGCCGCCCCCCTTGGGCCCTCTCCCCTCATCCTCCTGTGATGCAAAAAACCTTGGCGTCATCTTCGACTCCACTCTCTCCTTCTATCCACACATCACAGACCTTGCCAAGAAGGCCTACTTCCAGCTGCACCTCCTCAGCGGTATCCTATCTTTTCTCATCTTCCCCCGGAAGCTCACTGTCTCCGGAACTCTGGTTCTCTCTAGGCTAGACTACTGCAACAGCCTCTTTCTCAATCTACCTAACTCTCCCGTTTGCCCCCTTCAACTAATCCAGAACAGGACTGCGGTATTTATCCCTGGCCTCAAGCCCAGGCACCGCATCTCTCAAACTCTGAAATATCTCCACCGCCTCCAGGTGGCAGCGAGGAACAAGGTCAAGACCCTCTCTATCATCCACAAGGTTTTCTGGGGCCATGTTCCTCTCTATATCCAACATTTTCTTCCTAAATACCTTCCTTCTAGTGCCCTCTGCTCAGCTACCTCAAACTCTCTGCGGGTCAGACGCTTCTACAAATAGAGTGGAGGGTGGATCTCTCATCTGCAGGTGCCCCCCTATGGAACTGCCTCCCTGCCCCTCTCAGACTTGAGCTGGATCACCTGAAGTTCCGGAAGCTGCTTAAGACTGTCCTCTCCTCTTCTTCCTTCTCTCTCCCTCTCCTCTGCTAATCTAACGGTCTGCTCATCCTGACTGGTGGCGTGGTTGCCTACAGATTCACACATCTGAAATTTGAGGGTATAATTTCTTCAAGACTTCCATGAAGGCTTTTACTAGCAGCTTCCACCACAAAACTTTGCTGTGTACTTTTAGTGAGACTAAGCCTAAGTATAATAGGTATACTATATTGTGAACTATATTTCACAGTTAACATTCAATTGGATTGTGCACAATAACACAAAACGCTTCCATTTGTTAAAATGGAAATGCCATGCGTTTGGTTTACGTGCCTCTTTAAGGATTTCCATGCATCTGTGGTCTAGGTTTAAGTGACCAAATTCTATGGCCTCAGGAGCCAGGCTGCTAAGTCCAATGTCTGAGGGAACGGGTGGAGAGTCTTCCCTTGATCTTATGTCAACATGTTGGCTGGATACAGTAGTTTCATGGGAGGACACAGGGACATCATCTGCAGTTGATAACCATGTTTGTCGTGCCCACATTAGAGATAAGTGTTACTTGCTCCCAGTGTTGACTGCAGACTATTTTGTTGAGAAGAGGTGTTTGGGGTGTGGGGGGGTTGAAGCGTTCACTAATCTCCCCGACCAATTCGTTAGTAGTGTGTTCCTTTTGGAACTTTTATGGGGAAACCCAGATGCATATTCTAGGCATTGTGCGTTCTCTTGAGCAGCGAAGATGTCTTTTTCTGGGAACCCCCAGTTTAAGAAGACGTTGAGTAGCAAGTCTGTTTAGTTGGCACTCATGTTCTGGGGGCAGCACTGCACTTCTGCTTAGTACATTTGCCAGTGAATCAAGTTCCCCTGGAATATGTGTTTTAGTGCACACAGCCAAATGTTCTGGGCTAGTTTGGACAGCCCTGGACAATGTGTGTCTCCCCGTTTGTTTATGTGAAACATGGGTGTGGTACTGTCTGTCTGGACGAGGAATGTCTTGTGTACTGAGTGCGGAATACCTGGAGTGCTTTGAGGACTGCTAGCAGTTCTAGAAGGTTGATATACTTTTTGGTTAACGCTTGTGCCCCCACCCCGTGAGCAGTCTGATGAAGTAAGTAAGCTCCCCACCCTGTAAGGGATATGTCTGTTGCAAGAGTGGCTTTGATTGCTGATGTGTTGAAAGACTTTCCCTTTAACAGGTTGTCCTTGGACTGCCACTGCAGCAATTGAACTAGAGGTTGCGAAACTACCACTAGATCGTCCCACATACCGCTTGCTTGCAACCATTGTTTCGCTAACCACTCTTGCATTGGACGCATGCGCAGTCCGACGTGTGGTACTAGATAAATGCAGGAAGCCATCATTCCCAGAAGGCGTATTGCCTTTCGCACTTTCGCTTGATGACCAGCTACATACTGAGGTGTTTGGAACAGCATGTTTTGGACCCTCTTGTTGGAGGGGGAGACTAGTCCATCATTTGTCTTGATTAGTGCCCCAAGGAATTGTTTTACTTGGCTGTGCAATAGACTCGACTTTATTTCCTTTACAGAGAAGCCTAATTGGAACAGCAGGTCAACAGTTATGTGGCTGTTTTATAGGCACCCCTGAGGCATTTCTCATGTTATTAGCCAGTCTAAGTAAGGGTCCACTGGAACGGACTGCCTTCACAAGTGGGCAGCCACTATTGATAGGGCCTTTGTAAACACTCTGGGGGCTGAGGCTATGCCGAATGATAGCACCTTGAATTGGTAGTGATTGTCCCCCATTTATTGTGCGCTGGCAACATTGAAATATAAAGGTATGCATATTTCATGTCCAATGTTGCCATGTAATCCCCTTGTTTTAGCAGGGGGGATTACCACTTGTAACGTAGTCATCCTGAATGTTTGAGGCTTGACATACGTGTTTGCAGGGCGCAAGTCCAGCATTTGACGCATTGCTAGATATTTCTTTTTAACAAGGAAGTACAACAAATAAATACCCTGATCATCCTCTACAGATGGCACCAGTTGTATTGCTCCTTTTTCTAGAAATGTCTGGATCTCCTCTTGTAGAATTTGAAGATGGTCTGAAGACATCTTTCTGCCACGAGGCGGGTGGTGGCATGGCGTTTTGAGGAACTCTATGGAGTATCCTTTTGCCACTGTTGCGAACACACAGCAATCTGACGTTATTGCCTCCCATTGCTGAGTGAAATGTTTTATGCAAGCCCCGACTGGGGATACATGGGAGGTGACGTGGACTGGTCTGTGATTTGTTGACGGGGGCTGCTGCGCCTCTAAAGGCTGCAACTCTGCCTCACCCTTTACCACAGTGAAACTCCCTCTGCTGATAGGAGGTAGATTGATAATGGGAGATAGATTGAGAATGGAGATGCTCCAGATCCAGTTTGACTGGATCAGTTGAAGCCTTGGGTATGAAAAGTACACCATGTGTTAAAGACTCCTCTCTGGACATATGGTTTGTTTGTAATTTGTCTCAGTGTTCTATGGTCTCATGCTTCTTTTTGGCTGTTTTGAGTTGTTCATCAACAGCCTTGCCGATTAGTGCCGGCTGGGTTCCGGGCTTAAACCCTGAGTCATGGAGCCACAAGTGTCTCTTGAGAAGTGTCCCTTCAGCGATCACTCTTCTTGAGGCGTCGGCTGAATCCAGGGAATAATTTTTAGGATATTCTGCACCACTTGCTTACCCGCTGTAGAGATTTTAAGCAGGTTCGAGCTAGTAGGTTCTAGCACAAAGCCTAGGGTCTCGAGTGCTTCATCCCATTCAGTGTTGTAGATTGCGAACAGTGCTGTGTTGTTCGCAATCCTAGTCATGTAGGTGCCTGAGGTGGTAACGCGCTTGCCTAACGTATATAGGCATTTACACTCCTTGTTAGGGGATGCTTCCGAGGTAGAGAGTGGAACACCAGCTCTTTCTGGTGGTGGCGACTACAAGGGAGTCAGCTTTCACATGTCCCCTGATGTAGAAGGGATCGAAAGCCGATGGTTTGAAGATTTTCTCCACTCTCGGGTTCACTGCTCTTGTGAGTGAAGGTGTTGAAAGAGATGAGGCAATTATCTTTTAAATGGACTGGAGCAAGGGGATAGCTTGGCTAACTGGTTTCTTCTCATTAAGAATGTCCTACACAAAATCAGTACTATCAGGGACGGTCTCCTCTGTGTGATGTTGAAATGGTGAGCATCTTTTTTAAGCAGGTCGTTGTATAATCTTCCATCATTGACAGGTGATGTATGACCACTATCCGCTGCTTTAATATCTGGGGCGTCAATGATAGTAACATATGGGTGATTTTGAACATCCAAGTATAAATCTGTAAGGTCTTGACTGAGGTCATCCTGGTCGACATACCATATGTCTTGAGTTGCCTGGTCTGGTTGAATGTCTCCATACGGAGTGCCATCTATGGATGAAAGGGTAGGCAGAGTAGTGAGTGACGGAATGTGTCGTGGCTGAACAGACTTCTTGGGTTGAGATATATTTAGGTCTAAAGCCTTTAGGAAAATATGGTACTTATTCGTGAAGTTGACAAAGCAGGATACATTGTCCATTTTCTCTTCAAATCGCTCCTTTATCCAGGTGCCTGTTTTTTGTGTGTCAGCTAAAGGTGACAACTGCTTCAGAGTCTTCCGTTGATCTTTTCTTTTGAAGAGATAATGAGACAGGAGAATGGGCCTCTTCATACTCTTCAGAGGCAGCAGGAGTGTGCGTTTTATAGCAATGGGCCTTTTTATGGTGCTTTTCTGTCGAAAAGTCAGACTTGTTTTATTCATCCGTCGAATGGGGTTTATGCACGCTGTGAGACAGGCACAGTATCAAGAGAGAGACAGACTCAAAGAAGCTAATTTCAAAACCTTTGTTTACTAAGGTTACTGGGTTGGTGTAATGCCAACTGGCCTTAACTCTAAAGGGATAGTTCCCTTAACTGATGTTTTAAAGGGCGTCGACATCTGATAGTCCAAAATATAAGTATGTCTAAACCTATGCTTGTCCTCACTCATTACAAAAACGTGATAGGAAGTCTTTAAAAAAGGAAGAAAACAGTGGTTCAACAGAAAATAGGAAACCAGGTTTGGTTTCAGTTGGTCTTCTCACCAGGTGTAGTTTGGTCAATGTCACAAAAATGAGTTAAATCAAAAAAGGGCTGCTTGTAAGACCTTCACCACTGAGCCCTTGTAATATTCTCAAATACCTTCCTCGTCTTTGGTTACTTGGGGCATCCTTCCCCAAGCTTCAACTTGTTCAAGTTCCAAACACCACAAACGAAATACAACAGTTCCTTTTAAAACCTCTTAGGGTTCCATTCCCAAAGCTTCAATCCTTTCATCACTGCAAAACAATAAGCCTCTAACTTGGTTGGGCCTCTCCGTGTTTCCTTCCCCAAGCCAGGCCCCTTCCAGTTTCCAACACAAATTTAGTTTTGTCAGAATGTACTTTGATTTTCCTTCAGTATAATAAAATAATAGGTATTTCACTTTGTTAGGCCTCTTAGGGTTCCCTTCCCTAAGCGTAGACCCCTTTTGGTCTCAAACACAAGTTCAGCTTGTCAGGATGTACCATTCCTTTCAGATATAGTTCTTTCACACACATTTCAGATGTGGGGTTCAATTAGAGAATTTCAAAATCGCCTGGTTTGATGCTCATCCTAAGCGTGAACACTCTGATCTGTAACCCTAGTCTTGGGAGGATAGCTCAGGGGCAACACGCTCACCTTGAAAGCAAGACGACGCAGAGCAACACAGGTTCGATCACCGGGTCTGCGATTAGAACCCTCTGGGTATTAACCTTGTTATAAATAACCAATTATAATTAAAATTATAATCCCCTCTTTATTCCTTACCTTTTACCTTCAACTGCTTCCTGCACCCCTTCTTGTTCTCCCTTTGCTTTTTCCTCATGCACACTTGCCCCTTCCATTTGCTGTTCTTTTTCCACCATGCACTCCTGCAACTTACTTCGCTTTCTTATCATGCTTCTTGTGTACCTTATATACTTTCTTTTCCCTTAACATGCACCCCTTACTTGTCCTCGTCTTTCTAATGCTTCCTGCACATTTGACACACCGTCTTCTCTTTACCGTGCACACTCTGCACCCTTTAAAAGTCTTTATTTCACTTTTCCTTCTTTGCACTGCTCAAATGCCTTTCTTTCACTTCACTTTTCTCCCACGCCGCAAGTGCAGCTTCCTTCTTTCTATTTCTTATTCTGATTACCTCTTACACTTTTCTGTCCTTCATACACTTTATCTGACTTTACGATCAGTGCTGCTTTAAAACGGTGTCTTTCTCCGCGTCAGTCAAATCTACGCTCCCGAGTTTCTCCCTTACTCACCGGGCAGAGTCACGTTGACAAGCGGTCCCTCTGCATACGCGGGGCTGAGGTCAGAGTCTCACCATCTGCCCCTCAGATACCATTGGGAACAGCACACATCCCAAGTGAACAAGCATTTTGCAGAACGCCAACAGAAGGATACAGGCTGCTTACTCTGGCCCCTTGGAGGCACGGCTCCCTAGCCATGCTGCAACCCCTCACAATCACTGGGCCAGTGTCTCGGCACGCCGTTCTTCTTCAGGCTTACACTCCTGCTGCTCTCTGCTCCTTGGCTTCTCACGTCTGGACATTATCCCCAGCTCACTCTCCTCCTTGTGGAAAACCACACCTTTTAAAGTGGAAGAAACAGTCAAGTGGATCCAGGTTTGAATGGTCATTATTAAATGCCTGACTATTAGTGGGAGAACTGGAGTTCTTTCTATAGTAGGTTTTCCCTTACGTTCCCCATGTTGTTTCTATGGGTAATCTTCACTGTTCCCAGTTGCCTCTTCCTCGTCCCAGTATTGGTTGAAAATGGGGAGTGGGTGATGTAAGGATTTTGGAGGATAGATCTATTCCCGCTACTCTATCAGGGAGTCGACAATGGACATAGGTAAATTCTCTAGCCTGGTTTTCTCCAAAGGGGATGGTTGCCTTCTTCCATATTCCTGATGGTTGATTATACAATCATGAGTCTTTATGGCATTTCCTGTGATCTAGATTGGTAGAGGGTGAATGGATAGTAATATCAGACTTCTGTCTTTGTTTTAGTTGGTTTTTCTACCTTCCCTACCTAGGCCAATTAACTCATTCCTTCCTCCTCCTTTGGTCATGGGTGACGGGATTGGAATTAAGTAAAATGAGACCTGGATTAGGGTGAAGGGAATCAATGTAGCCCATGAAGGTGTCTGGGACTTCTTCCTCCTTTTCTAATACCCCGTCAGAATAGCCGTCTTGCCTGGAGTATTCCCACAAAGGCAACCCTGGATTCCTCTACTCAGGTGACCCTGAATAGAGGGTTCTCTTGGTTACATGGAAGAATATCCCTAGGTTTCTCACAACGCCTATAGTCGTTACCTTGCGGTAAGTGCTGATGCGGATCCGTAGGGGGCTTGTTCGGCGGTGATGGGGTAGGCCGCGATGGGCCTGCTGCAGGCATGCTGCCTTCCTTTGACAGTTCCATTGAGGAGCAGCCTTGGGGTATTTGTTTGGGTGTGGGCGTGCGTTGATGTCGCCAGAGGCTTTTGTGCTGCAACTGCATTTCAATGCTGGGGACTGATGCATGGGAGCCTGATGGTTCCTTTGTGGTATCTTCCGGCTCCAAACCGGAACCTTCTCTGCCCTGGCCTTCTGGATGGGACTCACAGACCTGCAGCAGTTTCGTACTCTTTCATCATGGCATGTTCCGCCCACCGTCTAGTTCGGCACTCTTTAAGGGTTTTAGGTCTAAAGAGCTTACAGGATGCGCAACGGGTCTCATGGTGATAGCAGGGAAGACAGTGATTGCACACTCTGTGGGTATCCTTCCACTGAAACTTTATTACACTTTAGACAGAATTTAAAAAGGAGTATGCTAATTAAGGGCAGCAAGACTAAGGCATTATAAGCAGGGAATGGAGGTAGGCATTTTCTATATGGAAAAGATCAGTCCCGCCACTCTCCCTACTGCTAAGCCGAAGCCAGATGTAGGCCGAAGGCCGTTGGCGGAACATTCATCTCTTTTGGTCTTCGAGAGGTCTTCTGTTGAGATGTAGCATCGAGCGGTAACTGTTATAGTAGTAATGAAAGCGATATTAACTCTAAAGTAGCGTAGCTACAGGACTGCGCGAGAAACACGACTAACCACAATGGCGGAAACAAATTATCTGAGGGACCTCCGCGCGTGAGGGATCATGGGTACATTCAACGTCACACTAGGATAGGATTACAAACGCACCCAGTCGACGTCCCTTTTGGAACTTATCAAAAACTTAATGTGCAGTTCTCTGCAGCAACCACTAGATGTCAGCCTATCCAAAGCATGTGATTCTAAGCAGATCCACAACGAAGCAGAACATTTGCCCGCAATTCGGGCGTGGGATGTTTTTGCGTGGCCGGCTGGGGGCGCAGGGACATTTCGACACAGGAAGACCACGAAGTGCACTATCAACGTTATGAGCCTGCACATGTAACATGCATGAGTTACAGGTGCAGGTTCATAAATAAATGAGAAGGCACCCTGACAGAGACCGTGCGAGTACCTCTGGCCAAGCCATCTCAGAGCAGTGCAAAGGGGCTGTGGATATGAACTGAATAGATGGGTACCCAAGTGACCAAGATTCAAGAGTATCCAGACATGGAAGCCCCACTGAGCTTCTGCTACAAGTGTGGCAGGGGCAGTCATGTTGGGGCCACTCCCTGGTAAGAGGGAGAGTGATTGGAGATCTACTGTGCATCTGAACGATAGGAAAATGACAAATATGGGAGAGGTGCTTCTGTGAATGGAGGCAGATGCGATCTTGGAAATGTCAACCTCCACAACCCCTTACTAATATATTTCTAAGGGCACTCATGACCTGTGTTTTGCAGCTTTACTGTGCTGTGAAAAAAGATGCCATTGACAAGGCGACACTAAGTGTCTAACTGCAGGCTGGTTTGGGTGTTCAGGTCCGGTTCCGGCCCGTGGAGAAACGGCGGCGCCAAAACAGGGGTATCGGATCCACAAGCCTCAGAAATAAGGTTATTTCCTCAGCTTTTACCCAAGTCAAAACTGTATAACCACTTTACAGTGGAACAGGCACATTGATCCCTATGCCCTCAGCTCAAGACTGGGACTCCAACACGTCATATAATCATCGGCTTCTTAGGCTACTGGGATCTCGACAATGTCTTTAAGGCAGTACAAGAAGCAGGAGAAGTGAGATATGAAAACACTATTTTACCTTTCCTTCTGAATTTCAGTACTGGGCAGCAAAAGGCCAGGAAGCAGTTTGGGGATGTCGAGAAGTTCTTACAGCGACAAGTAGATGAAATACTCTATGTTTTATCCTTCTGAAATGTGTATTGAAGCCAAGGATATTTAGTGATCTTGAGCCTGGTTTGTTCAGTCAGCCTTGTGTTGTCAGCTCACTGCAAAAATCTTGAAAAGCAGAACGATGTCATCATATGTTCGGCTAGATGCGCCGACACTGCATTATACGCTATCCGGAAGACTGTAGCCAGCAGCAGGAAAACACTTGTAAGAAGTTGGATCGCAGCTTTGAAACTCATTGTATAAAAGATTACAGCACAATAAAATTGGACCCGATAGGAGTTCCTGGGTGGTGAGCCAACTCACAACCTCTATATTCGTGACTGATGAACGTATGTTGGTTGTATTGGTGGGGTGATACAAACGGATTGGCAGGGTGGGAGGGGCGGGGGGTGCTGAGGGAGGTAGTGGGACAGATTGTTACAGGTGTTGGGTAACCGCTCAGAAAAGGTTGAACTCAATGTCACAGCTTGAAAATATACTCCCGCATCTCAAACTACATATACCTGCCATGCTGAAGGTGGGGGCAGTGGGTGTTTGGGGTCGAATATTAACCGTACTGTCATTAAATGTGCAAGGTCTGGGTAATTTGAACGTTTTTGTTGTTGCTGGAAATGCTCTTGAAACAAACGATCTTGCTGAACATTGCGAGGACCTGGGGACAACACAGAATGGATGCCTCTTTTTCAGCCTATGCTGGATGGGTGGACATTTTTATACACAAAACAGTGTATGAAACCATTGCAGACCTATGGGGGGTGCTCTGTATGTGTTTTAGGCGATTTAAAAGATAGAACAACTTTGCTGATTAATATATATGGCACGAATGCGGATGCCCCATCCTGTATTTGCAGAGATTAGAGAGATTATAGGTAGAAGGTTGGTGTCATGGCCATAGACCCCAGAACACAAAAACCACACCATCTAGGGATGGGGGCAATGGGTCACTTGACTCACTTATGTCCCTTTGGGACCCATAAACACAGGGGCCCTGGCTGGACTCAGTCCTGGCGCCTTTGGCGCAAGGCTCATATAGAGATGTGAGCAGGAACACTTTATTTCAGTGCAGGAGTGCTTTTATTTTACAAGAACTTTCCAGGAGCTGAAAGCCTTTATTCCAGAGAACATCGTCATGTACTGACTCATCGGGTGTGGCTCACGTGTGACCTAACCCCCAGGAGGGCTGCAGTTGGATGCTTACTTCATAAGCAGGAACACTCACATTAATCCGGGGCTCTTGGCAAAGCAGTCCAAATAGACGGTTTAATTGTTGCATGTGCTGCTGGGGCATGTGACCCAGTATTAGCTTCTTGCCCATACAATCTGAAACCACTGTATGATTAACGTTACAGTCTCATTAATACAGAAATAAATCAGGCTAGTAGGCAGAGTTTCAAGTATGGAGCCCTTGAGAATATGGTGCTTGAGCAGACACTTCGTATAAATATTGTTGAATATTTAAGTTTAACACTGGCACTGTGACCACAAAAGCTGTATTGTGGGACACATTTAATCTCTGTATTAGGGAGGCTTGCTTATTGGCTGAATAGGAGGTGCTAAAGAGCATCTATGGTAGGTTGTCAATACAAGAGCATGACCTTTGCAAGTAACAGAAGGAATATAACCGAATCTGGGATTGAACACTAGCAGCAACACTGCAGAGTGAGACTGATGAGTACACAGACTGCTGAGACCAGGGTCACATTTTTTTCTAGACCTGCAGCCACTAAGCAACATGCTGAGCTTTAGGGACAAGTGAGGCTTACCAAAAGAGCTTACTACCGTCTTCAGTGAACAAGGCTAATATGGTTTTCTTAAAGACAGGGAAATCCTCAGATGTGCCTCGTATTGCCCACTGTCAATGTTGAATACTGACCATACAATAGCCAACATTATTGTTAAAAGACTCCTACCACATATGCCACATTTAGTAGATATGGACCAGTCATGTTTTATTCCAGGCTGTTTCTCTCACTTAAACATTAAATGACTATTTGATCCCTCGCCAGAAAGGAATTTGAGCATCACTTTTTTAGATGTGGAAAAGGCTTTTGACTCTGTTGATTGGGAATTTATGTGGGCTGTCCTCTGTAGATTTGGTTTTGGCGATAACATTATTAGATGGTTGCAACTTTTATGCAAGGCACCCATTGTAAGAATGTGAATAATGCTGAAGCATCCCACAGACATCATTTTGGAGGGGCACTACGCAAGGAGGCACCTTGTCACGTATTGTTTGCTATAGTGATCTCTTGCTCTTAGAATCAGACTGTTTCCTTGGCATAGGGGAATAGCCGACTTGGTTGGAGTCTGGTGAATTTCCTTGTGCAGAGAAGATATGGTGTTGTATATTTCGGCTCCCAGTACTGACATAGACCCCATTGTAAACAATATTATTTTGTCAACCAGGGCGCGTCTGAAATTCTCCTTCTTACCAAAGCAGATGCCTTGTCACTGATCAACAAAGGGTTGAAATGGAACCTTACTTCTGTGAAATACTTAGGCGTACATTTGAGTCATGATCCCAGAACCCTAATTGGTCTTAACTATGGCCCTTGGTTGAATATATTGATAGCTGTGCTTGTAGCTGGGTCTCCATGCCATTAACAATGAAGGCAAGGGTGGCAATTATTAAAGTGTTGGTCCTTACTACATTTTTGTATATTTTTCAGGCCCTCCAAATAGTCCTGTCTGCCGATTTCTTAAGCAGTATACAAAGGCACCTTGTTAGACTTGTGGGGTGTGCGGAAAATCACCTGGGTTACAATTTTCAAATGTTGGCTAGGTCAAATTAGAAGAGCAGGTTGTGCATCCCTAACCTGCTGGATTAATATTTTGCATTACAAGCTTGAATTGCTTTGTTTTGGTTTAGTGTAAGGAAGGGGAACCCTTACTGCATGCCCGAATAGAATATGAGTGTGTGAGGTGCTATGCTCTGAACACAATGGTTTTAAGTAAACAACCCTAAATCACAGAGGATAATACCCTCGGAAACAGATGGGAGTTATGCATTTGTTTACTCCCCCCACTGCATATTTGGAGGACCCTGGGGCTGGAGGTTACATTTGAAAAAAGGCTTTCATAGAAGCTGGGAGGCAAAGGGAATTTCCTGTTGGGACACTTCCTTACCAACAGGGAATGTATTCAACAGTAAACCCTGTCAACACGAGTGAATTACTCCGCAACCACTATATTCAATTGCATGATACTATATTAAATTATATATGGTAAGGGCCACATTGAAAGGCAATGGGCAGACTTTGAGACCTCCTGAGGTCAAAGCAATGGTCTAATCAGTGTATGACATGCATTACTTACTGTAATAGCATTTCTGATGATTGTATCTGCTTAGATTTACATGCTGTGCATATAGTCCGACATCTAGTGGTAAACGCAGAGTATTGCATCTTGTCTTTCGAGGATCGAAAGGGGACGTTGGCATAGGCGTGTCTGTAACACTATCCCTAACGTGACGTGTAGTTTACCCAGAAATCCTCACGTGTCGAGGTCCCTCCAATTGTATTTTTCTGCCGTGAGGGAGCCTTATGACTATTATGAGTGAGTACAGAAAGAGAGAAAGTAGTAAGACGGCTATGTTCGTTCCATCCGAGCGGTGAGGAAGGGTGGGCACATGTGAATCTAAGCAGATATAATCATCAGAAATGCTATTACGGTAAGTAATGCATGTCTTCTGATGCTCGTGAATCTGTTTAGAATCACATGCTGTTCATAGGCTAACGAGCAGTACCCAGAGCTGGAGGTGGGATGTGAGAAGGAACAGTAGTGAAAAGATGTCTTAGTACTGCTTGTCCCACCTGAGGATCAGACCTAGAATGAGTATCTAGGCAATAGTGTTTTGTAAAGGTATGTACAGAACTTCAGTTGCTGCTTTGCAAATGGACTTGAGGGGAACATTTGCAATGAATGCTATGGAAGCCCCAGTGTCCTGAGGAGAATGTGCTCTAGGCTTGAAGGGCAGTTTTCTTTTGGCAAGAGTGTAGCAGAGTGTGATGCAGTTGACAATCCACGTTGAGATGGCTGATTTAGAGACAGGGTCCCCTTCTCTACCAGCTGCCACTGAAACAAAAAAACTGGTTTGTTTTTCTTAGTGGTTTAGTTCTTTCCAGATAGTACATGACTGCCCTGTGCATATCCAGTGTGCGTAGTCTTCTTTCGGCCACATTGGTGGGGTTCTGGAAGAATGTAGGCAATTCTATAGACTGGTTCACATGGAACTTTGAAATTAATTTGGGCGCAAACGGTGGGTGAGTGTGCAGAACCACCTTATCTT
Organism: Ambystoma mexicanum; assembly: GCF_040938575.1. Lineage (NCBI taxonomy): Eukaryota > Metazoa > Chordata > Amphibia > Caudata > Ambystomatidae > Ambystoma > Ambystoma mexicanum. The sequence goes on from NC_090931.1 coordinate 871,983,501, forward strand.
TGTGAATTGTGACAAAAGTGTCTAGAATAGAAAGGGCCTGAAGTTCACAGATTCTCCGTATTGAAGTGACTGCAACTAGGAAGTTGGTCTTGTAAGTTAGTGTTTTGAGGCTTGCCTTGTGCATAGGTTCATAGAGAGACCCCATAAGTCTGGTTAGTACCATATTTAGGTCACATCCAGGAGCTGGGTTGGAAATGGGAGGATACATTCTCTTAACCCCTTCCATAAAAGCTTTAATTACTGGGATCTTCCACCATGACACTTTTTGCTGGGACTTAGTGTAGGTTGAAAGTGCAACTAAGTGGACCTTCAGGGAGTTGAATACCAGACCTGAGTCCAGCAGGTGAGTCACGTATAATACAATGTGAGTAGGGGAACATTCAATGCGATTGATGTTCTTGGGATTACACCATATGACAAAGCGTTTCCATTTATTGGAGTAGCAATGTCTGGTTTTCTTGCTTCTTTAAGTATTTCCATGCATCTCTGAGGACGCTGGAGATGTCCAAACTCTATGACTTCAGGAGCCAGGGTGCTAAGTCGAGAGATTGTGGGCATGGAGGGAGTGTTTCCCCCATGTCCTGAGATAACATGTTGTAAGGGCAAGGCAGTTTCATCGGAGGAAAGAAAGGCATTTCCATCAGATGGGAGGACCAGGGCTGGTGCGCCTACAATGGGGCCACCAATATCATGGTAACTGGTTCCTGGTGAATCTTGTGCATGATCTTGTTGAATAGGGGAGTTGGGGATTGGTTCTGAGGGTACCTGGAGATGTAATCTGGGCATTGTGAGTTCTCCAGAGTTGTGAACAAGTGGATCTCTGGGAATCCCCATTCTGCGAAAACTTTGGAGACAATGTCTTTGTGTAGTCGCCATTTGTATTCTAAGGGCAGTGGGAAGTCTTGGCTGAGCACGTCTGCTAGAAGATGGAGTTCCCCTGGAACGTGTTGAGACAACAGAAACATCTTGTGTTTGAGAGCCCACTTCCAAACAGCCCTGGAGAATGAGTGCCCCCCCCCCCCCCCTGCTCGTTCAGGTAGTACATAGCTGTGGTGCTGTCTGTGAAGACCAGTACTGTCTTTCCCTGTAGCTGCGTTTGAAAGGCTTTCAGTGCTTTGAACACCACTAACAGCTACAACAGGTTTATGTGGTTGGAAGCTATCACTGGGAGCCAAACCCTGTGCGCCATCTGTTGAAGAAGATGAGCCTCCAACCCTGAGGTGGTGAAGATTTTCCCCTTCAAGAGGTTTTCCCTCGACCACCACTGCAGAGAGAGAACGAGGGCTGCCGAGACAACCACTAGATTGTCCCATTGCCCGCTGGCCTGACACTATTGGCTGGTTAGCCACTCTTGGATGGGGCGCGTGCACAGACGCGCGTGAGGGACCAAGTAAATGCAGGACGCCATCATTCCTAACAGTCGCATGGCCTTGCGTACTGTCACCTCGCAACTGGCTACATACTGAGGGATTTGAAACAGAATGTTTTTAACCCTCTTGTTGAAGGGGAAGGCAAGTCCTTCTTCTGTTCGAATAAGAGCCCCTAGAAACTGCTTGACTTGACTGGGGTCAAGGCTGGATTTCTTCTCGTTTATGGAGAAGCCCAGACTGAATAAGAGGTTGACCGTCTTTTGAGTATTTGACAGGCATGTTCCGTAGGAGTCCCCTGTTCTGAGCCAGGCGTTGACGTAAGGATAAACTGGAATGGATTGCCTGCGCAGTTTAGCTGCTGCCACTGCCAGTACCTTTATAAATACCCTTCGGGATGAGGCAATGCTGAAGGGAAGGACTTTGAACTGATAGTTCTTGTCCTCCATCATGAACCTTGGGTATTTTCTGTGTGCCAGCAACATTGAAATATGAAAGTATGCATCTTTCATGTCCAACGTTGCCATGTAATCCCCCTTCATTAGAGGAGGCATTACTTCTTGCAGCGTCACCATACGAAACTTTTGGGGTTTACCAAACTTGTTCGCTGGGCGCAAGTCTAGAACAGGGCGCATGGTTAGATCCTTTTTGGGTACAAGGAAGTACAATGAATAAATACCCTTGTTTACCTGTAGAACGGGGATGACTTTGATAGCGCTCTTTTCTTGCAGGATCTTGACCTCTTGCAGCAGGATCTTGAGATGTTCTGGTGTTAGGCGCCTGGATCTTGGAGGTCTGTATCGAAGTGGCCGGCTGAACTCGATAGAATAACCGTGGGTGACGGTCTTGAGCACCCACTGGTCTGATGTAATCCCCTCCCATGCATGCAGGAATGATGTTAAACGTCCCCCGAACGGGGAAGCATAGGAGGGGGACCCGGAATCATGACACATTTTTTTATCAGAGGCCGGGAAGCCTCTAGGGGTGGCATTGCGACCCCTACCCTTTCCCCGGCGTTGTCCTCTGGTAGGATAAGTACTTGGGGTGGTACATCCTTGTCCTGAGGACCAATTGTTCCCTGAGCCATATTGATTATGTGGGGAACGTTGATAGGATTGACCATGAAAGGAGCAGCGAGAACTTGCCCCTCTCTGTTGAAAAGGTCTTTGAGTAATCTGATTCAAAGAATTGAGAGTCGTGTGTTCCTTCTTTGCGGTCTGAAGCACCTCGTCACCCGCCTTTCCAAACAGGTTGGAATCTTCCACAGGTTTGTTGATCAATGATGCTTGGGTCTCAGGTTTGAACCCAGAGTTCCTCAACCAGGCATGGCATTTTACAAGAGTACCTTGTGCCAGGGTACGACCAGCCGTTTCAGCAGCATTCAAGGTGTTCTTGAGGATGTTGTGATTGACATGTTTATCCTCCGACACAATTGGCAGTAGCACACTGGTTCGGAGACCTCCTGCAGGCCCTCTGGCAGTAGGTTCCATTGGATATCCGAATAGCTAGCCAAGAGCGTGGTATTCTTGGCTATGCAGGTGGAGTATGCCGCAGCAGTGGTGATCCTTTCCCCAAAGCATACAAACTTTTACATTCTTTGTCTGGTGGCGATTCACCTGTAGACAAAGGGACCCCTGCCCTCTTGCTTGTCATTCTAACCACCAGAGAATCTGGGGTGGCATGGCCCCTAATATATAGTGGTTCAGTTGGTGAGGGTCGAAAAAGCTTTTCTACCCTTGGATTTACAGCTATGGTTTGAGAGGGTGTCAATAAGGAAGGGGCGATGCGAGTCTTGATGGAATTAAGTAAGGGAATGGCTTGGCTAGCCGGAGGCTTTTCCTTTCAAATGTCCTCTACAAAATCTGAGTCTAGCACCGCGTCTTGTGTAGCTATCTGGAAGTGCTCAGCCACCTTCCTAAGAATGGCGTTAAAGACCATTTGGACGTCCACAGGAGAGTCCTGACGCAGATGAGCAGATGAGGGAGGGTCAAGGCAAATGGCATCTGGATCCAGGGTATAGGTAGGGGATAGCCAAGGTGGGTTCTCATCCACTGGCTGTTAATCTTCCCAATCCGGGGTGTGATCAAGAGGATCCTTGAAAGGATCATCCCCTTGTGCATAAGGGTCAAGAGGAATTTCTTCTGGATCTGTGGGGCCGACCACCTCCTCATGGAGAGGGTCTGAGGTTCTCTGGTATTTTGTTTTAGTAGGTATATCATAGGGTACCTCCTCACAAGGCCTTTTAGCAGTGAACCTTTCTGAAAAGTCCACAGATTTTTCTAAACTGTTGATACAACCCTCAAATTTCTCCCTAGTCCATATAGATGACCCAGAGGTGTCTAAAGGCGGAAAGGGCTCCTGTAGTGGATCCTGCAGCCTAGACGTTGACATTTTTCACTGGGAGTCTTAGACAAAGACTGGGGACTCTGTGTAAAGTCCCCCCACCCTTCAACTAAATTGTTAGTGATAGTCTACCAGTCAACTCAGAATTAAGATGAGCACAAAGGGACACTAAATTAGCCCAGGAAGAAACAACTTGAATACCAGACTTTTCCATATTGAGAACAAAGAAAAATACATTGCCCAGTTAACAGGACAAAAGATGAATGCTGCACTCAACGGCCCAACGAGTGAATAATCACCTTTCTATGGAACTGCACGAGCGTACAAAGCTTCCTGTTCACAATGTTGTCCTGGGATAGACCCACATGCTCGAAGGTAAGTTGCTTAGCAACATCTTGCAGTCACCTCTTCATCTTGCAAATCAAAACAAATGAAATGACGATTCCCATCGTCTCCAGCAATCTGCCAGCGAGTTTATGGACTAAGGGGAGGAGTGAAAACCAAACACATGCTATAGTGGGACTGAAAGAATGAACGCAAAGAAAAATAAATAACTGATGTGAAAACCAAAGAAAAAGACACAATGGGTGTGTGCTTTGCTGGTTATTAGCTATGTAAAACAAAGAAGGGTCTTGTTTTATTGATCGCTGCAACATTTAGGAAAACTCAATGAGTAGGCTTTTCAGCACTCGCTCTGCGCACCCTTAAGGGACGGATCTCTTTGTGCCAAATTCTTTCTGGCAATACTGGTTATTTCAGTATTCAGATTGCCTTGAATTTCTGCTAATGACAGCTGATGCATCTTGTCTGTTATAATGGTGATGGAGGTTTCAAGAATCTTGCTCAATTAGACAACAGAAATAGAAACTATATAAGGGAGGTTAGCCATTAACTGACATGAGAGCCCGACTTTGGAGCATCTTGCAGGTTCAGCCAGGCATTGAACCTGATGTTTTGCAGCCCATGCTGGGCTGCAGAGAGGTCATTGCTGGTTACCGTCCATTCTAGCGAACATGAAGAGGTTTCCCAGTAAAGGGATGTGCATAGAGAGAGACCATCTGAAGAAACAACAGAGAAAAGACAGAGCTTGAAAGCAAACGGAACAACGCACAATTAATATCTATCTCTATTCTATTGCTCGACCATTTCAGTCTTGTAGCTTATAATTGAACTGCTCATGTGTTAATGTACTGCGAATGTTCATGTGTTGTATTAAATGGGAAAAGAAAATGTGAATGTTCCAAGTACAGAGTGATTAATTGCGTCTTTAGTTAATCATTGCAAACTCCTTACTCGAAAGAAATGATGTAGAACTGCTCGTCTCGTCCACCCTGGTCCGCTGGAGACTATGCAAATCAGCTCACGACACATGCTGAACTAACATATTTGATTTATTTTGATTTGCAAGGTGAAGCGGTTACTGTGGCAGGAGAAGGATAGTAACAGGACATATTTGTCCACTTTGAAGCAATTAGAATCCGACAACTATTTTGACTTAGTCTGAATTTGTGAAAAAACACTGGAAAAACAAGGGGGGGGGAATCAAAGCAAACACATTTTCCAACTAAATGCTGACAGAGTATGGCCTTTCCCCATCCATAAGGCTTAGTTCGAATAACCCTTGATGGCCTGAGTTGGGTGGTGAACTTGCAAAAAAGAAAGTAAATGGAACCATTGTAGTAGTGTTGTCTGAAACAGTCTTCTATTCTGAAGGGAAGGAAAGCCTACAGGGCCAAAAAAGTAGCTTTCCACTCTAAATGATGTGATTTGATCTTCCTCGCTTTAGACATTATGGACATGTGACTGGCTGAGGGGTACTAGAGTCTTTTGTCACAGACACTGTAGGCTCTAGAGCAACCACAAAATGTCTTCCTAGATCTTCTTGGTGATTGGGATCAATTGCGTTTGAGATTGGGCGGTTTGATTAATATTTTCCTTCGAATGCAGCTGTACACAAAATGCTGTATAAACTTTGACTCCTGAAAAAAAGAACTGCCAGGACACGCAAAGAAATTAGGCCCACCAAACAAACTAGATGCAGTAGTACTGCACCATATCAAAGGTCCTGGATCTTTGACAGAGGAGAACATTCTCTTTCTGTACAGAGTTCCAAACATAGTCAATGAAGTACAATCTGAGTCTGTGTGAGAAGGAACAAGTTACTTAACTGTAACTGTTGTTCTCCAGCATGGGTCTGGCATGGATTCACATGCTCATGAATATTCCCCGTCGTCAGGCCAGGAATCCTTGGTAAAGAAAAAAATCAGTATCAGTTTCGTTTCTGATCTGTCTTTCTTAGTAGTAACCAATCACTGGTCTCTGGGTCATACTGCCCCAAGCCAATGACTGCCCTCTCCCTAAGCCCCGCCTCTGGCAGCCATCCTCAGATTTGGTAGCACGTAAAATGGCAGTATGACCAAGTGAAGAGCCGAAGAGGGGTAGGAGGGAGGGTTCGCATGTGAATCCATGCCAGACCTATGCTGGAGAACAACAGTTACAGGTAAGTAACTTGTTCCTTCTCCAGCATGGGGTCTGGCATGGATTCACATGCTCATGAATATAAGAATACATAGCAGTACACACATGCACAACCATGTGAGGTGGCAAAGGCTCAATATTAAGCATTACATCAAAACTCAACATTAAGCATTTCTTACCTCCTCACCAGGCTCACCTTAAACAAACAGGTTGCGCAGCACTGCTTGGCCGACCCTGGACTCCTCCCTGGAATCCCGGTCGACGCAGTAGAATCTTGTGAAGGTGTGCGTCGACCTCCACGTAGCAGCCCTGCCGATGTCCAGCAGGGGCACACCAGACAAGAACGCCGTGGTAACAGCGACCACTCTGGTCGAATGGGCTCTCGGACTGCCGGGCAACGGTCGGTTCCCCAACCGATGACAGTGCATGATGCAGCCAGAGAGCCATCTGGAAATGGAAGCCTTCGAGAGAGCCTTCCCTTGGTTCACAGGTCCAAAGTTCACAAACAGCTGTGATGTCCTCTGAAAACTCTTTGTTCGGTCCAAGTAGAACTTCAGCACTCTAGCTACATCCAGCGAGTGCAAAGTCCTCTTGGCCGGCGGAGAAGGCGATGGGGAAAAAAACTGGTAAAACCAAGGGCTTGTTGAGATGGAAGTCTGATGGCACCTTGGGCATGAAGGAGGGGTGCGTCCTCAGCACTACCCTCGCATCGTGAAAGGTCAGGTATGGAGGCTTGTAGGATAGTTCCTGGATCTCTCCCACGCGTCGTGCAGAGGTGATGGCCACCAGGAACGCTGTTTTCCACGACAGAAACTTCAACGGGGCCGAATGCAATGGCTCGAATGGCGGACCCATGAGCCTGGTCAGCACCACGCTGAGCTCCCATGCCAGGGCTGGCACCTTCACCGGCGGGAATGATCGAAACAGTCCCTTCATAAATTCCTTAACCAGGCGATGACCGCCCTGTAGTCCTGGTGTATTGGGAAATCGCTGCCAGGTGCATCTTGATTGAAGCATGAGATAGTCCAGTCTTGGCTAGCGACAGAAGGTACGGCAATACTTGAGGGGAGGGTTAATCTTCTGTGCACGGCACCAGATAGAGAACCTCTTCCACTTATGTCCGTAGCACTTGAGAGTTGAGGACGCCCTGGCCTTCGCAAGAACCTCTCTGCAGTCGGCCGGTATATCGTATCCTCCAATCTCTAGTGCTGCAGGAGCCAGGCCTGCAAGTTCAGCGACTCCGGGTCGTGATGAAGAATTGCGCCTCCTTCTCTGGAGAGAAGATCTGCGTCCGTCGATAGCTTGACTGGTGGAGACGCTGACCAGTCCAGAAGGTCCGGGAACCAGATCGGTCTCGGCCACGCCGGTGCGACGAGGATCATTCTGCACTGGGACCTCTTGAGCTGGTTGATGAGTCAGAGCGGCAACGGAGGAAACGCATATAGACACAGGCCGTCCCAGGGGAACGAGAAAACATCGCCCATGCGCCTCGGTTGGGGAAACCTGCTGGCAAACCTCTGGCACTTGGAGTTTGTCGCCGTCGCGAACAGGTCCATCTGGGGTGTGCCCCATCGCTGAAAGAGTCGGTCCACTTGATCCTGGCATAGTTCCCACTCGTGGCACGAGCGCAGCTCTCTGCTGAGTGAGTCGGCGATGGTGTTTTTTATCCCTGCCAGATGAAACGGCACCAGAAACATCCCTTGAGCAACGGCCCAATGCCACAGGTCCTGGGCTTCCTTGGATAGGGCCGGGGATCTGGTTCCGCCCTGCTTCCGGATGTAGAACATCGTGGTGGTGTTGTCGGTGAAGATCCTCACCACCTTGCCCTTGAGGGACAGGAGAAAGGACCCAAAGGCCCAGAACACTGCCCGGAGCTCCAGGATGCTGATGTGGAGCAGCTTCTCTTCCGGGAGCCAAAGGACTCTCGCGTGAAGATCTCCGGTGTGGGCTCCCCACCCCTCCAGGGAGGCATCCATCGTCACCGTCACCTGGTGGGCTGGGGTCTGAAAGACTGTCCCCGCCGCTAGATGAGCATGGGTGCCCCACCACCGGATCGCTCGTCGGAAGATGTCGTTGAGGGATCCGGTCCTCGAAGCTTCCCGTCGCTTGAATCCAGCGGGCGTCGAGGAACTCCTGTAGAGGGCACATCCGAAGCCTGCACAGGTGCACGAGATAAATGCAAGAGGACATCATCCCGAGGAGGGACTTGATGGACCTCACTCTGGCTATGTCCTTGGCCAGCAAACACTGCACCTTGCCTAGTATGGCCTTTGTCCTTTCCTCCGACGGCGAGGCCAGACGTGCCACTGTGTCGAGCTTGGCTCCCAGAAACAGTGCGACTAGAGAGGGGACCAGGTGGAACTTGGGGAAGTTGTTGGAGAACCCCAGGTCTGTGAGCAGCTGGACGGTCTTCGCTGTGTGTTCTACGGCGAGAACCCTTGTCCTTGCACGGATGAGCCAATCGTCCAGGTAGGGGAAGACGTGGATCCCGTGCAGGCGCAGCCGCACCGCCACTGAAGTCAGACATTTGGTGAAAACCCTGGGTGCCGACTTCAATGTGAAAGGGAGGGCCTTGAACTGGTAGTGCCGCCATGGGACCACGAACCTGAGGAACTTCCTGTGTCCGTTTAGAATGGGAATCTGAAAGTATGCATCCTCCAAATCCAACGACGACAGGAAATCCCCCTCCTCCAGCTGTCCCTGCACGTGCTGGAGGGTGACCATCTGGAACTTCTGTGCCTTGATGTACTTGTTCCGTCGTCGCAGGTCTAGGATGGGTCGCCACCCTCCTGTCTTCTTTTTCACGAGGAAGTACCTTGAGTATACTCCGGAGCCCCCGAGCCTCTTTGGGACGAGCTCGATGGCACCTTTCTTGAGCATCGCACTTACCTCCAACAGCAGTTGAGGGATGTGGTTTTCTTTCCTGGCCACGGGAGGAATGCGGGGGCACTTTTTTAGAAATTCATGCACCCAACGGTCAGTGGAGATGGACTCCCACACGCTGATGAACTTCGCCAGCCGGCTTCCCACCGGGGTGCTTCGGTGGGGGCCCGACGCCACGGTCGGTTCAGTCTTGCTTAGAGGACGCCTTGCCACCTTGGCCTCCCTGGCGACGACGGCGGGATCCACCCGACTTACTTCATCTTCTATGGGCTTCCTGCGACAAGGAGCGGGCCGCTTGGCGGTACGTAGAGGAGCCACCGCCGAATCCCTTGGAGTCACACTGCTTGCCCCCTGAGCTCCGAAAGGACGGCCTTTGTTGCTGGAGAACTCCTAGGGCCTTAGCTGTCTCTGTGTCCGCCTTGATGGCTTGGAGTGTTGGTCTAGGAAAAATGGACACCTCTCACGATGGACGGCAAACGCATTTTGGTGGCCGAAGGCTAACCGTCTCATGTACGAAACGATAGAAATACAGGTTTCCGAGTTTGACCAATGAACGACCATTTTGATGTAACAAGGAACGATTGCTCATTGCTTTCTGTTCAAATTGCTTCGCAGCACATTTCTGCTTACACTGCTCGACTGTTAACATTGTTGTCTGAACATGAAAGGACAAGGCCGCAAGGCCGCGAGGCTAATAAGAGTTTGTTGAAACACAACATAGGCAGCTCTGGAGAGGAATGCCCGGCTCCCTCCCGAATGTAGCCTTGAAGCAGAGCCGCAGGGCATTTAATCATTTCACAGCTGTCAGCCAGTCTCGTTATATGGTAGAATATGTTAGAATAAAGCAGTTAAAGGCTTGAATTATGCTCTTCTTACAGCCCCCCTTTTCCGAGCCCTGTAGAGCGTATCGCCTCCCAGGACACAAATAGCACCTCATAGATAGCAAGGTCTGGAATGTGACTCTTCCCCCGTATGTAGCTCGCTTACAAGAACAGAAGCACTGTGTTCTGTTCAACAAAGAAAAGATGTCTCTGCACTTGCAAGGTTGCATATTGTTACTAGAATAGATATTTGAAGGTGTCATATTCGTCGGAAGGGTCCATCATCAAACCAAGTTCAAAGAAACCCAATAAAGGGGGGTGTTAAACATGTCACAACTGATTGTATGATATGCATTTTGTATATATGTAACTGATGTACGTAATTCGCTCTCTTGCGTCCCTCGAGGTCTAGAGATACACGTCGCAGGGCGCGAGACCGAGTTGGCCAACTGAGACTATTTGCTTTGCAATAAACCCTAGCTTTGGGAATACAACCTTGTGTCTGGTGTATCTATCGTGTGTGGTGACTTGCCTTGTTTCCATAACGTGAGGGACCCCTAGGTGCCCCTTTCAAGATGGCGCCCAAATAGGGACCCTCCCCCACTTGTTCCATCGTGTACGTTGTAATTAAGTAAAGGCGGAGAATGATGAGGACGGGCGATCGAGCCGGGATCAAGAGGTGTTCGGGGCACCCTGTAGAAGTGATGAGATTCCTTTGCAGATCTGCACACATCTGATCCCTGATCAACGTATCTGGCTAGAGAACAAGGAGGCGAGGGTCCCGAAACAAGGCAGAAGCCAAGAAACACAGACACGTCGTCATTGGCTGCGTCAGTATACAGACAAATTGTGTCCTGGAGGACAAATTGATTTATCAGGTGAGTCATACCCCGATTCAAAATAATCCTGATATTGGTTGAGAGTTGACTTTGAAAAATCAAACGCCGTAGGTAAGGTTGATTAACCAGGGGGAAGGTTGAAACATGCCTGGGGTATTGTCCACCCTAGTTGGGTTTTTTCTGCTGCGGTAGACAATCTTTGGAAGATGGCCATATTGCACCACCTGGGGGAACGCCGGTGTATGAGATGTATGTGAAGTATGGTGTGGGAGCGATAATATTCTGTGAGATTTGGCATAGGCAAACCAGAAAGCAACAAGACCATCAGTGGCCGATAAATAGTAGTTTTGAGATAGTGAGAATAGATAATTTGGAAAGGGTGTTGATGAGAAAGAAAGCGCGTCCCGCAGCATTTGATATCATTAAGGACTGGAGAAGGGAAGCAATGCTCCGACTGTTACGCTCACCTGGCTCCCACAGGGGTGTCGAGCGGAACTGGGCAGCCACGGTCTCCACCAACGTGATGCGTAGTGCAGAGATGATTGACTGGACTGGCCCACCTAGCTTCATCTGCTTGACCCGTAGAAGTAGTCTCCTAAAGAAGGGGAAAGGGAATTAGCCACCTGTGGATTTGAGTAGTAACACCTCATTGCGTCCCCACTTATCGCTTCTGACATTCCCTTTCACAAAGCTCACCTTATAGTTTTGTATGATGAGCTCTCCATCCTGTGAAGAATGCAGGGGCGCGTTGATGGCCAGTTACTTCACTGTCTTGAGGGTATTGGAAGAGTTCTGGACAAATCTTTGCTCCAAAACTCCAGGCGAAAGGCTGCAAGTATATAGTTCTAAAGAGTTCAAAATGTCAGAATAATCACTCTTGTCCAATTCCTTGGTTCTTTTGCAGCTTAGACCCAAAAGATGATCGTCTTGTGGCAGCTGAAAGCGTTCAGGTAAGTGTCTGTGTTTTGTAACACTGTCCGGTAAATGATGCCAAGGTTTAACTCGCTGCTTTCTCTTTGCTTGCAGGTGCAGCGTAGGAAGATTTGGCGTGCTGGTGGATAATACCTCTTGCGGTAAAATCAGGTAAGCATATGGTGGCAAGAGATTGTCCTTGTTTGTTCCCTTGGCTCAGCTGGAATGCGGCAACCTGGTGATGGAGACAGCACCGGATCGTAGAGATGCTGCGAGGAATGGCGAGTATGGCGCGGCGCTGCTGCTGGCGATGCGACGCGTTTAAAATGAAGTCTGTTTCTGGTTCGAAGATGCGCTGAATCCGAAATCAGGTAAGAAATCCAGTAAAGTTCTTGTTCTAACCTTTCTTCTTCAATCCCTTCTTTCTAGACGCTCTGGACTCGAGGCGGGCGTGGCAGGATGCTGGATGCTGACTACAGACACGGTGAGCGTTACGCTGCTGGATGCAGAATAACGCAAAGCATGTGCTGCTCTTCTGGCGTGGTTTAAATAGCCTTCAAAGTAGTCCCAGCTAAGTATTCCTCCACAACCACACCCGAGTAACAAAATAGTTCCTAAAATAAAATAGTCCCTTCAAGCCTCACATGGGCTTGGATGCTTGGATCCCTTGCAGCATGGTCTGCATCAGGTAAGTTTGAACATATGAGCCTGGCGCCTATGGCGCCAGGACTGATGTCCCATATGAGCCTGGCGCGTACCCAGATAGCCCCTATCAGGGGTTGCTTGGTTTGCTCCAGGTAACAAGATGCCTGCTTCCGGGGTTGATGGACTTGGTCTGGATGCCCGGGGGTAGGCATCATGACACCGATTTAGAAGTAGAGCGAAGCATGCGCGCAGGCATAAATCGAAAGGTGAAGTAGCGGAAGAAAAGGAGGAGGAGGAGTGGACTGAGAGTCTAAGGAGGTCAGGTAGATGTGACCAGTTGAATATAGAAAAAATATACCCACAACGAGAATTGAACATAGCAGATGAAGTGATGGAAAACATTGATCCATACAAAACAAGGCCCAAGATCAGAAGCGAGGCCAAACACGTCAGTAACTATTGCTCAAGCCCCTCCCGTAGCTCAAACTCTCCCTCCCTTAGCTCAATTCCTCCCACAGCCACAGACCGCACACGTAACACTTCCTATTAGCCAACCAGGCACACAGCAGACACTCCCCGTTCCTATTGTCCCATCCGCACCTCCCGCCTTAGATACAGACTCAGTACCGTCCGTCCCTCCAGGGGTTGAAGTTGAAACCACAGGGGCAAGAGGCGGGACTGAACAAAGTGGATGCACGAGGGTAACTCGCAGTGCGATCAGCAAAGAAAGGAAGGTGGAATTGCAGCAACAGGCAGAAATGTATATAGACGGGAATGATGGGACGGCAGCATTGGCTTTGATGTATGACTTCCGAAGAAGCAACGAAAGACAGGTAGTGTTGGAATGCATGGGAGAATATCTGGTGGAGAGATGGAAACAGTTAATTGGGAAATTACCACTGCAGCGATTGTTAGACTGAAATGCATTAGCACGCTGTAGACAAAGAGATGAAGAAGTGAGGGAACATGTGTATGGACTTTTTGAGCTTAAAAATGAATTGGATAATGATTATGCTGAAATGTTTACTGCACCTGGGTACAGGGGTAAAGATATCGGGAGAGATAGGAAGGAAGTGCTAGGGTCACACAATCGGCGGAAACAGTTACCATCGCCGGGGCGAAAGGCGATGGTGGACGAATTAGTGTTATTAAAACAGGTGGGGGAAGACTTGAAAGAATGCATATGTTAATGTTAAGGACATTTGTACCGCGCACTATCACCACTGTAGTGGTCCCTTGGCGCTCTGGCGGCTCTGAAAAGGGAGAGGGGGGGTTGAGTTAGTGGGAGGAAGCAGGAAAAATGCAAGAGAGCAGTGATGTGCTGTTGGCGGCCTCAGCCCGGTGGGTCCGTTGGCTGGGCCTGGGGTGTTTGTGGTCGGTAGTCGGTGTGTACTGTTGTGCAAGGCTATGTGTGTTTTGTTTTGTTGTTGCAATGTAGTGAAGTTTGTGCGGTTTGTTGTGCTGTAGGTTTTGGTTGTGTTGGGTTTTGAGTTTGAGAGGTGTATGTAGAAAGGGAAGTTGTCAGTAGGGTTGGTTAGTTTGCATCTCTATCCTGAATTGAAGCGTACTGAAAACAAGGGTGTTACTGCAGCAAGTAGCAGGACATAATAGAGCAAGAGGGAACACACAAGGGAGGAGTAATTTGAATATGCTTGGGGGGCCATTGGGACCAAATCAGTGTGCATACTGTAAGGAGGAAGGACACTGGCGAGCGCAATGTCCACACTTACAGAATAGAAATGGACCTGGTCAGAGAAGACAGCACAGAGGGCACCAAGGAGCAAATGGACCAAATAGGAATAGTATGCAGCAGCACCACAATAATGAAGGTAATCAAAACCAAGCCCAAAACCAAAGTGCTCCTAACCAGAGTCAGGGTCAGAAAACCAACAGTATGGGAATCAGAGTGGGGGAAATAGAGGAAAGAAGCAGCCAAATACGTATTACAGTAATAGTAGTGACTACACATCGGATGATGCGTTATTTCCCCAATAGGACAGCCCAGGGCAAGGGTCGGAACCAGTGTCTATTCCCATGAATCAGAAAGGACCCTACGTAGAAATGGGAGTCGGGAATAAGGAGCACTGCTTCCTTGTAGATACAGGAGCGCAAAAGTGTTCAATAGACCATCACTTGGTTCCGGATATACCACTGTCAGGGCAAAATAATGTTTCCGTAGGGTTCGCAGGTGGACCAGTCATAAACCCAGTGTCCCAACCAGTCCCAGTTACTATAGGACCATTCACTGAACACTGTCCCTTTCTCCTAACAGAAAATTGTGGGGAGAACTTGTTGGGATTGAACTTGCTGAAAAAGCCAAGTGCGATTATACATTGTACGTCAGACAGGGTGTTTCTGACGATTTGGCCACAAGATGCCCCTGTGTCAGAATTTATGTCTGAAACCTTGCCAGGAGAGTTAAGAAAAGTGCCAACCTGTATATGGGCGATGCATGACAACGATGTAGGATGCTTGAAGATAGAGCCAGTGAGGACCATTTTGAAAGAAGGAGTTACACTGCCAAGAATTCCCCAGTATAAAATTTCGGCACACGGAGAGAAAGGATTGAAAAGTATTGTTTCAGATTTGGTGAAATTAGGGATAATTGAAGAAATTACAGGCAGTACATATAACAGCCCAATTCTTCCAGTGTTTAAGAAAGGAGGCAATGAAGTACCATATTGTTTCATAATTGATTTGCGGGCGCTAAATAAAGTAGTAGATCCACAATTTCTTTTGGTCCCAGACGTCACTACAATATTGACAGTGATACCTGCCTCAGCAGAATACTTTAGCGTAATTGATCTAAAAAACGCTTTCTTTAGCATTCAGGTGGACAGTAGATATTTGTTTGTGTTCACATTAGGGGGACGATCATTTACATTCACGCCCATTCCACAAGGATATACGGAAAGTCTGAGTATTTACAGTAGAGCGTTAAAAGAGCAGCTAGACATGCTAAAATTACCAGTGGGGTGTGTACTATTGCAATACATAGATGAGCTGTTGATCGCTGCTGATACAGAAGAGATTTGTAAAAAGAGCACTGTATTACTACTGTTACACCTAGCGGCACATGGCCATAAAGCTAGTTTGAAGAAGTTTCAATATAATCGAAAGGTGGTAGCTTATTTGGGCTACCTACTTTCGAAAGAAGGGAGAAGGCTAACGGCAGAACGCATAGAAAGTATTTCTTGTATGCCTATTCCAAAGGCACAGAGAGCAGTCAGAGCCATAATAGGCATGGCTTCTTATTGCCGGCAGTGGATCGGTAATTTTGCGTTAATTGTGAAGCCAGTGGTGCTATTAACTAAGAAGGATGCGGTGATGCCTTTGCAGTGGACTGAAGAATGTCAGAGCGTTTGATCAATTGAAAACTGCATTATGTTCTGCTCCAGTTCTGGGCACGCCGAATTATGAAAACGTTTTTAGATTATTTGTATGCGAGGATGAAGGATGTGCATTAGCTGTTTTCACACAGGAACAAGGTGGAAGAAATAGGCCATGCGGCTATTTTTCTTCTGCGCTGGATCCTGTAGCGCGCGCACTACCACAATGT
The DNA here is from genome assembly GCF_040938575.1 of Ambystoma mexicanum. NCBI lineage: Eukaryota > Metazoa > Chordata > Amphibia > Caudata > Ambystomatidae > Ambystoma > Ambystoma mexicanum. The sequence continues at coordinate 871,999,348 of NC_090931.1, forward strand.
TTGCGATATGTCGCGGCGGCTGCTGCATCGGTGAAACAAATGGAAGGGATGGTATTGGGGCATACTTTAATTCTGATGGTGCCACATGCCATAGATGTCCTATTACATAGGACACAGACGCAACACCTCACCTCTGCTAGACTGACAAGATATGAAATTATCTTATTCGCGCCCCATATCCAAATTATGAGGTGTAGCGCTTTGAATCCTGCAGAATTAATGTCACTGCCCATAAAAGAAATTGGTGACAATGAATCACCACCCCATGATTGCTTAACGGTCACTGAGGAAGAAACGAAGGGGAGAGTTGATTTAAGTGACATCCCACAAAAGGAGCCAGATGGAGAGTTATTTTTTGACGGCTCTTCTTTTAAACTACCTGATGGCACGTCAACTGCCGCTTATGCTATCACTACCCTAGAGAGCGTTGTAGAAAGCAAAAGAAGTCCCTACAACTCGGCACAAGCCGCAGAAATAGCAGCATTGACCAGAGCCTGTGAGATTTCTGAAAATTTGAACGTGAATATGTATACTGATAGTCAGTATGCTTTTGGGGTGGTTCATAACTTTGGTCGACTCTGGGCTGAGAGGGGTTTCTTGACATCGCATGGGGCCAGAATTCAACATGGCCCTTTGATTGTACGACTGCTGTCTGCACTCACGTTTCCAAAGTGCCTAGCAATAGTGAAATGCGAGGCATATAAAAAGATAACATGCAAAGTGGGAGAGGGAAATGCATTTGCAGACAGAATTGCGAAACAAACTGCCACTGATTTGAATAATAAAATGATGACAGTCCAGACTGAGGAAGTACCCTGTATGATAGAAGATGGAATTGCCACTGTCAAAGAGATGCAAGATGCAGGCCGAAGCCACGGCCGATGAGATACAAGGGTGGGCAGAGGGCTCTGCTGAGTTAGATTTAGAGGGTTGTTGGGTGGACAAGGGAACTAAAAACTGGATGTTGCCAAATTCTTATGTGACTTCAATGGTCACAATGGCTCACAGCCGTACCCACATCTGTGCAAAAAAAATAATACAGCACCTATCTACGGTATGGCAGAATGTAAACATAAAGAACAATGCAGAGAGGTTGGTGCAGTACTGCATTACGTGTTTACAACACAATATAGAAAAGGGAACAGTGACTCCAATAGGCAGTTTTGGCCCGCCCTCTATGCCTTTTGAGGTAATCCATTTTGATTTCATAGAGATGGAGAGGTGCCAAAACTTGAAATATGTTTTAGCGGTGATCTGTGCATTCAGCAAGTGGGTGGAGGCATATCCGTTAAAAGACTACACAGCAATGAGTACGGCAAAAGTAATGCTTAAAGAATACTTTTCCCGTTTTGGCTTGCCCTGTGTCATATGATCAGATAACGGTCCACATTGTGTGGGCGAAGTGGCATTACAGATATGTCAGGTCTTCAGATTGATAAGAGATTTCATAGTTCGATGCATCCGAGTTCGGCCGGTCTTGTTGAGAGGCACAACGGAATCCTCAAGTCAAAAATTAGCAAGATATGTGCAGGGAGCAAGTTGAGTTGGGTGGATGCATTACTGATAGTGCTATTGTGCATGCGTACGTCTGTACAGGCTAGAACTGGGCTCTCCACGTATGAGATTGTGATGGGGAGGCCGGCGAATGTTTGGTGCGCACCTCAGCCAAAGCGACTGAGTGAAGTGGAACATCCTGTACTTAGCACTTATTGTGGCCTTATAATGCAGAAATTGTGTTTGATTCATCAGCAGGTGCAGGAGGCTCTACCTGTAAGATATACTGGACCGGGGCACGCGCTGGAGCCAGGATACTGGGTGCTGCTTAAAAACTTTGAGAGAAAATCGTTGTTAGCACCCAGGTGGCGTGGCCCCTATCAAGTGCTTCTGGCAACACAGACGGCAATACGGGTGGATGGGAAGAAGTTATGGATCCATGCCACCCATGCCAAAAAGATCCCATCTTCACTGAAAGACTTGCCCAATCCGGACGACCGGAAATAGACAGCAGTCCCAGAAACGAAAGAAACTGCTGCCAGTCCACCGCCGCTAAATCTGTCCGAGCGGGAAGTGAAACTCGAAACAAAGCCTGAAAAGATTGCCAAAAAGGGAGAAGGGCAAAGAGTGCCCCAATGTTGCCCAGCAGAACCTACATCACTGTTGGCTGACACAAAATCTGCATTGCAAATAACGACAGATACTAAACGTGTACCCCTTCGGCGCCCACCAGCACTTGCCACTGTGCCAGAGCCAAAGACCGAATCCGCATCACTGTCGCGGCGCACACCAGCATCTGCCATTGCGCCGCAGGCTGACTCTGAGCCTGGATCTGGAAGTGCACAGGCACTGTTCACGAATCACACAATACCAGGAGTGAGGCGATATGATTTGCGGCCTCGAAAGACAGAGTGATCCACAGTTCTTTGGTGTTTATGCTAACCTCTGGTTCCACTCATGGACGGAGAAGGAACTAGAGGTGTAGAGGAGAGAAGCGTGAGAATCGTGCAAGTCGGAAAATTCAAGACTGGCGGCTCCTCGGTGCGATCATAAAAAGTACATGTGTCCTGAACCAGAGCGGACAAGCTGGGCGCACATGGTACAAAGGCAACAGAGAACTGTTCAGAAGTCCTCTGAGCAGTATGCGAGAGGATAAGTGATCTTGCCTAGAACGAATAAGTAAACCAGGCTGCAAAGGGCTGGCAGACTAAACTGTTGACAATTCCTTTGAATTTATGGACATCCGGACAAGTGCCACGAAGAGTGATATCCACGACGAACTTTGTCAGGAAGAAGAAGGACGGTGAGAAAAATGTTGGGACCGGTTTCAGCCTCCTCCTGCCCCACTGCTGAGAATGAGTTAGTTATAAAGACTGTAAACTTTAATTATGTGCTTCATGAGTGTGGTCGCACCAATAACGAAAGCCTTTGTGTTATGGTATGTGGAGTCTATACACCCATTGGGAATGTTTTTACCAATAGTTAATATATCCACTACCGAAAGCCCGGTTCAGGTGATTACTTATACCTTGTCCCCAATGGAAGAGAGACACAGAGAAGGGTATGGGAACAATACGCTATTACTCATCATGAACATGACGCATGCCATTCTAAAGAAAAATAATTGTTGGTTATGCGCCCATTTTCCGCAGCATGCGGGGAAAGGAATAGGTTGGTATGTACAACCATTACCATTAAGTTCTGCATGCAGTGCATCTTTAAGTGCAATGTTTTATGGGAAGTGGAATAAGAGTAGTACGAGTCAATTAGATAGAACAAACATGAATGAGTTTGAGGAAATAATTATGAGGCCTCTGGGTTGTTCCATATTCCATAAAGCACAAGTGATGATCCCAGAACCTACGCCAAAAAGTATGTGAAAAATAACACGACAAAATAGGCAAGATAGATTGTCCCCACCAGTTAAAACATCTGTGATGACGTTTTGTGTAAGAACAGACTGGAACAAAGATGCAATTCCCCTTTCTTACATGGTGAATTACAACCCGAGAACTGTCCCGTTTTGTCTAAAAAAGAAAGGCTCCTATTCAGTAGGAACATTTACTGGATGCATGAATACAGCGGTACTAAAATGGGAAATAGAACCAGTATATGTGGGAGATCCAGTCTATTTTATATGTGGAGAAAAAGCATATCCTTGGTTGCCCAGAAACTGGGGAGGTACATGTTACCTAGGTCTACTGTTCCCAAGAGTATTCCTCTTAGAAACAGCAGACATGGCCAGGCTATCCAGATCTAGAACCCGTAGCAAAGGTGTTTTGATAGCGAAGGACGTAGCAAAATCATTCATACCATTCTTGTCCCAGATAGTGAACTCCTATAACATAAGGCAACTGTCCAGAATACTAAAAGATACGATAAACACAACGATAGATATACTATTTAACATGACGTTGGAAGAAAAGGGAATTAGGTTAATGGCGCTGCAAAATAGAATGGCTCTCGATGTAATACTGGTTGATCGTTGGGGAATTTGCAAGATTGTGGGATCAGCGTAATGCGTATTCGTAGAGGACGTCTCCCCTACGATTTTTGAAGTAATAAAGAAAATGCATGTCCTAAGCTCCGAACTCCCTACTGAAGAAGGGGGCTGGGGAATAGAGTCCTGGTTTTGGGGAATACTGCGTTCATGGGGATGGAAGTTGATTGCGATATTAGTAGTGGTGTTTGGAATATTCATAACGTGCTGTTGTTGCATACACTGCCTACCGATAGTCTGCACCGAGATAACTGAGGGATGTACTAAGGGATGTATGCATATGATAACAAAAAGAAAAACTTATGGCCGGGATGACAGAGACACAAATGAAATGAACAGTGAAAGAATGAATGGCTATAGATAATAATGACGATGATGATGCTTATAATAGCATGCAAAATTCAGACATAAGTACTTCAGACTTATCGTCATCAGAGGAGGATACCATGAATGAATGAGACGTTTGACATACGGCCAAAAGGAGGGTTTGTCGGTGTAGGAAAAATTGACACCTCTCACGATGGACGGCAAACGCATTTTGGTGGCCGAAGGCCAACCGTCTCATGTACGAAACTATAGAAATACAGGTTTCCGAGTTTGACCAATGAACGGCCATTTTGATGTAACAAGGATCGCTATTTTGTTTTCTAACGATTGCTCATTGCTTTCTGTTCAAATTGCTTCGCAGCACATTTCTGCTTACACTGCTCGACTGTTAACATTGTTGTCTGAACGTGAAAGGACAAGGCCGCAAGGCTAATAAGAGTTTGTTGAAACACAAAGTAGGCAGCTCCGGAGAGGAATGCCCGGCTCCCTCCCGAATGTAGCATTGAAGCAGAGCCGCAGGGCATTTAATCATTTCACAGCTGCCAGCCAGTCTCGTTATATGGTAGAATAAAGCAGCTAAATACTTGAATTATGCTCTTATTACGGCCCCCCTTTTCCAAGCCCTGTAGAGCATATCGGCTCCCAGGACACGAATAGCACCTCATAGATAGCAAGGTCTGGAATGTGACTCTTCCCCCGTATGTAGCTCGCTTACAAGAACAGAAGCACTGTGTTCTGTTCAACAAAGAAAAGATGTCTCTGCACTTGCCAGGTTGCATATTGTTACTAGAATAGATATTTGAAGGTGTCATATTCGTCGGAAGTGTCCATCATCAAACCAAGTTCAAAGAAACCCAATAAAGGGTGGTGTTAAACATGTCACAACTGATTGTATGATATGCATTTTGTATATATGTAACTGATGTACGTAATTCGCTCTTTTGCGTCCCTCGAGGTCTAGAGATACACGTCGTGGGGCGTGAGACCGATTTAACCAACTGAGACTATTTGCTTTTCAATAAACCCTAGCTTTGGGAATACAACCTTGTGTCTGGCGTATCTATCGTGTGTGGTGACTTGCCTTGTTTCCATAACGCGAGGGACCCCTTTCAAGATGGCGCCCGAATAGGGACCCTCCCCCACTTGTTCCATTGTATACGTAGTAATTAAGTAAAGGCGGAGAATGACGAGGACGGGACGATCGAGCCGGGATCAAGAGGTGTTCGGGGCCCCCTGTAGAAGTGATGAGATTCCTTCGCAGATCTGTACACATCTGATCCCCGATCGACGTATCCGGCTAGAGAACAAGGAGGCGAGAGTCCCGAAACGAGGCAGAAGCCAAGAAACGCAGACACGACGTCATTGGTTGCGTCACTATACAGACAAATTGTGTCCTGGAGGACAAATTGATTTATCAGGTGAGTCATACCCCGATTCAAAATAATCCTGATATTGGTTGAGAGTTGACTTTGCAAAATCAAATGCCCTAGGTAAGGTTGATTAACCAGGGGGAAGGTTGAAACATGCCTGGGGTATTTTCAGGAGGGACTCATCCACTGTTTTCCCAAACAGGTTGTTCCCATCGAACGGTATGTCCAAAAACTTGGCTTGTACGTCCTGGTGGAAATCGTCGCCTTGAGCCACCCTCGTCGTCTGAGGCAAACACCGTTGCCTAGATGGCGGAAACAGGTGTTGGCAATGTCCGTTGCCACCGTTATGGCGTGGTCCGACGCCACCGCACCTTCCTGCAAGATCTCCAGGGCCTCAGCCCTCTTGTCCGGTAGGAAGTCCAACAGGGGGGCGATCTTGTACCATAACTCCCTGTCGTAGCGGGCCACGATCGCGAGGGCGTTGGCCGCCTTAATCGTTGTTGCCGCCGACGAGATAACTCGTCCTCCCATTGCATCCAGCTTCTTTCCTTCACTGTCCGGCGGGGAAGTTGACGTTGAGGCTGATGCCCCCCACCCCGCTTTCTTCTTGGCCGCCGCTGAGACGACCGAGTCAGGGGTCGGTTGCGCCCTAAGGCACAAAGGTGCCGCGTCGGGGACCCGGTACTACTTCTCGTACCGATCCCTCTTGGCAGGCGTCGTAGACGGGTTCTTGAGAAGGGTGAGACCCTCGTCCCAGATGTCATCGAGCAGAGGCACAGCGAGGACTGTCTTTCTCTTGGCCTCGCGCCGTTGGTAAAAGAAACCTTCCTTCTTCTCTTCGGGGCAGAGCTGAAAAAGCTCAGATGCCCTGGCGATCATAGCGTGGAAAGACCCAATCTCGTCAGGCGGGGAGGCCCGGGCTGTAGGCGATGGGAGCTCCGTCCCCTCGTCGCCGCCGCCGTCGTCGTCATCTGTACCCGTCGTCATCTGTACCCGTCGTGGCAGTGTCCATTCCCGTGTCATCCCCAGGGACGGGGGACGTGGGTAAAGGCCGAGCAGGCCGCGAGGGCTCAGAAGGCGGGCTGGGTGGATCCATCTTCTCTTGTTCAGGGGGCTTCCCGCCGGGACCGGCTCTGGTTCCTCAGTCGGACCTGGTACCGGGTCCTCTGTCGGTGGTAAGGGCAATCTCATCCTTATCTCTGAACATAAGGATCGTATCGCCAACAAAATGGCCAGCGAGTTATCCTGAGGCTCCGGAAGCGACGGCTGACTAGGACCCTTGCCAGTGCCGCCGTCACTCTCATCGTCACCCACGTCGGGATCCCTACCGTTGGGACGGGCCTCCTCGACGCCCTCGTCGAGGCTCTCTAGGACTTCTGCCAACTCCTCCTCGGATGTTGTGTCCATGTCCACAATGGCCACCGCCCCCCCTCTTTTTCCGCCGGGGTCTTCACGGGGGTCTTTTCGATGGGTCTGAAAGAGGCTTCCCTCTGCGTAGGCAGGGAGACTCTGGGCCCCGAGGTCACCTCCACTGGTGTAGCCTCCACAGGCTGCGCCAGGGCCGCTGCGACTCCCTCGATAGAGGCCTTGGCCGGGTGAATCAAGGCCTTCACCGCCTTAGGCGCACTTGAGGCCTTCACCTTGGGGGGAGGGTCACTGCCTCGCTCCCCCTCGGCCAAATCCTTCGAGATCGACCGGGGCATCTCCAGAGGCTTACCCGGGTTCTCGGATTTCCTCTTCCCCGAACCAGAGCATTGGCTCGTGGTTGATGGGGAAGGCGCGCCCTGCCTGGCAGCCGAAGAGCCCGACCGTTCGGCGCTCCCGGTGCCCGCGGACTCGCGGTGCTTTGCCTTCTGTTGGGTGAGGCGCCCTCACAGGACTTAGAAGACCGCTCTGACTTCTTCTCACCTGACGGACTCCTTCCTTCCAGCCAGTTGGAGAGACGAAGGTGTCGGTCCCTGATGGTCCGTTCCGACATGTTCCTGCAAAACGCACAGTCCTTCTCCACGTGTGTTTTGTCCTCATGAAGGCAGTAGAGACATTTCGAATGCTCGTCCCCCTTGAACACATTCTGTAGCTGGCATCCAGGGCAGACCCTGAACAGCTTTCTGGGCGTCGAGCTTCCTTTCTCCTGGGCCATGTTCGGGTAGGCCGCAGAAACTTCTGGAATCCTCCAAGAAGCGTAACTCGACAAAATCTTCACCTTTGAGGGGCGTAGAAAAATCTGACACGGATCCCAGTTAATCGGATGTAGACACGGTGGAGCTTGAGGCTCTATTTGACCGAAAACTGAGAAATTCTCTTTCAAAAAGCGCAAAAACGCAGCAAAAGCTTGAGAGCTAAACACGAGGACTCCCAACACTTGAGCGTGCGGTAAAAATCTGAAGATGGCTGCCACAGGCAGGGCTTAGGGAGAGGGCAGTCATTGGCCTGGGACAGTATGACCCAGAGACCAGTGATTGGTTACTACTGAGAAAGACAGATCAGAAACGAAACTGATACTGATTTTTTCTTTACCGAAGATTCCCAGCCTGGCGACGGGGAACATTCATGAGCATGTGAATCCATGCCAGACCCCATGCTGGAGAACTATTAATTACTCTTATGTCCCGTCCCCTTTCCTCCATACTGCATGGGCAATTACAAATTAATGTAGCCCCAGGGTGGAGAGGTGACCCTCTTTAAGAAAACAAGTTCCTTAGAAACGCCTGTCCGAAAGCCGTGTCTGACTTAGAGCCGGCGTCCAAACAGTAGTGCTTGCAGAAAGCCAAAGGGGTGGTCCAGGTAGCTGCCCTGCTGATGACCTGCCACAGAACCCGTCTCTGGAATGCAGTGGCTGTGGCCTTGGCTCTGACAGCGTGGGCGTGCATGTTAGCTGAAAGTGGTTTGTGCTGTCCCTCACAAGCCTCCTTGATGGCCGCAACCATCCATCTTGCTATAGAGGCCTTGTATGCCGGATACCCAGGACTTGACCCCCCCCCCCCCCGAAGGTGACAAACAGAGGTTCCAACTTGCGGAAGCTCTTGATCTTGTCCAGATAAAATTTCAGAGCGCGTCTAACAGCCAGACAGTGCAAGACCCTTTGAGCATCTTCCTTCGGATCAGCAAAAAATGTAGATTTTGATGGAAGGCAGAGACTACTTTAGGTAGGAACGGGGGGTGCGTTCTCAGGACCACCTTGTCCTTGTGAAAGGTAGTATAGGTAGTATAGGGTTCTGAAGCCACCAGTGCCTGAATCTCGCTGACTCTACGAGCAGAGGTGAGACCCACCAACAAAGCTGTTTTAATGGTGACCCGTCTGATGTCTGCGGACACCATTTGCTCGAAAGGCTTGTGCGCCTAGGCGCCCAACACTATATTGAGATCCCACAGGGGTATGGTTTCTTGATGGGCGAGTAGAGCCTGGTGAGGCCTGCCAGATGTCGTTTAACCACGGGGTTGGAAGAGTAGAACACCACCTCTTCAGAATTCCTGTAGATGCCTATGGCTGCCAAATCGGTGCAGCATGTTTACACTTGCACCCTGAGTGAGCGAGGTGTGCAGAGAAGGAGAGCACATTGTCCAATATGCATGTAAGGAGGGTTGGGGGGTGCGATCTCCTTAGAGTCCGCCCAGTAACAAAAATTAGTCCATTTACTCTTGTACTGAACGATGTTTAGGTTATCCTGTGACAGGTTCAGATGCTTCAGTGTGAGCTGCTCAGGAACCATGCTGCTAGGGCTAATTTCTGTGGCGCAGGGTGGACGACCCTGCCCCCCTGCTGCGCAAGATGAGCTGGGCCCAGCGGCAGGTGGATGGGAGGCCTGTCCGAGAGACTGAGGAGCTCCGAGAACCACGGTCTTGCCGGCCACCATGGCGCTATCAGAATGATGCAGAGGTGACGTGACTCTTATCTTGCAAATCACCCTGTGTACCAGGGGTGTGGGAGGGAAGGCCTACACTGTCCTGCTGTCGCACTGTATCTGGAATGCATCGCCAAGGGAGCCGGGGCCCTGCCCCCGCCAGGACCCGAACTGCTGGCACTTCTTGTTGGCCGAGGAGGCAAAAAGATCCAACTGCGGGAACCCCCATCTGCTGAAGATCCTGAGCAGGACCTGATCATTCAATTGCCATTCGTAATTGTCCGCTCCCAGTCTGCTGAGCCTGGAGGTGGATGGCCGTCAGGTAGATGTTGTTCTCCAGGGCCCATTCCACATGCTGATCGCAAGGCTGCATAGCAGAGGGGGACCTGTTACCGCCCTGCTTGTTGTCGACGCCCTGCTTGTTGACATAGTACATGCTGGTGGAGTTGTCCGTCTGGATAAGGACGACCTTGCCCCCAATGAGCGGAAGGAAAGCTTTGAGCGCTAGCCAGATGGCCTTCAGCTCCAGGTAGTTGATATGAGGCTCCTGCTCCTGAAGGGTCCAGACTCCATGGAAGCTGCGGTTGTCCAGAGTTGCCCCCCCCCAGCCTCCCAGGGATAAATCTGTGGTGATGGTGATCTGCAGGGCAGGCTGCAGGAAGGGCTTGCCCCTCCGCAGGTTGTAGTCCCTGGACCACCATGTGCGGTTCGGATGGAGAGAAAGAGGAATGCTGACAAGTTCCACTTCGGAGCTCTGCTCCCGATTCCATGAGGCTGCGAAGTGCAGCTGTAATCTCCTAATCTTGAATCTCATGTGGGGTACGGCGAGTAGGACCGTTGCCATGAAACCTAATAGATGTTGGTACCACCAGGACGAGGTCCCTTCTTGGGTGAGGAAGTGAGTAGTGGCCCTCTTGATGGCCATGAACTTGTCCTCGGAGGGGAAAGTCTGAGCGCGTGTCCCATACAAGGCCCAAAAAGGTCAGCCTCTGCGTCGGCTGCAGTTGAGACTTCTTGAGGTTGATCGAAAATCCCAGCTCGTGGAGTGTGATCATAAGGGCGGAGGAGGTGTGATGAACCGCCTCAGGAGATCCCGCCCTGACGAGCCAATCGTTCAGTTACGGGTAGACGTGGTGGCCCTGGTCCCTGAGGAGGGCTGCCACTGCATTCATCAGTCTGGTAAATACCCTGGGGGCTGAGTTGAGGCCAAAGGTTAGAACCCTGTACTGGAGATGGAAGCCCAGGATCCCGAACCAAAGAAAGGAGCAATGAGGCTGCCAAATCAGGACGTGTAGATAAGCGTCCTTCAGATCCATGGAGCACATCCAGTCTCCCCTGCACAATGTCTCCGCAACGACTGCTGGCGTAACCATCTTGAATTTTTGAAGAGGAAGGGAGAGGTTGAGGTCCAACACAACTCTCAGGCCAGCCTAGTTCTTTTTTTGTATGGCGAACATCCTGGAGTAGAAGCCCAAGCCTTGCTGGGAGGCTGGGACTTCTTCCACTGCCTGGCTCTCGACGAGCGACTGAATTTCCGTCAACAGAGTTGCTGTCCCAATCTTTGCGTTGGAATCAAGCTTCTTCCCGTACGCCTCCAAGATCTTCTCCTCCTTGCCTAGCAGCGTCAAAGACAAGGTGGCCAAAGACGACTGAGGCTTGGAGTAGAGTGACGTTGCAGCGATCACCGAAGAGTGCAGTTGAGGGTGTGCCTACAGCAAGAGTGGATCCCCCTCCATTTGCCTATACTTGGGTTCGAGGCGCTGCTTGACAGGCTGGGCCGTGTGGGGCTTTAGCCACCCCTTTTTGGCCAAGGCGACAATGTCCTTCTGCATTGGGGTCCCCGTTCTAGCCACGGGGCGTAGAGTGAGGACCTTGGCAGAGACCCCCTTGCCTCCGGTTGCTCGACCTCGGGCTGCAGAAGGCCCAAGTACTCTGCCAGACCTGCGAGCCATTCATGGAAGGCCTTGGTGACGATGGCGTGACAGGGTCTTCTTCCTCATCCGCGTCGACCAGGGTGTCCAGCTGGACCGGAGCGGGGGGAGGAGTTCTGAGCGCCAATGGCAGTGGTGTGGAGACCGGAGGCGGAGGCTGCCGCAGAGGCTGGTGTGAAACCGCTTGAACTGTGGGAGGCAGGTGAGCCGGAATCGAAGGAGCCAGCAAGGGCAGCAGGGGCTGCGCAGGGGCCTGCGCAGCGCTGGAGCCATAGTGGGAATGAGACTATAGACGCAGGCAGAGGGGCCGGAGGGAGAATGTCCCTGATCACATCCCGGAGGATGACCCCCATCTGAGGAGATCTCATGAGAGTGAGGAACTTTTCAAAGAACCTGTCCTCACAGGCCGGTGGGGTGGCAGGTGATGTTGACGGGGTAGCGGGCAGCTGCTGAGGCCAGGGTATACTCTGTCTAGCTGGCTGTGAGGTAAACCTTCCCTGCAAAGCAGATGGATAAGCCATAGGCCACGTACCTGGTTGACACCAGTCCCACCTTGTGACTCGTTCTCCCACCTGCTCCATTCCCAGGGGCGGTATCGGATAAGTGGCCATTTTGTCTGGCGCAGCTGCCATCTTGTCGAGCTGCGTGCCATGTGCCGAAGTTGTGGTGCTTGGCTCGCTGGGCCTGGCCTCCTCCAGGACTCTTGGCGATGGAGCATGAGACCTACCCTGCACCTCAGGACGGGGCCTGGTAGGCGTGTTGCCCTCAGCAGTATTGCCGGTAGTGCTGCGTGTAGGCACCCCCTCAGACATCTCGCCGGTATTAGGGCATAGCCTCTTGGGTGTACACCTGGTAAAAGAACCTTGTAGTCTCTCAGCACTGTCTCTAAGGATCTAATGACCCCTCGGCCTGGCAGCCGGTAGCTGAACTAGCCTCGGTACCAGTGCTGGTGCAAGAAACTGAAAGGTTCCTCCTGCTCAGGCGTTTTCTTGGGAAGGAGTCACCCTTGTGGGGTGCGATGGAAAAGAGCGGACCTACCTTGCACCTTGATTTAGGTTTGACAAAGTCCTTCAAGTCCTCTGGAGGAGACTTCTCGAAGAGCTCCCTCCACCGAGCTAGCCTCTTCTTCAGAGCATGCAGTTTAAGCGCGTTGCACATGGTACAACCTTCACAGTCGTGGTCAGGCCAAGGCAGCGGAGGCAAAGAGCATGGAGATCGGGCGTAGGGAAGAGCCCCTCGCAGACTGGTCACCTGCTGAAGTCGACATGTGCCGGGGAGGAGCGTGGCACCAGAGGACCGAGTACCTGATTGATAAAAGACAAAAAGACAGAATAAAGTATCCGGGGAAGAGCGGTGGTATTACATGGCCGAAGTCAAACCCAGGAGCAATGGTGAAATCGGCCCGTTCCCGTCGCCGCAGAAAAGGGGACTGAGGTGTGGCAACAGTGGGCAGAGTCAGGGGAGCGCATGCTCCCAGGGCTGTGCGCCTCTAAATTTAAAGGGGAAAAGGGTTTTTTCTGGTGAAAAAGATTCCGTCTCCCGTCCCTAGCGAGGGACGCCCATGCAGTATGGAGGAAAGGGGACGAGACGCAAGAGTAACAGCCATACCATATTCCACTGCAAAGAAGAAATAAAGCTGCTGGTTATTGTCAACAAGTGACACCTCTCTGCTCTGTGAACCCAATATAGGAATTTGCTGATCCCCACCTGTCATTTGCTATCAAGCTTTGAGCGCTAGCCAGATGGCCTTCAGCTCCAGGTAGTTGATATGAGGCTCCTGCTCCTGAAGGGTCCAGACTCCATGGAAGCTGCGGTTGTCCAGAGTTGCCCCCCCCCCAGCCTCCCAGGGATAAATCTGTGGTGATGGTGATCTGCGGGGCAGGCTGCAGGAAGGGCTTGCCCCTCCGCAGATTGTAGTCCCTGGACCACCATGTGCGGTTCGGATGGAGATGAGATAGAGAGGAGGGATGCTGAACAGGTTGTACAACGAAATGAACCCAGAGATTGTGTGCACTCTTCCAGCAATTTGGAGGGCAAATTCATAGGAGTTCTGGAAAACCTGCCAAGATTGGCGCGGCGGGGTACTCGGCTTCCCTTTCTCTCCCAGGATTGAGAGGGCATTCTAAAAATTATAGAAACAAGTTCCTACTTCTTTTTCTATGCTTCAGAGGTCAGGAAATGCCATTGAATCTATGTGTATTTATTAGGGTGGTCACTGACAACAGTAAAACACCCATTCCATACGTGCCAGCAAAGAATAATGGATGATACTTAAATTGGGCAATTAGCAGAAGAGGCTGTAGGACACTGAACCAGGACTAATAGATCGACAGTTGACTGTAGACATACAATATTAATATTTAATATGTTTAAACAATAACTGATGGGGTAGCTGTTCTTTTGGCAGGGGGTGTACACGGCGACACTGTGGATGTGCGGAGTTGCTTCAAGAGAGAAGTAGGAGCCTCGACAACAGTTTCAGCCTGCTCACCTTCACTACCACGGTCATGCTCTGGCTTGAGTATTGACAGGATAAGCAGCGCTTGCACAATACAGTTTGTTCAGCGAGCGTCAAGCTCGGTTTATATTCTCGTTAAGGGCTTGCTGAGAAGACCTCTTGATATTTCATCGTCCCCCTCCTGTTTTCATATTACAGCCCAGAGCTGACAAAGATTGGGAAGGCACTCTGATGGAACTTTTTGCATATGAATTAAATTTGGCGACCCAGGCCTTTAAGGCGAGAGAACAAAATATTCCTGCAGTGGGGAAGGAGAGGGGGTTCTTAAAGGCAGGTGATTCCTACTATTGTACACCTCCGGGCAATCCCTTTTAGGCCACCTCTGCTTGTCCCCATACGCTGGACTAGGTCCCGGTTGTCCGAAAAGGCCTTCCCTAGTCATGTGTACATGTACAATAAAACAGGTTGCCTGCCTTGTGGGCATAAAACGAGAATCAAGCGAGCTGATTATCTGTACGCAGAACTAATGAGGGCGAGAGGCAACTCCTGAAACTATGACCCTAAGGTGTGGCATCCTTTGAGTCTTGTGACATCCATCATAAGTAGGAACATTCGATGAAGTCCGGGATCAAGAGTAAACTATCAGGCGCAAATAGGTGAGAGGGGCGAGTAACGGTCACCTAGTTACAAGCATGCCAACAGACAACGCAAACAGGCATGGTGCACATTGGAGCTTTCAATTCAACGCAAAAAGATGCTGCAAAACAAAAAAACTATCTTTCCATGCACTGAAACACAGAGCAATGAACTGTAAGGCACCTACTTTGGAAAAAAGTTTTTGTAAGGGAAACAACCTCCTGAATGACCAACTCTAAAATAACATGCAAAGTCAACTGACACTAGACGCTGCTACTAAGAAATTGGATTGGGAGTTAAGAGGCCATCGATATTTTTAGAGTTGATTAATATTCTGAAAGACAAGTGCTAATTTGTCCTGTGCACTTTCCCCGATTAGGAATGCCTATGTTCACTTCCGGTGATGTCACTTGCCAGTGCATATGTTAATGAAGCCCCACCACCCGGCTTTTATTTTGTAATGACTTTCATCCTGGTTGCATCTCCCACAGCAGGGACATTCCTAGCGGTGGGAGAAGCTAGTGCAGAATGTGAAGTGGCATTGTAAAGGCAGGTGTGAGTCAGACTCTCACCGAACATCCTAATCGGGCAGAGGACAGAAACCTTCTCTGGCATGCCTGTTTCAATGCCGCAAGGCCCATCCCCGCAGGCAGGCAGCATAGGCTTTGGCATCTGGGTACACTGACACCCTGCCACCTTGGGTTTGTCTTTTGTCTCCCCTGCAGGAGACGGAGCAGCCACCCCACTCTGTGCCCTCCCATCCGGGCACGGCTGGAAGATAGACCTACAGCTATATTGATGAAACGGGTCTGAAGAAGATGGTTGCAACTTCTCTATCCCATCGAAACCGGTCGACTTTTCTGGCCATGGGTGAACCCATAACCACCTGTACATATCCCCAATAGCAAAGGGAGATATCCTAAGAAGAAATGCATCAGTTACTTTCCAACTGACTAGTGGTGAGCCTTTTAGAGTACTTTCGATTGCGTAGGCATCACAATACTACACTTGATGCCCGCCCTTTTTAGATGTTCACAAAACTCAGCACTCCCCATGAGATTTGACTAAATAACCTATTGGTGAATAAAACTTGGACTAAATTCCCGCTGTCATTTATACACTCATGCAAGTGCTTTTTTTGAGCTGTGATTGACAAGGATTTAATACCCGGACCTGTCACACTAGGAGACATAGGAGTTGTGCAGTTTTTTGCATTTTGGTTGCTCGCTTTTTAGATGCAGATAGACACTCTCTCTTAATTAGTACCAATGCAGGTTGGGGTACCCATACATTTGGTTAGTGGAGGGACAGCTTTTCTCCCACACTATCCCTATTAGATAGTGTCCAGTCATTTGATCGACTACAAAGGATCGAATGACAAAGAGTTTGAGTCAAAAGGATCGAAAAACAATTTTTTCAAATGCATTTTTCTATTTTTATTTTTTTTTATTTAATATAGTTACAAAAATGTTTTTTTTTTTTTTTTTACAGAAAACAGGGGGTTGGGGGGAACCCCCCATAAAAAACAGTCCTTTTGACTCGAAAAAATGGCATTCGATCCTTTGTATTTCGACCCTTTAACCTATAACCGCACTGCACCACACGCTGCCTAGGGATAGGCACCCCGTTGTAGGGACTGGGTGTTCTCCTAACGGGGTGAGTTAGCCACATTCTGCCTTTGGTTCCCCTCCCTGCATTTTCCTAACCACGATGTCAGATGTAAGCTTTTACCACATACATATATATTTTTTCTCCAAAGATTCGTTCTTATTGTGATACAGCATAGCCTTTGGTTCATCAACCATTTGAAATATTAGCACCTCTTTTTCAGTGTGACCCAACTAGGATGCAGGCCCAGTCATCCATTGACCATTAACCCTCCAGGGAGACACTTGGCAGCGCTGAGGGGGAGGACTGTCCAGGTGCTCAAAAGCCAAAGGGGCAGATCATGTGAAAGTCAAATAAGAATAGAGAGAAAGCAAAGTGAGAAGGGGCAAGGGAAGAGGCAAGAGGAGTGGGTGAAAGGCAGACAGGATGCGCTAAGGAAAGGCAAAGAGCATGAAAACAGGACAGAAAGCAATAAGAATGCAAGAAAGTGATAAAGGAAAAGAGAAACGTGTGAAAAGAAAAATCATCCCTCGAGCAAGTGTCACATAAGGAAGCAGGAGGAGAGAGGCTTAGAGTAATGGGATATGGGATTGAATGAAAAAAGAGGGGAGAGTGGAATAAAGAAAAAGAAATGGAGAGAAAGAATAAGAATGCTGCAGGCATTAAGAAAACGCAGTACAAATGGACCAGAAAGAGAGCCGGTAGTAGATGAGAGAGAGATATAAAGGGAAGAAAATATGTGCAGGCGGTAGGTCATGGGCTTGGTCTAAAAGGAAAAAGGAGAGAGAGAAATTGGTTGATGGGGGACAGATGAGATAAACAAGAAGGATAAACAGGAGGCAAAATCAAAGCCGGGATCAGA
The DNA here is from genome assembly GCF_040938575.1 of Ambystoma mexicanum. Lineage (NCBI taxonomy): Eukaryota > Metazoa > Chordata > Amphibia > Caudata > Ambystomatidae > Ambystoma > Ambystoma mexicanum. The sequence goes on from NC_090931.1 coordinate 872,016,376, forward strand.
GTGAATTAAAGGGATTCCTTGCCTAACATATGGCTTGGCATTATGGCATCTACCTGGATGTCCATTTCTAATGAGACGTGAAGGTGTACCGTGGCGGTCGGTTCTTCGTCTTCTGAATTGCGTTCCAGTTTTAGCAATTCGCTTGATTGGGCTTCATTCCTTAAGGTCCCAAATACGATGAAATGTGTCGTCATTATACACTAACCTGTTGTCTCCTTCCAAAAACACTTTTTGTAGAGCTATATTCTTGCTGGAGGTCTGGTAAGTGTTTGTGGTTGAATGAACTCACAGCCTCCTGTCACGTTCTTTCAACTGAACTAAATGTTTATTTCCCGAATCTTGTTGATCGCCCCAACCCGGTCATACAAAAACGTTGGGAGTTGGACTGGATGAACACGCACGATGCTTTGGTCAGTTATAAGCTTTACAAACTACAACACGAGGAAGCACATTGGGGTTTCAACCAGGATATTTATGCAAATGTCCAAGTTTTTATTACAGAGCTTTTATCTAAGGTTCTGAATGAACACTATTGTGTGGAGAAATAGTAAATATACGAGCAGCGCCAGGTCATTTAGCCGAATCGTGTACATTTTGTAACAAACTGGGCCAGTTGGCATTGTTGGGGAGAATGTTTTGGGTACCTCGCAACGATGTCTGCTTCTTACTCAGTCCCTTTGTTATTTCCGTGGACTCCTTAACTACTGATTGGTTTTGGCATAGAAGGTCCTCGGGAATGTTACTACATTGACTTTGGCTGTTGTCAAACTAATTAAAATGATATTAGACAATGATGTTTAGTGTTAATAGATGTAATACTGTTAACCAGTTTTGTGATGAGATTTTGATATGCATAGATTGGTTTTAAACTATGAGCTGTTTTGGGAAAGTTTATGTATGGCTAGACTTGGCTTTTATTGTTTACTTGTGAAATGTTTTTGATATGTGCGAGAAACGGTTTGCCGCTGTGTTAGGCTAGTCGTTAAAACAAATAAAATCCAGGTTTTCAAACCTTTTATTGGACTAACAAAATATTATTATTGCTAATAATGATTCCCAATGATCATACATTATATTCCCATGTAAAGGTGATGCCCAGCTCTGTGTGTGTTCTCTTTTATTTTCCATTTGTCATCTTCCAAATGATTAAGAGGTCTGGAACTTTGAAAACTTATGGAACCACCATCTGAGCACAATATTTTGTTAGTCCAATAAAAGGTATCATAACTGAAACCAGATCACAATGAAAGGTTTGGAGTCTACAGTATGAGTGAGCTATGCACGCATTGGGTGGTGCTCTGCGTTTGCCTTAGGAACTCGATTGCCTAGACGCCCCCCCACCCCCCTCCTGCAATGCCATTGCCCTTCCTTTGCCCCTCAGGTCCATTCCGGCCATGTTAGACATGCATGCTTTTCAACATCCTGTGACCAAAAAGATGTCGTATTTTTTAAGTTTCAAAAATAATAATTCCCATAACAATGACATCACAGGAAAATACAAAACATACATTGTTGGCACCATTGAAGCATTCTAAAGTACACAACCCATGAAACAGGACAACATAGAAAGATGATGACATTTTAAAAATGTATAATTCTAAATGGTAACTGAACACCAAATTCAATTGCCTAGGTTCACAGAAGGTAATCACACAGAGCTGGTAGGCGACGTTTGTCACTGCTCTGTAGCGGCAGTCCAGGCTGTAAATATTTATTGCAAGTTGAACACAGAATGACATGGCGACTAATACCCCCCCCTCAGTGTGATAGGCAGATGCTGTGTGATGGTGGTACACTCTGCCACTTGCCTTCACTGGTGGTTCATCGAAGGGTTGTCTCGGCACGAGTGAAAGACATAGTCTGCCAGGTCAGTGGGTTGGTGTGAGCCCAATCAAAGTAATGACCTACCAGTCCACTGTATAGACAGACTCATTAATGTGTTGCATGCTTTCTCCTGCAGCCTGCCTTAGAGTCACATAAATTACTTGCCACTGTAAAAAGCAGTAGGATCTGTCATTGAAATCTGTAGGCGGTAGGACTGCTTAAAAAGCTGTAGCCTACTGCCTAAATCTGTAGGGTTGGCAAGTATGAACATAGTGGAGAAGAATGTTGCACTAGCATGAGAGAAAAACATTGTATTTTGCGGTTAAGTACATTCTAAGTCATTCGTGCTTTAAAAAAATATTTTAACTTTTGACACTTGCTATAGTAACGTTAGGAGTGGCGGGACAGAACTGCTTAAGGCGGACGGGGAGGCACTGGAGCCGTTTGAGACCGCTGCCATGCATAGATGTATTGTTTTATTTGTAAAGCTCTGTTCCAAATTCACGCAGTAGGTGGCAGCAGAACGCAAGAGGAAAAAAGACATGTTGCAGCAGCAAGAGCACAATTTGTTTTATACAGCTGAAAGCACATTTTGTAGCATGTTGTACATTCCATGTGGCGATCCGTTTCCTGTCCTGCAAGCACCCCCATAATCTTGACTCTACTTTCATGCTGATTGTGCGCGTGCCCAAGCTAAGAAATGTTCGGTTTATTTCCCTATACAAAGTAAACTGTAATTTGTAATGTGTTTTTCAATGAGAAGTTGTGCTCAACTGCATATGTACTGCACATCTTTAACTACCCGCGTGTGCCTTCCCTGGCAACATGTCATGTCCCCTGCTGCAAGTGTGCAGCCGTCTGCAACTACAGTGTTCCTGGCACTTTGTCAGTCAGAGCATGGCTGCTTTATAAATGCCCATCGAAACTCAAAGTAATGGTCCTGTTCTGTCCCTGTCATTCAAGCAACAGCCAGCCAATTCAGGGTGCATCAGGAGGACACAAAGATCTACTTGCTACCCTCTTCTCCCCACGTTATATGACGCTGGTGCAAAGCGGAGAGTGGGGGTGGTGGGCAGCTGTTGCTGCTTATGAGGTAACTGGCAGTGCCGCCTTTTGATGACGTGTTTGATTACAGCCGTGCAGCATCCTCCCATGTTCGATGTATAATATCTCGGGTGACTACTAGTGAAAGAAACGTTTGCTTTCTCAAAGTAACTGCAGCGACGAGTGCGGGATTTGGAGTGCGGGGGTTGTATAGGCGGTTCAACCCGCTGCTGCCACACAAAAAATAGACTGCGTCACGAATGACCTGATCGTGTCTTATGCCTCCCCGTACCCCCGTCTCCCTCCCACCGCGTCCCCGGGATATGTTTACAACAGGCCCAGCCACTGCCAGTGCCACAATGAAATACGCCGCCTGCACCAACGTGGCTGCTGGGAGCCAGTCACACCCCCGACACTAATAATGCATGGAGGCATCGTTTGCAGTGCTGTCTAGCCACCCTGAAAGGTGCAGATCACCTTTGCGAATGAGGAAATGCACGTTTCTAAAACTGCTGCTCATACAAATAGTGCAGCTATGTATTTAAACTGCTTCAACCAACTCTGATGAAAGCTCCGAGTTCTGCCTTCACACCACCCCCTGCGGCCAATCTTCGCCATTGCAAGGATCATAACAGAATGACACGCAGGCCTTTGTAAAGTATAAAATATTTATTTCGGTATATACAGCTCAGAACATTTGTGACATACATATAAATCTTTTCTCAATAATTAAATCGCTCATTCATTTCCAGCCAATTAACAATAAAACAACAGAATGTATCAACATGCATACGATTTCTGCACCGTTCTGTCTGACATTAAAATACCTCGACTTGGGGGAGGGGAGGAGGGAAGGAATGATAAGAGCGGAATGCCCACACCAAGGGCACCATGTCTGTGCTTAATGACTGCTCATGGCGAGTAAATATCGCAAGACGCTTAGCATAGCCCCTTCTCCATATGCATCTGAGCCGAAGCGTCCAGTGATAAAATGACCCATTACAAAACAAACGGTGTAAAGAAGTACATGGTTTTAATTCTCTCTGCGTGCAAAATCGGTTCCCACTTCAAGGTTGAGAGAAAGAAGACAGCCTTCCACCCCCGTTCCTCACGCCAACAATTCTTGCAACAAAGGGGAGCAACAGAGGACATCCTGCCTGCCGCCCCACTCCTATTCCGAATGGAAAGAGCTAGCAATGTTAAGGGGTGCCAACCAATCTTTTCAAGACACATAGTAATTTAAATGTCAATAGTGCAGCGTCTGTGAACGTATTCCTAGTTCTCATTTGAAGGAGACAACACTTAAGGGTATTAAGACAAAAAGAACAGCATCCCAAAAGCCACAGGTGAGTTGCCTACAGATCTGCAAGGCTCCAGCTGGAGGCTTGGCCAGGCCCCCCACGGATCATTTCCTGGCAATCCCGAATCACATGGGTGACTTTAGAATCGGGCAGAAGATGTGGGGGTGCTCTTGACATGGGCTTCAATGGCTTTCTGGGATAGCTTGGGATAGTGCCTTGTGTGCGTCCTTTGAATTACACAAAAGATAAATAAAACAGACAGCAAAAGAGACATGACCGCTTTGGTCAATCAAGAGAAGCGTTTCATTCCTACACCAAGCTTGGCAGAACACCAAAGCTGCCAGGCTGCGTGTGACATTTAGCAGGGCAGGTACATGCTTTGACCTCATTTAAAACAAGTGCGTACAGTGCGTATAACCTCTATGACGGTTTACAGCAGTGACTATGAAGTGACCCTAGTCTATCCTCAACATGGGGCAGATAAAGTCCAAACTTCATCCTGGTCCTTTCAATAGTGATTGTTCACATCTTAATACAACAACTGCGATACTGTAATGTTACATCTTATATAACCAAATCTCCATCAACTAACAAAGTTTTGACAGTGAAATATGTCCACCTAGAATACAGTTCCAACTGTGGCTAGATGTATGCAGCCAAACGTTCATCACCCGCGATAAAGTCAACCAAAAGCTATGCAAGGTCAGTAAAAAAACAACGGGGACCACAAAACTCCATCATCCTGCGGTCAGTCAACTATCTGTCGCTTTTTATTAAGCCTCCTCACTGGATCTACCTACATTTTAGTAGTCAATCCCCAGTTCTCTGTAGCATTACCCTTGTCACTTAACGGCCCATTTCCTACTGCTCTAGGCAGTCCACACCCGGTCTATCTACGTAGTCAATTGCCTGTCACTCACCGTGGTTGCTGTGATCACTCTGTATAGCCATCTCTCTACTTCCTTTTCTGGCCACCCTACAGGGGCAAACTGCATGTCTCTCTACACGGTCCATCCTCTGTTCTTCAAGGCTATCAAGCCCCTGTCAATCTACAAAGACATTCCTCTGACATATTAGGACACTGCAATGCCACTCAACACCGTCATCTCCTCACTCTGCTCAGTCAATCAACAGTCCAAGCATCCATTTTCATAACTCTAAATACAGTGAATAATAGCTTCCCCAAATCTCAGTCACGAGTCTAACTGGGCTCATAATCTAGAATCATAAGAGAATGGCTTTTCCAAAACAATGAAGGTTGTAACCACAGCAAATCATAACTGAGCGGTGTCATTTCTCGGACCAGCAGTGAGAGGCAATCACTCAAGTATAGATGAGTTAATACCTCCACGACCATAGCGGCAATGAAGATCCTCTGACTATCCAACATAGTACGACTCAGTTGTTAGCCTAATACTGTCAACACGGCTTGAACATCACTGGCTTGAACCATCACAAGAGTTCCAAAAGGAATTTCAACTAGAAAGTCAAACACAACCATCTACAGCATCAGGACCACATCCCTGCTATTGAGTGGAGGACATTTTCACATTGCTAATGTGTTTTCAATTGAATTCAGTGTGTACAATCAACTTGATTAACTTCATCCCACTGTATAAGGTCATGATGAGGTTCAGTTTTGGTGACCGGACACACTGCACATCAGAGGTATGAAATAACCGTTCTCAAAGGGTGCACTTCGGCCATCTTGTGTTCTTCCAAACCGGCTTCTCGAGCGAAAACCCTAACAGGGCAAGTTGGAGTTGAACCACATTTCACTTGCCGGTTTGTAAAAAGACATGTCCCTAATGGCACCCATCTAGAACTGATAGTACCCATCTAGGTCACCTGCTCATACTACCTGGTGGTGCGGATATCACCTGCAGAGGAAGTGACACACAATAAAAGCCTTCCTAAAGCTAGTCTGGCTGTGCAAAGTGCAAGTTCTATAAATGAATCCCTGGTTGTGCAGAATAGACACTGGTGCCCTGATCTTACATCCTCAGGATAGCAAGCAGTCTTCCTTGTTCTTACCCTTGCCTCTCTTGATGCCCCTGTCCAATGTGTCCTCTTTGCAGTATGCCTGGCTGTTACCCAAATCTGGGGGTTCAAACGGATCAACAGATGAGCTTTCTAAATCTGGGATTTCGGATGACTGCTCTATATGCCCTGGCAACATGCAACTAGAATTCTCTGCTGAAACTGGATGAGCGGTTACCTCTGTTCCTTGTTCAATAGCTTCAAGAGATCTTGACTGGTCATGATGTTCATCTTTGACCTCTCCAGGAACAGCCTTATTCTGTAATTCATGAACCTCAACAGGATGTTCGCTCGTCTCTCTTGCACTAAGCTGGGTAGAGACATCTGTGTCTCCTTCCTTCCCGCTTCTTCTTGCAAAACCTAATGCTAGATTTGCACCGTCTTCTGGCATTTGGCCATCCGTGTCGTCAAACTCAAATGAGTCCTTCTCAAGCTCCAAATCACACAATCTTTTATCTAAGCTGGCTTCCTCACTGTCTGGTCCGAGGGACTCAGATTTCATCTGTTCTGTATCTCCTTTGGATTGCTGATTTTCAAGTGCACCCTTGCTACCAATGCCCTGCAAAGTTTGGTTCTGTTCCTCAACGGTCATATCAACTCTCTCAACTTGTTGGCTGACGTTTGCAGAACCACTATCTGTTTTTTGTGGCACTGTGCAGATTTCCACAACAGATTTACCCCTGTCACTGGGTAGCACTGGTTCTTCCCTTACCATAACACTGTTATTTTCAATATCAGATGGCTCGCCAAGCTTTTCTTCAACATTCTCGCTGTCCATGGTACACAACTCTTCCACTTTTGTAGGACTAGAATGGTCACTTGCTCTTGAACCACCATGGTGGTGTGTACTAAGGTTCTGGTTGCTGTTCACCAGTTCCTCTCCAAGATGGGCATCGGGTGCTGCAATATTCATGCTTCCACCTTCATTTGAACATTCATAAAACTCTCCATCATCTGAATGTGGTTTACTTCCCAAACTCTCTGCATCATAAACCCTTGCATCAGACCTCTGCTGAGTTGTACATATTTCTGCCTGGGTGATGTCTGCTTCAAGCCTTTGCTCTCCCCCAAGTGGAATAGCGCTGCCCGCATCTCCTTTGATGCCAACATCTATACCTATGCTAGTGTCCACAAGGGTATCAATGAGATCTTTGTTAAGCACTGATTGAGTTTTACATCCCTCATGTTTTTCTTCCTCCATTTCAGCAACCTCCTCTGGTGCCTTTACAATGCTTTCGTTTGGTGGGAGTCTATTCCCGTTGATATTCATTTCTTGAGCAGCAACTTCACCGGCCTCTGGCTCTCTGCCAATACTGTTTTGTGGCATTGCTTCTGTATTTTCACTTCTAACCCTACTGCCACCCTCTAGGTTTTCACTCACTGCATCAAAGAACCCATCCAAGTGCTTTCCCAAGTCCTGGAGAATTCCCTGCATCTGGTATCCATTATCCTGGCTTTCTATTGTGGCCCGAACATGTGACGTTTCATCAGTGTCAATGGGAGGCTTATCCTGAATGTCAGACTCCTCTTTGCCCTTTTCCAAAGGGCATGCAATTTTCTGCCCAACAACAAATTCCACCGCATCATGAAAGTCTTCACTGCAGCTCTCCCTTTCCTTACCTGCTGTAACATCCTGGTTCTCCTTCACTTGCAGGTGCCCCATCACACCTTTCATTTCTGGTTCACTCTGGATTTGCAGTGTGTCCTGACTTTCCATGTGCGCAACATTCAATCCAACAGACTCACAATGGCTATATTTATCTTCCGTGGTAACACTATCTAGGTGAAATCCCTTTGTTAACCCATCAAAAATGCCCTCATTAACAATCACATCTCTCTTTGCAGCTTGTTCTCCAATGGTTGACAGATGTTCCTTGTGACCATTTGCACACAAGGACATTAGACCATTGGCATTTCCACCAGCACCTTCAGTTTCCACCTTGCCATCTGTATGTAAAGTCCTTTTGACGGGTGTCTTCTCAGTGTCCTTCACCACCGCCTTCTCTGCGGGCTCCACAGTCTCCAGACTCTGTAAAGAATGTTCATCCTGAACTCTGTCACCTTTCATCTTCATCTGACTGGCTTGGCCTAAAAGACCATGGAGAGAATTGAAGGGATCCAAACCTACTAGGAACATTTCTGCCAAATTCCCACATAAAAACACCCAGAAAAAAGAGGAAATCACCAGAGTGGCAGAGATGCAAAGAACAGCATTGGCCAATGACGTGAGGCAAAGCAGCAATTGATTTAGAGAGACTGTGTAGGAGAGGAGCCCACCACCTATGTCTGAAACCTTCTGTCAATCATCTGGTCGGGTGTACATTGAGCCATCTCAGCCAGACTGTTCGTGAGTACTGTGGGCCCATTTTACTAACTTCCTGTTTGTGTGCAACTTCTATCTCCCAAAAATATCCTAATAGTGGCCGGGGCAGCTTTTGTGAGCTTGGTTTTTACCAAATTGCAGATCAAAAATGCTATTCATCTGCAACACTAGCTTCGTGCCTTACATCCACTGGAGCTCTTTTTTGCACACTCCTGTTTGAAATATAACTCTTTGCTCCTGGCTCACCGGCTTATGTCCTTTTTAGAATCCTCCCTCCTCGGCATCTACGCCCACCTACCTGTGACATCAACAGAATCCCAGAATGCATTGGGTTATTAATGCACTCATCAAGAAGTCACATGGACACCCAACTTTTGTTATCCCCGTTCACCTCATCAGTATGATCAATGTGACTACCAGAAAGAACTGCAGGACTAGATGTACAGATAGACACTTTTCACAGCAATAATCCTTTTCACAGCATTAAATCGGTTACGTTTTCATATGCTCTGCTTAAAGTAACTTGCTTATGATTTGAGGGTTTCAGTAAGAAGTAGCACAGAAAAGGACATTTTACATTGCCCCCGAGTCAAAACAATAGAGTTGGGAAAAATATGTGCTGCACAGGTTTTTATAGCTCTACACATAAAGGCAATGATGTATTACTTATGAATGATGACATGGCAACATTCTGTCCCTGGTTAAATGTGACTGACAGGGTAAGGGACTTGACGTTATCAAGGGGGAATGGTGATCCCTTTCAACCTGGGGCAGAGGGGTTTGCCAGAGCCAGTCTTACCCAATGGTGGGTTGATAGTTGATAGGGGCCCAGTCTCTGTTTCCCACCTTATGTGTCTGGTTGCAAGTGGGAAGTACAACTTTTGATAATCCCAGAACGGCTGTCCAACTTGATGGCCAGTGTTCTCTCTCTTCCCCTTCAGGTCTAATTAATCTAGAAATCATTGTGGCGGAGGACGGAACATGCAAACCACCAGCAAGAGATGCAACAGGGAAACATCAAGCCGGTGGACGTTGTTCGCTGTGGACTGGGAAGGATGACACTCGGCTGTCAGGGAATAGAAACTCTGAAACTGACATTGGGTGCAGCAGACCACCTTTGCGAACCACCAGCAGATCCGCTTTTAGAAAAGGCGCAGGGCTTAAAGGGTCCTTTGTGGCTTCCCATTTCATAAGCCAGCCCCTGACAGCGAGCAAGGCAGAGATTGTCCCAGGTAACCAACTGAGCACACGAGCCAATGTAAAAGGGGTTATGGAGGAGATTAAAGGGATGGGAAGAACGGGCCTGTGGGGGTTGCTAGGGTTAAGTCAAGGGGTGAGGAGGCGGACTAATAGACAAGTGGATTGGAGCATGGAGGAGACTAGCAGATAGACTATTGGTTGGTGAGATAAAGCAGTACATGTCTATGAGTGTGTGTAGGGTGAGTGAGTGGGAGGGCCGGGGGAGTAAGTGAGATTGAGTGGGAAAGGTGACAGAGTGAAAGGAGGGTGAGTGTGAGAGGAGGGGTGGGGCATTGTGTACAGTGGAGAGTAGTGGAAGTGGGAGAGTAGTGGGGATCAGTATTTGCTTTAGACAGCAGTGGTAGGCTGGGGGCTGTGCTTGACTTCATCAAGGCGTGCTATGATCTACAGGCATGTGATTTGAGACAAAGGAAATCAATTGTGTCACACCGCAGCCATGCAACACAGCAAAGCCAGGCCCCCACCAGCTTTTCTAATGGCTCCTGGTGAACCGCCTGTTTCATGGGACTTGTGGGTGGACGCTTTCAGGGTGTATTTGAGAGCTGCAGGCGGAGCAACGTACAGTGATGACAAGAAGGGGCGGCACTCTTGAATTGCATTTGAACTGAAGGACTGAGGATTTTCAGACATTTGCCAGGGGAGGAAGTGTATGTACCTGGCAGTGGAGAGGGAGAGAGAGTGGTGAGCGCCTATGAGACTGCCCATAAGAAGTTGGAAGGGTGGTTTGGCAAAAGGATCAATGTGGTGCTTGAACAATATAATTTCTTTTCCAGAGCGCAAGGAGTTGGGGAAAGTATCGACTCGTATGTCACCGCACTGCGGATGTTATTAGCCACCTGCAGGTTCAAAGGATCCCAGGATGAGTATATTAGGGATCAAATAATGATGAGAACCAGCAATCCCAAGGTCAGGGAGAGACTATGGATAGAAAGTGATCCCCCGCTGGAAAAGGTGATAGAGATTGCCAAAGCAATAGAGGTATCAAGTGCAAGTGTCCAGATTGTCACAGAGAAGGCAAACAAGCATGGTCAAGGAGATTGAGTTCAAGCCATTTTGCCGTTGTGTAGGAGGGGTGCCAATGATGTCAGAAGGAAAGCAGAAAAGCCAGAGAGGCAAGGAGCCAAGGCTAACAAAGGGAACAATAGCGGTGGTTTGCAGGAGGTTTGCAGGAGATGTGGTTGGTCCAGTCACTTCACGGGGGCCAAGGAATGTCCGGCTGGAGCAGTCGAGTGCAGACGGTGCAGGACCAGAGGACACTGTGCCAGGATGTGCAAAGCGAACTTGGACGAGGGCGGTGTACAGGGAAAACAGACAATAGGCATGATTGAATCTGACGGGAGTGTAGTGTGTCAAGATGTGGTTGATAGCACCAGGATGGGTCAAGGGGTGATCTTGCATGTGTAAGGAGTGACCAAAAGGGACCATGGGATGTGCTGATGGTGAATGGGGTATCCCTTGAAATGTTGGTGGATTCCGGGTCTCCATATACCATGATTTCTCCTGAGTTGTATAGGGAGAAATATGGAAAGAGGGTGGCAGACCTCAACCCCCCTGATATCAACCCGAGTGCGTATGGGCAGGTGCCATTATGGTGATGGAGTATGAGTGGGCGCAAATTGAGTTTAAGGGGGCGCAGCACTCAGGGTAAGCTCTATGTGGCAAGCAGGCTGCGCTGGACATTGAGATACGTCCTGGGAAAAAGATACCGGTTTTGAGTGTGGAGGAAGGTCCGTAGGTGGTGACGTCTGCGCAATATTTGCGCAGTCAATATCCCAAGGTGTTTGCTGAACAATTGGGGAGGTTACGTGGGTTCTCTCACCGAATTGTGATCAAGAGAGGGGCCGTGCCCAAAGTGCATACAGTCAAAGGGGTCCCGGTGTTGACCAGGGAACGGCTGAAATCTGAGCTGGCAAAGTTGAAAGCCTCAGGTGTGATTGAGGAAATTGAGAGCTTCGAGTGGCTATTCCTTGTAGTATTGGCCCGGAAACAGGATGGGGGTTTGAGGATGTGCGTTGATCTAATGGAACTCAATGCCAGTATTTGGGTAGATCGCCATCCTCTGCCCAACATAAATGAGTTGCTTTTGACGATGGGGCATGCAGAGTGGTTTTCTACCTTCGATCTGTCGTCAGCGTACCAAATTGATTTGCATTTGGAGCCGCGGCCGTTGACCTCTTTTCTGACACCGTTTGGCGCTTATAGGTTCTGCTGCATGCCTTTTGGTTTGGTGAGGTTCCTGGTGTCAGTTATTTTCAGGATGATATTTTGGTTTGGGGTAGGAGCATGATGACAGAGTGCACCAGGTGATGCGTATCCTGCAGCAGAGTGGGTTGACAGTGAAGCTGTCCAAATGTCAGGTGGGTGTGCCAAGCGTGTCATACCTGGGGCATACTTTGGGCGCTGATGGCATTAGGCCAAGGGAGGAGCTTGTGACAGTTATGAGGGAGGCTCAGTTCAATATAAATAAAGAACAACTCAAGTCCTTTTTGCGTATGACCGAGTGCTATGTGAAATTCATACCGTGCTAAGCGGAAAAGACGGTGTGCATGATGGTATTATTGAAAAAGAATGTCAGATTTGATTGGTCCCAGGAGTGCCAGAATGAATTTGAATTGTTGAAGAGGGACATGGATGAGGCTCCGTCTTTGAGGTCTTTCGACCCGAAGTATAGGACTGTACTCGCAGTCTATGCTAGTGAGGTTGGCGTTGGGGCGGTATTGGAGCAGTGGCAGGAGGGTGTATGTAAACCCATCGCTTTTGTATCTAGAGCTTTGAGGGAAGCGAAGAGGAGGTACGCTGTGATCGAGAGAGAGGCGCTCGCTGCTGTGTGGGCCTCCAAGCACTTTAGGACGTTTTTGTGGGGGGGATCCCATACGTGATGAGGACAGATCATAAACCCTTGGTGTATGTGCTCACGACCAGAGGGATGGCGTCAGTGTCTCCTAGAATAGCAAGATGGATGGTGGACTTGCAAGAGTTCAATTTCAGGGTAGAGTATCTCACCGGGAAGAAGAATTTAGTGGCGATTGCTTGTTACGGTTAGCTGTCGTAGCATGTGGTGAGGTGGCGGAGAGTGATGTTGGCGCGCAAGTTGCATGCGTTCTTCCTGCTGTGAATAAAAGTGAATGGGAGGCAGAATCCATGAAGAATGCTGAGCTCACTTGGATTAGGGATGAGCTGCAGAGAGGTTGGGACGCAGTCAAAGACAGGGTGGAAGGTAAGGGGTACACAAACGTCCTGTGTGAGTTGGCGGAGGGACCGTGGGGCATCACAACAGGGGGAGAAATTAGTCCCTCCTACGAGTATGAGGACTAAGTTGGTAGAGCTGGCTCATGAAGGGCATTTGGGCAGGTCGCAACAAAAAGGAGGTTGCAGGAAGATTATTGGTGGCCGGCCATGGATGAGGAGGTGGAAGCAGTGGTAAAAGAGTCTGGGGCCTGCGCACTTAGTGATAAGAGTAAGGTGATACACCCCAGCCTGTGTATCCGTTGGATGTACCCAACGAGGTGTGGTCGAAGGTGGCTTTGGATATCATGGGGCCAATTGAGTGTTTGCAGGGCGGGTTGAGGCTTTTGGTGGTGTTAGTGGATTACACTTCACGGTGGGTGGAGGCTGCTGCTTTAGAAAGCGTCACCTCCGATATGGTGATTGGTTTTCTTGAGAACATTTTTGACAGAGAAGGGGTGCCGGCGAGCCTGGTTACTGATAATGGCATGCAGTTTGTTTCCCAGCAGATGCAAGACTTTTTGAAGTTTTACGGTATCAGACATCAGACGGCATTGTACAATCCTTGTGCCAATGGTTTGGTTGAGGGGGTGAACTGTTTTGTTGAAGGGGCTATGCAGTTGGCCATAGCAAAAGGTTTGTCATGGCAGGATGTGTTATCTGAAGCTTTGTCGGCGTACAGAAGGACTCCGTCCGTGATGACAGGTAAACCCTGTTTGAATTGATGAGGGGCAGGAAAGCGGGTTTGAAGCGGAGGACTGTCGCTTTAGGGGGTGGCAGTGTTACCGAGGTGAATATGGCTGAGGTCTTGCAGAGGGTGCAGTTGCGTCAGGACCATGTGAGGTTTCAGCAGTCTGGAAGGAATCCGGTTGAAGTTAAAGTGGGTGACCAGGTCTGTGTCAAGAATCCCAGGTTTGTTCCCAAGGGGAGCAGCGTCTTCATGTCTCCTCGTGTAGTAGCGGGAGTTGGGACAGGTTATGTGGTTCTTGACGACGGGTCGAGATGGAGAAAAGGAGAATTTTGGTGCTGTGCAAGGGTGCAGCACCTTTGTTGCACCAGCTGGAGAGTGAACTGGATGGTGTTTCGTGTGACTTTCCTGTGCAACAGCATGTACACCAGCGTGAAACCAGGGAGGGTGGTGAAGAGAGGTGTGGTGTAGATGATCAGGAGGGCGGTGGAAGTGTGGTGTCGAGTGGAGGAGAAGTTCATGCTGCAGCAGTGTGTGGTGGTTGTCCAGCAAGGGCATGTAGGCCACCTGTAAGAATGAGAGATTATGTGTGGTAAGGGGTGGAGCGAGGAGTGAAAAATGACATTATTGATAGTTGCATTTTTAGTTTTGTGTGTTTTCTTATAGTTCCATTAGTTGACAATTCTTTTCTGCTTATTATAATTGTTCTTTTAGTTGTTCATGCTAAGGAGGGGGGGGGGGGGGAGATGTGTCATAATTTAAGTGCGTGCCTGGAATGCTGGCTCGCCTTGCGTAGTCAGCATTCCCGTCCTGTTGCTGTAAGGACGGTTGAGCTGGCCTTGGTGGCAGTGTGCCACGGGGTCTGTCAATAAAGATACTGAGTTGATCGGAACTACGCAGAGTCTTACTTTTCCTCACTATCCTACCTCTATCTCGAAAGAACCTTAGACATTTTGCTCCAGTGATTCACAAACAACTCAAACCGTTTGGTATGACCTGAAACATACAAAGCTCTAAAGGGAAACCAGGCCGTTCAAACATCAGTGATGAAAATCTAAGATTCAAGATCACCAGAAAGAATGCTTATATCAAAAAGGTGACAGTGTGGCTATTCTGTCAACAAAACCCCCCAAAGAAATCTCTACTACACAATTGCATTGCTTCATCCTGCAAGTCATTGTCAGAATTATTCTGGACCTACAATGAACCTAGACTGCTTTCAGAATGTGTCTGTTCCCCTAACTCCACTCAAACCTCTTTTTGTTTAAAAGTAATGAAAGCCATTATCCAATCCATTGATGGTGTCACTTGATCATCTACTCTCCCAGTCTGATTATCAGACCGACGCCTCCTGCCCAGCCTTAACTCTTATCTCCAAGTCTGATCTCTTTTCAGTAAAACATATGAGAGCCTCCAAGGAGTAAGTGGATCCTTGGCCCCGGCAAAACCATCAGGGACAAAGTCAACACGTTTTCCACTGCTCTAATAGCTTGTCAATAGTTCTTTGGAAATGTGCATCTTCCAGCTTGGTTTAAAATCACACCCTTGTTCAAGAAAGTTACAGATGATCCTAGCGGATTACAGCCCAATTGCCAATACCCCTTTTATTGGCAAATTCACAGAGAAAGTAAGGACTCAATTGTTGGGCTACTGCGGAACACACAACCTCCGACCCCATCATCATCCATTCACCTTCCCACCTACCAGGGGTACAGAATTCACCTTGCTCTCCACCCAAGATGAAAAACTGAGATAATTGGATGCCAACTACTCTACTATCATCAGTATTTTGTATCTTTCAACAGCCTTAAATATGGTCATCCATGCCACACACCTAACCAGTCTAGAGTACTCCTTTGGCTTATCTGGTCTGCCCTGGATCAGAGCTCGTATTATTTGCTAGATAGAAAGATCCAAGTCATATCTGGGCCCTACGGTGAGTTCGAAGAACTACCCATCCTTTACAATGAGGGGTCCAAGAAACAGGGGATTGGGTTAGTCAAATCAATTTGCCATCTTGAGAGTGGATGGAGTAGAATTCCCTGGGCTCGCCCTCCCCTCTGAGATATATGATATTTATAACGCACCTGTACACAAGTGTTTTTAGGAGTGAGATGCAGCAGCATTCGGATGTACTCTGCAAAGTTACCATCACCTCAAATAGAAACAGGAATCTACAAGCCTTGGGCCTTTCAGAATTTTATCGTGGAAGAGAAGCTGTGAATGGTCAATGAATTTAAACCGCAGAAGAGTAGTGACATACAAACTTTCAATTCAATTCCCATATCTGCATCTATGAAGTGAAGGTACATTTTGTAGGTTTCGTGAACAATAGTTTGTGATGGTTCACAAACTCTTGTTCAAAGAACAAGAGCTGCAACCTCTTGTTCAAGGAACACAGACAGTCACGGAGCAACGCAGAACTGCAGACTGGCTTAAAGGTCTTTTCAAGCCAACTCTGATGGCTCTGTGCATATTTGAAGCCTCAGGTGTAGCAATTAAACCTAATACGGGCAATTAATATCCTGCCCAATATCGGAAGCTTAATAATGTGATAATAGCCCAATTAAAGCTTCACTAGAGAGAAGAGCAATTAAAGATTCACTGGCGAGAAGAGCAATCTAAATCCTAGAAACAGACCGCCTGATGGAACAAACAATCCCTGGCTGGCTTACAAAAACGTACCAACCCAACTCTATAAACGAGGCTGGGAAAAGCCATCCGGCATAGAAGGCTGGGAGGAAACAGATGTGCTACTCAACATTCACTGGATACATGGAGTCCACGTCTGTAACAAGGTACTATACTTGCTGTTCATTACATCGCAGAAGCTCTGCCAGATGCATGACAGAAACCATACTATCAGGACTAGTGGTGTGACGGTGAAATCCAGAGCTAGGTTCTACACTAGTGGACCTAAGGAGAAAGGAAAGCCTGAGCACTGGGTGCTTCCACATTAAGCTTAAGGAGAACCACCACTGGCTGGAGCGACAGAATATCATCTGCCTGATAAGGACCCAGACTGAGGGGGCAGAAATAATCATTGCAGCAAAGTGAGGACCAAGAGGTCAGAGGCCTAAAAGGAGTTGAATACTTAGAGCCAATAGGACATGGGGAGGACAAAGGGAACCAAGTTTGTGGCAAAGCGGCCTGATAGATTTGTATGCCTTGAACGACTGGCTGTGGAGAGACCTGAGAGAAGAAGGTGCCAAGAAGAAGAAACTCTGTAGAGGTCAGAATCGGGAGTACTCCCTGGAAGGCATTGCCAAGCGAAGCAGCTTGTGTTAATTGGTTTATAAAATAGGGCTGGAAATGTAAAGCCTAGGTCCGTGTACACCTGTTGACCATATTTTCAGAATATTCATTTTTTGTAGTATAGTGTTAGCCAGGAGACTAAAGGACTGGTTGGGAATATGTGTGAACTTTTATGTTGGCCATTTCTATTGGACTTTGGTTAGTTGAGTAGGGCATCTCTGGAGTGACAGAGACTTTGGGTGGGATTTTAGGTTACAAGAAGTCACCATTCTGAGGTGCAGGGAGCACCTGGAGAACCCATATTCTGTTGCCCCAACCTTGATATTGTTCTACAAATTAATTTCTAGTTATTTCCAGATCACTTCCCTAGTTCTCGTATGTGTTTATTCAACCCCACCTTAACACCACCTTTGGACGTCTGCTTTATCACTGCTCAATCTTCCTATAGCCCCCCCTTTCTAATTCTATGTTTCCCGTTTACGGAGTCCCTCAAGGCTTCATCCTATCACCTGGTCTATTTAGTTCATCTTAAACCATTGGTAGATCTCATCATGCCCCAATCAGTCTAATTTTCCTTCTAGATCCATGTAGATGACACTTAAGTAACATTCCATCTTCACAACTCCTTAGTTGATATGCATCGGATTCCAGATTGTAAATTAGCCTGTCCTGAATCTGGAGTAGTCAGGCTGCCCACAGTCCTTTCTTCATTTGGGAACCTTAGGGTGTCTAGCCCCTTTCATAGGCTAGCATGGGCTGCCTTTCTTCCAGATCCTGGACCTGAGGGACGGCCTCTTCTCCCACTCTGGGTCAGCTGGGCTCTCTCAGGTTCTTCTCCTCTGCACAGCAGGGTAGCTGCTGGGCACAAAGCAGCCTTCCTTCCCATGCTTCGGGCTCAGCCAACTGCCTATTGGCTGAACTGTCTGGCTTCCCCATTGGTGGAAGCAGTGCTTACATCATAGGCCTCCAGGGTAGACCATCCCCTATTGGGCGGTTTGAATACTGGCTGAGCCAAATAAGAGTTCAAATTAACCTAACTATACAGCCTTTTTTCTCCAGTTTATTTGGTTTGCTCTTCCTGGGTAGGTGGTCGGTATGGCTCTCTGTATTCCTCTTGCTCTGGTAAATAAGCTTTTATTTTATTTCACTATGTACTTGTGGTTTTGTAGCTTCCATTTAATTAATTGCCATTACATTTACCCAAGGTCCTTGATGGGGAATTGAACCCATGTCTCTTTACGTGGGAGGTATGAATTTTACCACTGTGCTATTTCCGCTGTACTGCTACTCAGTTGTGAGGGAGGCTAAAGCTTTCTCCCTGCAGTACATCACACTGGATGTTGCCGACTTGACAAGACGCCTCATCCACAGTGCACGGTCAGGCAACCGCCAGTCTCCTACTTCGCCGCCACATGGAGCCATTCATGCCATCCTTTTAAATACCTGATAAGCCTTCATCTGGACAGCAAAATAATTCAAAACGCAAAAATGATTGATAACCTTTGGGTGTGCTTTTGTTATAATAGCTCTAGGCATGATCCAATTGAAAAGATCAACCTCGTCTAAAGCTGGAGAGGGGAACCCACTCTACGTTTTTGGAAACATTATGGCAGGAGGAGACGCATTACGTTTTATTTTTGTTTTATTGTTTAAAGCACATACTTAGCTCGAGACTAATGGAACGCTGTACAAGGTGTGGGTAGCTATTGTTTGGGTTGGCATCTTTTAACAATAGCGCAGTACTGCGAGTTGCGGTCTGTGCGTCAGACTTTGTATCCATTAGGATTATTTCTCGTCAGGTGTTGAAAAGTTACGACTCGAAAGCTTTGTCTGCCGTCCTGGAGGTGTAGAACAGCCAAGCATAATCTGAAGCCGTTTATGGGGCAAACCTTTATGGGCTATGTAACATTGATCGCTTTTTTGTTAGTAAACACATTTTCAAATAACCCTTCCAAAAGCTACACTCTATACTTTTGCTTTCTGAATTAGAGGAGTAAGAATAGGTTATAAAGTTTTGATCAATCCAATTTCACATTGAGTCCTTAGGGGTCTTTTGGGAACACTGTGCAAGACTTCCCTGGTCTAGGTCAATAATATTAAATTGCAATGATTTTAAAGCTGGAGTATTTATCACTCGGCCCCGCGGATAGAAAACTGCATTTGTGGAGCAGGCGAGGCCAGACGTGATGGAAAAAGTAAGGGGAGCAATCTGGCCGTTAGGTACTTTTCTATTAAAACCACTGTTGCCATAGAGAACTATTTAGTTGAAAGTGAAGCTTTCATAGCAAAGCCAAAAATATGTGAACTTAAAATGTAGGCTTCATGCTACTGACCGGGTTCACTGAGACAGCAGAGATCAGGGCAAATTAACATACTTTTTCTTCCTTTGTGCCATAGATGCCGAAATTGGTAGAAATATGCTCAGGCCTTGTTTGAGAAAACATGTAGCCGGGTCCAAGATGGAAGCTTTATTGGTGTGCAGGTCATCAACCCAAGTATTTGTTGTGTTTCCTTTAACTTGTTCAGACAACCAAGGCTGCGCAGAAATACATACTTCATGCACATTAATCTTTACATAAACCTAAATATTGTGCTTACATAGAGGAGGTGTTTTTTTTGTTATATTTCAGCTGAAGTGAGAGGTTATTTTGATCATTGTTACCTTTGATTGTTAAGGTGATATCAAGCTTAAAACAGTTAATGCTGTCCAGCAGCTGCTGGATAATGAACATTGGTGCAACTGTGCAGAAACACTATTATTCCTCAATGTGGTGGTGCTATTTTTCTCAATGTTAAGATGCTGCCAATATAACTTGTAATCAAATGACATATGATGGTGACAAACACATTTTGAACGTTTTCGATGGAATTCAAGATGAAACCAACTGGTATTTGCATACTTTTTTGTACATTGGTAATTATGTTGAGGGATTTTTGTAAGAAAATGTTCTATTGCATAGTATTATAATAAGCATATTTTCATTTGATTACAGTGTCTTGAACTAGAGTATAATCTGCACACTAAGTACTCTGTGTGGGGATTAACTTGGATTAATTTGCTATTGAAGTTAGACTTTGCATCTGGTGGACCTGCCTCCAAAATCTTCTGACACTGGACTTCTTCAAACTGCCAAATTGTCAGATCTTTTTAGACTTCCTTACCTCAATGAAGTAATCAGCAATCATACTCCTCTAGTCTTGTATCATTGAGTTATTTTGGACTTTTCTGAAATTGTTGCTTCTCTCTCTTTCAATAAGTATTACGTTTCCTTCTGCATCCAATTTGCCCCTAGCAACAGCACTGCCTTTCCAGTTTTCTAGATTTCAGGTGGTTGGAGTTATTCAGACAGGTGTAAGGATTTCCTTCTGCATCTGTGATGCAGACCTTTTAGTGCCTAGAACTTAAGCCTACTTCTGCCAGCCTTCTGTGAATTTGTAACTTGTACAGAAATTATACTCTTTTGCATTACACCGGCATCAATCGGCAATCCCTTTCTTGCCCTCCCCAAATTATCCCTTACTCAACCCTTGTCGATCAGGATAAGAGCTTTGTTTAGAAAAAAGCACAATCATGTTGAGTTTGTCTTCTTTTGCCATTGCAATGACTAGTATTTTATGCGTATGACAACAGTAAAGTATTAGTCTTCTATTGCAAACTTCATTTTTCATGGCATATTGTGATACTTTTGAGTACACTTCATAAACCATCGGCATCTTAACAAAAATATTTCCAAAATATGCCTGAATGATCAGAGTAAAAAATATGTCTTCTACAAGTTAATTCCCACTGCATTAATTAACATAATATACCTCAGCCCATCAAAGGTTGTATTCTGTTCTTTAGGAAAAAGGCTGTATATAATTCCTTTTGCTAACGCTTTATGACTAGAAGGTTTGGTGTCGGCATCTTTATGATGGGAGCATGCAGGCTCCCATTTTCCATGCCCAATGCAGAGTAGCGTCTTGGAAAAGGTGTGCTCTACTTAGGCGACTCAGCAAGCTATTGACACAGAAGTTTGGAAGGAGGAGACGACAGCTCTTTAGCTCTCACGATGAGCATTACGGTTCTTGGCAAGTTGATTTACTCCTGGTGAAGCCCCTGAATGTGTACTTTAGGTGGAACTCTTTTTCCCTCAAATTTCAGAAACACTTGCATCTATGCATCACATTCATGCAACCCTGACCGATTCAGCAAAGGAGTGTACAATGTGGTAACCACCAGTACTTAGTATAATGATCTATGGCAATGGCTATTTTTAAGGCATTAAGTTTTGTTTCTCCACTGCACGATCATCAATAGCTGTAACAAAGGGTCTAAAATTCTGTCACTGACAATTGTTACGTCGAGTGGCAAAACAAAAACTGTGTGCCAGTGCATACTGAATTCTGTGGCAGCATTTGCACACAGTGTTAAAGCAATGTCAGGAAAATGTTGGCACTATTAGTAATTTCAGTTATCACTAAAAGGCCTTTATACATATAAAAAAGAAATGCATAAAATAAGCGTTTTTGGGAGAATTCTCATTTCTGTGCTAATTCCCTTCAACCTTAGAGATCCCAAGCTCTTTTGCTGGACTTTAGGACTTTTAATTTTTATCCTGGAGTAAGCCAGGCCTTTTTCTCACTCATGTATTTTTTTTAACCGATTTGAACTCTGTTTCTTTGTGTTTGGAGTCTGAAACTCCATATGCATCAGCTTTTGGCAGTGTGACACAGCACCTTCAGTGCAGTGTCACAAAGTCCTTTGGATTTCTCATAAGGTTTAAATACCTTCTCTTGGGTAAACTACTTTTCCCAAGAGTAGTAAAGTGAAATTGACATTACTTATCCATTTGTCCTACGTAGGTCCAGTACACCCAGTCTTATTTGGAAATACCGGGGGGGGGAGGGTTAATTAGTAGCCCCTTTTCCTACTTACTCATGTAAACATTTTTATGATACCCTCACTATATTTAATGGCTGGTGTCAGTGGTTTAATTTTCCTACCATTGTGTGTTTTTTTTTTACCGAGTTTGCGGCCTTTACTGTGGTCGCTCCCACGGTTAGTACTTTCTTGCCAAAGGCATCTTGGCGTCTCGCTTCGTTCTCAGGAGAAGTCGTGCACTTGTGCTGGGCCTTCGCCTTCCTCGCCTCTGCCGCCGACACCACCGAGTCTGGAGTTGGTTGGGAGGATAAACACTTGGGGGTAGACTCTGGAGCCTTAAACTTTTTTTCCAGGCGTCCTTTCACTGCCAGGTCTGAAAACAGGTGACGCATTGTCTGCAACCCCTCCTTCCATACATGGTCTAGTATCGGTAACGAGAACACAGACCTCCTTCTCTTACCCATGTGGTCGAACAAAAAACAGTCCTTTTTCTGTTCTTCCTGGGACAAACCAAATTCTTTGCATGCCTTCTCCCTCATAGAATGGAATGACGCGATGTCGTCCGGAGGGGACGGGTGAGCTGGGCTTCTAGGGGTTTCCAACTCCACCTCTGACTCCCAGGTTGGATCCCTGGAGGGGGATGATGAGATATCCGACATGGCTCCCCTGTCAGACTCCGAATCTGGCAGCTCACCTTCCTCTTGTGCCAGTGCTGAGATTGGGGTGCGTAGGTGCGTCGGTTGACGGGACGGGCCCGTCGATGGGTGACTGTGGCAGGTTTGCCTGAGGTAGTCTCTGGTCCAACGACTGTAACAACGATTGAAGCGTGGACAGAATTTCCAATGACAAAACAGATTGAGGATTGAGAAGAGGGGCAGATACCGGTATAACGGATCCCCTCGACGACTTGTCAGCCACTCGTAGCCCTAGGTCTGCTGGGCCAGCTATTCTCTCATTCTCGTCCTCCGAGGACAGCAACACAGCCTGTTCTTGTAGTAAAGTATCCGGGGGGATCGGATCAAAAACTTCAGGCCTCCAGGCCTCCTGTAGAACCCCCGTCGATGTCGTCGTCGGTGGGACGGTGGATGCCACCTGCGTAAGTGGCAGGGTGGAGGCCGATGACTGGGCCGCCGTCGACGACGGTGACTTAGCAGGTGGTTTTGGCGGTCCCGCCTTTTCCACACTTGGCTTGCTTTTACTCGACTCGTGGTCGATCTATGATGATCGCCCGAGGAGGATTTCCTTTCCTTTGATGAAGATGATTTCTTTGACGAGGAGTCTCTAGTTGAGTGACTTCCAGACGACTCTTTTTCCGTCGGTCGAGATTTCTTCGCCGGTGGTTCCGACGAGGTAGCGCGGCGTGATGTTTTCGCCGATTGTGTGGAGCCTACCTCCGAAGGGGGGTATGCCCCCGCTCTCTCATTCAGCCATGCCACCAGTCGTCGACTGCGGTCTTTGAGGGTTTTTTGAGAAAACCCTTTGCATATGTCGCAGTTATCCGCCGAATGATGAGGGTGGAGGCAATATATACAATCCATATGTCAGTCCCCCTCGTAAACTTTTTTCAAGCCGCACGTCGCGCAAGGGCGGAACAGCGCTTTTCCTGACACGGAGGACATTTTCTGTACTCAAATTCCAGTAACACAACCTTGTACAAAATAGTAAGATAACGCGAGGAGATCCCACTACTTTGGAGACGGTTGAAATCTGAAGTGGAACCGCGGGGGCGGGCCTCTTATACGGGGACGGCCTACGGAGCATGCATAGGCGGGTCCTAAAAGGACATAGATAGGACACAAAAGTGTCGGAAGTTTTCCGATTGGAAAAGGCTATATATGTGTACCGAGGGGTCCCAGTCTGACGACGGGGAATATTCTAAGCATGTGAATCCATGAAAGATCCAATGCTGGAGAATCGGAGAAACCTGCATAAGAGTCGAGGTCAGATGAACAGAAGGCAGAGTCGACCACTGGAAGAAACATCTGAAAGAAACTGGAAGAGAAGCTTGCTGTACCCTCCTGGATCGTTGAACTGCAGATGAAGCCCTGCTGCAGTGTTGACACTCCAATTTCGTATCGAATATAGAAGCCCAGAACGGATGACTTCTTCCCTTGGGTTGGTGGGACCAACTAACCAACCCCAAGATCAACTCTGCTGGAAAACCTCTCACTGCTGGCTGTACTTCTTTGCTGCTGCTAGAAGCGAGTGCCAGGGGTCAGGAAAACCAGATTTCGATTGCATCGTCTTTAAGCCGGACCTGAGCACGAGGAAGATCCTGGGGACCCTCCCGAAGCAGGACGAACCAAGCCTGAGCCACCCCAACAGAGTGTTGGACCCCAGAAGCAAGGGGATCCCTTCAAGTGTCCAAGAACCACGGCAGTGCTATTGACCAGTAGCTGAAACTGCGAAGTGCCGCTGATTTGGAAAGAGCCTGTTGCTGCCACCGACCTTCGAACTGCAGTGCAGTAGTCCCCCAGACGTCCTCCCTCATGTCCCCACGACTGAGGCCCAGGAACCCAGGACCTGCAGGACTGCAACCTGAACAGAAGCCAGCTTGATCCTCTTCTTCCAACCTAAGGTTCTGGTCTTGACTACAGGGGTACTTACCTCTTTGGTCTGTAGCTTGCTTGTTCTCACCAGAGACTTGCAGTAGCTGCTGTTTCTGCAGAGTTGCTTGCAGCTTTGCCCTTCAGAAGCCTAACAGCTTGTGGCTCTACAGTGATTCCTTTCTATACACTCCCTTAAAACATCGTGCAAGACATTTGTGCTATCTGAAGAAGTGTCTCAGCTCCCTAGACATTGTGCAAAGTGACTTTGGCTGTCCTGGCTCCCTGCAGACTCTTCTGACCCATTGACTTTGGTTTTAACGGTCCCTCATTGGTGGTGCATAAGTTTAAATTGTATTGCTGGGAAAGGTCTAACAGACTCGATTGGAAAGATTGGAAAGTATTCACATGCTCTGAGAACCTGTTAACCTATTTCCTTCCCTAACCTTTTCCTTTTCCACAACCTCAGTATTGCATTAAGTGTAAAAGTGATATCAATGTCCACAGTGTCCTAGTAATTGAAGTCACCTCAGGGTGAAGGAAGTGTGCGTGTGACATCCCAAAAGGGTATCTACTTGCTTATCTTAAATCTGAGGAAGTGTTATGAAGTGTATTTTTATTGTTGCATATTGCCCTTTCTAAAGGAGGCTTATTTAAAACCAATAGTTAAATAAAGGATTATTTGACTAGAAAACCTTGAGTATAAGTGTTATTTGAATACTTGTAAACCTGCACCTTTTTTGAGTAAAAGTCTGCTACTTATTGCAGGGAACTAAAGAAGTTAGAGAGATTTACCAATGACCTTTAAGAATCTAAACAGTTTTTCAGTGATGTTGGAGCTGTAAAAAAAAAAAATAAATAATAAAAATAGGACGTCACAGGTGAGGAGATTTATTACCTACGAGTCTTAACTTGGCATTTCTGACTAGTCACTTAAAGCACAACCTTTCCGACTGTAGCTTCCCTTCAAATCCTTCTCAATTCTGCATGGAACCCTTTTACTGTTATGTTGTGTTACAGGTTGGGTATGAACTTTAAAACTTGAATCCAATGTAGGACTGTAGTAATGCAGAAACTAAACGTATGACAGATGTTTTTTGATTCCAATAAATCACGATTTTATTTGGTTGTATATGCTGGCCCATGGCCCAGCAATGAAGATAGTTGAGCGATTTATTGCACCTGCAACCGAGATGTGTGTAAGATGTATGTAACAGGATTGTAGCCAAGGCTGGGGTTGGAAGGCTGCAGAGCTTTAATGGAGGCACTTGAGGGGCAGCCATGGCACTATAGAAAAGCACGCTTAGCGATGGCCCACACTAACAATTCGCTTTGTCACCGTTAAAATGTTCAGGCTTTAAATACCAATACACAGACAGCTCTGTACAACTTGATGATCTTAAAAACTTTCAAGCCTTGAAATTAAGATTACGAAATCAACATGATGGAATAACCTTGGAGGATGCAGCAACCACTTAGGAAACAGCATTTCATAACATTCTCCCAGAATGCAATCGAAAACGAAATTGACCAATCATACTGTTTAAGGCTCTCATCTGTTCTGCTTTACATCTGGAGCAAAAATTGACATGTTTCATGGTGATACACACGATTGGGGGTATAGCTTTGGTAGTACTCGTATTTTAGGTGCTCAAGTGATAACCCTTGTTCCCTGATTGCGTACATGTTGCTTATATGTTCACCAACACCCAAAAGAAGGTGCCCCGGGAGAAATTCCCAAGGCTCCACTAGTGAGGACAACATCCTCAGAATTTGGAAGGCTATAAACCCACTTTTTATCATGGACAATATTGAATGAACTCTCCTGTTCTTTCTGGGAACTAATGAAACCCCATCCGCTGGTGGCTCTAATTCTGCAGATAGGGAACATATTTCCAGGTGCCTATCTAATCGAAAGAACCCCTGAAGCAGAAATATATGCAGAGGGAAGTGATTGAAGGTGTAGCATGCAGCATGCAAGTTCAACAGCAAGAATAGGGAAAGTATGCTAAACTCCAAGTTCAGAGTACAAGCAGAATAAAGAAATTAGTTAACAGCAAGATTTACAGCCCAAGTAGTCCTTACCTAGGGGCCCATCCCCTGTCGTTTTCATGTCTGAAGCAGTCTCTCCTGTCCCCTTTGTGAAAGAATCCACCAGCGTTCCATGGGGCGGACCATCCAACAGTCCCCCGTTGGGTGACAAGTCAGAGCTCAGGACAATACCATGTCTCTGCAGTGGTTTAAAATGCAATCAGTTATTGAGCGTCAGCTAAACCCAGATGGCAATGCAAATCAGAGGTCATAGTATTGTACAATGGACTAAATGCCATTCCTTGCTATCAACAACATACTAATTCAATTAAAAAACAATAACAAATTCTGCTCACTGACGCTGTAAATATGTTTGTCTGAACTGAGGTATTGCACTTAACAGTGGATCAAGTGATCCCTGAAAGGGACCATTTTAGTGCGATCCAAATGGGACATTTAGGCAAAATGGTCTTGCTTAACCATTACTGAGAGTGAAATATATTTTAACTCAAGATCACGCTATATCCCTCAGTTGACTTTCTCAATGATCATAAAGATTGTAAAGGAACTTTGACACAATCCTATTAATCTATAATGGCATGTTTAATTGAAAAAATGTTAAACATTCAACTATAACACAGCTATCACAAGGATATCAGTGCTTCAAAGAAGAGTTGTCATTTTGCTTTGCCTATACATTACATTTGAATAATTCTGCTCATCAGCACTCCGAGTGCCATGCACGTGGCAAGGTTGGGGATGAAAACCCTTGAGTGCCCCAGCCATCTTGGACTTCATACCTTGAGCTCTTCCTTTAGCACAGCCACTTCGTCCCTCAGCTCATCCCGTTCACTCCTGACGCAATCAAAGAACTCTTTCTGCCTTTCTAATGCCTGAGCATGCAGCCCAGAGTGGAAAGAAAGGAATCAACAAAGAACGAAGACCAGGAGATGGTGGGAAGAAAAGGAAAGAGATTGTGATGTAAGTTACAGACAAAAGTGACAGACACAGCTTGGGCTTTTCATGGATAGTCATTCTTGGAACACCACCAACTGTCAGAGACAAGATCTCAAAGTCCCTGGTTTCAATTTTATTACTACTCTGACATAATGGGATAAGGCCCTTTTTACCCAAATGATGCTGTATGGATTGCACTCCAAACAATGCTCCTCCTGTGGTTTTAAATATGATTAGTTATGGCATCAAGTCATCGTCGGACATTAAGTTGACGTTTCAAAGCCTAGCTTGCTTTTTAAAACCTCCTTCCTCATGGTTTTCAAAGTTTGATATATCATTTCCCCCCAATTTCCTTTTGTTTACCCCCTAGCACTTTTTCTATCAGTTCTTTTTCAACAGTCCTTTTTATATAGAATATTTTCCTCACTGCCTTTTTCCCCTGTGAGAACAGAGTGAATTCTTTATGCTATAATGTTGTGTCTGTTGGGCCATCCCGGTTGTAATGACTTGCTGCGTGGGTAAGTGGCCCGATTACAACCTGCCGGCATCCCACCTGCACAGTCCCTCCCATCTATATTGTCAAGCAACTTATTTGCCCAGTGGAAAAGTTGAACCTTAAGAGTATCCAACCCTACAACATGGCCACTGCGACCACAAAGGATTGTGCCTAGGGGAAGAAGCTATGTACAATTCTGCTGGACTGAAGTGGCCTGTAGCTAGCTGTAATCATTTTGTTGACAGGTGCAGTTATTCACCAATTTGTCTCACTTAAAATATATAACTTTGGAAGGGAACCCCTTAACGCTTACTTGCCTTTTTCTGCTAAAATGGTGCCAGAACACTCAGTTCCATGGCGATGGTTTACCACAAGGCCCATTATAATACTCAGCCATGACCTAAGGCCATAGCGTCAGTTTTATCCAGCACCATCCTAACTTGGTGCCAAGACGGTCCAACCAGTAGTGCAGTGCAGAAGGAGGAGGGACCGCCAAAGGAGGGTTGCCAGGAGTGGAGAAGCATCCTGAGAAATGAGCAGTCATGAAGCTACATGTGCTGCCAAGGTCATAGGAGACAGTGGGGGAGGGGAGGTCAGATGCACCTTCTTGTTGCAGAATACAGCTCGTAATTGTGTGTGACTGGAAAGGGTAAACCCAAGGCTGAGAGCATCTGCTTTGGACATGGGGGAGGAGGGGAGTGGTGAACGGAAAAGGAGAGGGGAGACACACTGATGTAAAAGGCATCCCATCAGCTTGGTTGGAGTGAAGGAGGTAATAAAAGCATGCCTGGTAAGGGGTAGACGAGATCAAGATTCTGTCACGGAGCAATCATTGCCTTCTGCCAGGCCCTGGATCGACACTTGTAGCATGGGTCTGCAACCTTTTGGTTCTTCAGATGGTTTACACTACACATCCTATCAGACCTAGCCAGCAGAATTGTAGACCAAACATATGGAGAGCGTAGGTTGCAGTCTATTGTTGCAAAATGGTCAAGCTTCCCTAAATAACCTGGCTGAGAACACCCCACGTCCCCATTAGGCGCTACTTTTGTCTCAATGGATGTTTACTGTTTAGTACCATAATTGAAGTATGCAATGATATAGTGCTGAATTTTATTTATATGAAACTATATTTGTTCAGTGTTCTAATTATTCACGGAAAACACTCAGAGTCTATTGTTCTTGCTCCAAAAGGAAAGTCAAACAGCCTGGGTTTGGTACTATTATAGACCTAAACGTCCAATCAAAATGAATATGCTTTAATCCTGAAACTAACAAATCAAAATAATGGGTTCTGAGATCCTTCTTGCTGACAATGAAAGATCTTCCAAGCATGTCACTCTATAGAAGTTGCCTACACTGAAGAACTATTGTTGCCGGTGACTACTTTCCGTACTGCTGTATGCTCATCTAACCAAGGGCTATATCCCATTAACAAGTGGAGTAACATCAGTTTATTTTATGAAATCCCATCCTTCTTTGAAGCCCACGTTTCAATTTTACAATTAGACTGTACTGCTGATGAGGATAAACACTCATATGCAGATAGTTCTGCTGGATTCTACGAAGTATCTTTAGGACACAATCTATTTTACAGGCGTGCTAAATGTCTCCGGTTTGGATGTTCTTAACTGGCCACATAGATAATATGACTTAAACAGGCTAGAAGGGGAGTTAAACAATATTATTCCTCAATAATGCGAGTATAAAGCAGTTATAAAGTGGAGCGTATTGAAGTGTCAGCTAGCATCTATTATCTGCCCTTTGAGAAGATCTCCACATAGATACCATGAGTCTATTAGAGGAGTCTTTGCAGATGAGGAATTTCTACAGGTGTCCCTTGGCATCTATAATCTGGACATACACAGGTTCACTGCAGTTTTCACACTTACTTTTATCAGTCCCCTAGCAGCTTCATGGACCTCCAAGAGTGGGCATTACATCTGGGTCTAGGATGTCCTGAAGTTGACACAGATTTAACTATGACCTAAATCTTACAAAGGAAACTGATTGCTACTTCAGCGAGGACAAGGACCCATCAGTAGATGAAGAGGTGTCTTCACTATTCTGGTTACTAGTTCATGCAAATGTAGTTGGATAACATAGCAACAAACAGCCACATGCCGGTCTGGATGACATGTGAACTGGGATGAAAGCCTACCCCTATCTTTTTGTCTTTCCACTCTATTGTCTCCTGGAGGTCAGAGATCTCCCTGGAATTAGTCTCCTGCTTCTGCTGTAGCTGACGGATTTCCTGAGAACAGTTCAGAAAAGAGGAAAGGCAGAATGAAAAAAAAAGAATTATACAGTGATCAAAGGAGAGAGCAGCAAGAAAAGTAGTCATTATGCAAGTGCAGCAGCACAGGGCTTGCATTCTTCTAGGCCCGCCCACAATTTCCCATCACTACCTTCAAGCAGTGCTGGCTTCTTCCAAGGACCCTGTGGTCCCTACTGAGGGCGTAGTCAAAGTGTCCTCTTACCGTAAGCATCTCCTCTTTCTGCTGCAAGGACTCCTTCAGTTCGTTGTATTGGGTCTGCAGTATCCGGTGAGAATGCTTCTCCCTTTCAAATTCCTGCAGACAAACAAAAGCTTGGAATTTATTCTGCTTTCCTGGGGTTGGAGAAGGAGCGGGGGCAGTGGGCAGGTACATACAACAAACACATTATGAACTATAAAGGTGGCAGGCTGTGGTCCTTGCGTTCGATCACACATGCTACCATCCGATGTAAAGTGGGAATCAGTTTTGCATTAGCTTGACAGAGCTCAGCATAGAAAACCTCAGCTCAAACCGAGATCTTACCATACTCCATTTATTGGTTCATTGGGACCGCACTTCTTCCCAGGTCACCAAAAAGTGTGATTTTCCAACCAACCTTCTCCAGTGATTCATCTCAACTGTAAAGTCTTTCAGCAAACAAACAGCTTCCCCTTAAAGACTCCTGTGCAATAAGGGGCTTGGATTACTTGCATTATATTAGCTACAGGTGAAATGATTCAAATGACTCCGGGCTTCTCTGCCTCTTAGCCACCAGCCACTACTCCCATCACACACTTGAGCGGTCTGAAAATTACTCTCTCCATGGTCAATAAGTCAGCTTGCATTTCTAAGGCCAGCCACAAAGTCTTGCTACCAACCAAACCAGAAACTTTGCAGATGAAGATATCAAGCAACATTAGGCCTTTGTGAAGTTACTGCTTCTCATTGCTTCACACCTTTCACATGGCATCCCCAGACTGGACATTCCACCATCCCTTTGTCTCTGCTTTCACCAGTTCTGCAGACTCATTCTACTTTTGCTCTCTCCTGTCCCAGCTTCTCACCTCTATATCAAGGTATAAGCTCCCATTCTCTCGAACATTTCCAAACCCTGTCTAATGAAATGTCAGTCTTTTTAGGTCTCTCGGATTGCTGAAAAATGAGCTGCTAATGAACTCCAACTGTTTGCAAATGCTTCGACATCAATTTTTGCCCGGATGCCCACTAATACAGAACTTGCAGGGAAGAAGATAAAAAGTTTTCACATGCAAATATTTCCAACGTTGCTGGCTAAGAAGCTAGACATTTCCGTAAGCCATCTAAAATAGATAGTTAATGTCCCTTTACTGCAAAAGCAATCAATACATCAAATGCCTTATCTGGACACAACCAATCTATGCACCTACCAGGGAAAGGAAATAAAAACATACGTGTGCTCTCAAATTTGGTAAAACACAGATACATAGTTGTTGAAGGCCGATGGGGACAGCCGGACCCATCCAATCTTCGATTCTGCAGGCTAAAATATAACAGATTCTACATTGTTTCCAGCACAGTGTTTGCTCATAAACTAGAATTACTTGCCTAATTTAGATGCAGTTCAAGATTTTTCACTCATTATTGCAGCTTGGAATAAGATTCCATATACATACCAACTGTTCTGACTTTTTCTGATGTTCCCGAGAAAGTGAGAGCTGGATTTTGCTGCTGTTAATGGATACCGGATAGGTTGGCTATATCTATTGTCACTTATCACATGGGATCACGCCTTACCAGTCCTTGCTAGGGATATGGCAGCCAGCCACAGTTGCTCTTGTTGAGCATGTGCTAAATGAGCATATATATACTTCTGGGCACATGGATGCTGGTCCTATCTGTTATTGGACCTGTGGGTCAATTGGCTATGTAAAATGTTATCGGGCATAAAGGAGCAGTCCATATCTCTTACCGTACAAGTGGGAGACGGCCACATACCTTATGCCAAACTCCCTGACAGAGAGCAGACTTTTCAAATGTCTCATCAAGCAAAGTATACCCCTCACCCCTAACCTACAAGGCTAAAATATTGGGGATTCTGTTCGACAAGCATCCATTTCATAGCACAGGTAAACCTACTGACCAGGAGCACACAATGCCAACTGAATGTTCTTAGAAGAATCCCATATAGTCTGAAATGAGTCAGAATCGAGTTACCTCAACCCTTAGTTCTATCCAGGTTGTATTATTACAATATCTTATATCTGGGTATCCCAGAGAAACTCATCAATTGGATCCAAATAGTTTAAGAAAGATGCATGGACGATGCATGGCCTGAACATCAGTAATCACGTCAGGTGGACTATTAAAAATCTCCACATCCAGGTTGTCCACTGCAACAAACTAGGGTTTACCCCTTTCGCTGCTCCCTTTTGATCCAAATATTGAAGAGGTCAGCTGGATTTGGGAAGATCCTCATGACTGGGTTTTCGTGGCTGCAGAGAGAATATCACTGCATTTGGTTGACCTTTTGATGAACTTTTCTTTTAATAACACCTTTTATTGCATTTTTATAATATTTCTTACAAGAACCACAAACATAATACTGAGTCCTGACATGGATTAACAACAAATCGATAAGGTGTATTGACCAAAATAAATCCATGTAATTCAAAGACATGTAATACTTTCAATCAAATCAGTCCCATCATTTACAACCATTAGTCAGAGTCCTGCCATTTATCCCAAACTTTAATAAACATATTCGGGCATCCCCTAGTTCTATGCACTCGTTCCTCAATGGACACACAATGGTTCATGTTCTGCAACCATTTGGAGATCTTCAGTGGTTCCCTGACACCCCACTTGATGTTTTGCGTAACTGGTGAAGGTGCTTTCTCCCGATACTCCAAGCAGGGCTAGTTTTGGATCGTCGGGGCACAGGTTGCGGAGGTACTCGGGATATATGACTCTGTCCTGATTCTTGGACACTGCCAAAATATCTTGAAGAATGTACCTTCTGCATACCGACAATTTAACACAGTCTGAGTCAAGTAGAAAGGCCGCACTTTCACAGTGCACACATATATTAAATCCTATGGAAAACTTTCACCTGCACTAGCCGAAAACAAGCAGACATAGCCACTGTTCTAGGGGACATTAAGGCCTCCTGCCACTCCTCCCCATCAATAGAGCCTACATCCCTTCCCATCTAGTCTTAATTCTGTCAAGCGGATACGAGGTGAAATTAATGACCACTTGATACAAAGTCGAGATAGCCCACCTGGGAACAAATTCAGTATTAATGTTAGCTTCCAATGGGGTCTGGACAGGGTA
Organism: Ambystoma mexicanum; assembly: GCF_040938575.1. Lineage (NCBI taxonomy): Eukaryota > Metazoa > Chordata > Amphibia > Caudata > Ambystomatidae > Ambystoma > Ambystoma mexicanum. The sequence continues at coordinate 872,049,800 of NC_090931.1, forward strand.
GTCAAACTCCCCAAATTGTGCGTACATTGCGTGTGAACTGAGCGTATCTGTCTGGTGTTAGTAGACAAAAGTCCTTTTGTAATTCCTGAAATGTCTTAAGTTGCCCTTCAGTAAGCAAATCAGCCAGCAGTCTAATACCCTTAGCCTGCCAGCTCCCCCTGAACTTTAAATTTACGGATTTCTGGAAGGTTCCGGTTGTTTCACAAGGGAGACATCAAGGTCAACACCCCCTCCTATCCCATTGCCCGCATCACTGCACTATATTTTCGGATTGTCTGTTGCCCTGCAAGCAGTAGTTGCTGCAATCTCCTGTCAGAATACAGAGCGAGAAGTGGGTTTTTAACCTGCAAACATTGTTGTTCAAGGCTGATGCGTGGATAAGAGCGATCTGCATGTAACCACTCATTTGCGACAGCCAGCTGTGTCGTCCAGCAGACATTGGTGAAATGATCCCACCCTCCCAAACCGAGCCGTACACCGTTCGCATTGATAGTCTAGGGGCGGACCTGCCCATAGCAGCTATTTCATGGACTGCTACATTTTTAAAAATTCCGGTATTGTGACCGGAGTGTTTTGCAGAACGTATCAGTACCTGGGGAGGGACTTCATTTAAATAAAGCGGACCATCCAAGCAATGAGCGTGGGAGGGCTGCTCAGTATCGAATATGCACCTGAAACCTCCTTGTGAGATTATGAGACAGTAATGCTTCCGGCAAACACGAATGCCCAGATATTTCAAGGTGTCTCCAGCAACTGGGAGGGCAACATTGCGGGTGGGGGAGGATTGCCTCTGGGCCTCCCTGGACTGGGAACAAAAGCAATGTGTTCCAATGAACTCTTAATCCATTGAATTCTCTGAAAATTCACAAAATTTCCACCCATGGTGGATCTGGATTGATACCCCACATACAATAGCAGTTCATCCGCATATAGTGATACTGTGTCTTCCCATCCAGATGTCCACACAAAACCAGTCATCAGGAGACACCCCCCAACCAAACTGTCAGTGGTTCAATAGCCAAAATAAAACGCAATAAGGAGAGGGGGCTTCCCTGGCGTGAACCAATCTCCAGAGGAAAACATCATCCCTCTGTTCACCCGGACAACGGCCATAGGGCACACGTTCAGCAACCCAACCCATTGGAGAAAAATTGGACCACACCCCATGCCTCTTCATCACTCCCCATATGAATCCCCAATAGACCGAATCAAAGTCTTTTTCAAAGTCGATTGCCACAACAGCGAGAGTATTGCGGATAGTGTCTGCTTTGTATACAATGAAAAAGTCTGCGGCTGTTCATGCGAGCATCCCAGTCGGGTAGAAAAACACACTGTTACGGATGGATCAACGAAGAGAGAACTGATCAATCTTTGTGCCAAAATTGTATCCAATTTGTTGGCTTTCACTGTTAATGAGCGAGATAGGCCTATAAGAAGTGCAGTTGTCTGGGGGGTTTGTTTGGCTTGGGTAAAACAATAATATTGACCTTACATAAGTCAAAGGGCAGCACCCCCACTCTTTGCTTCCCACAAACATCAAGAGCAGGGGTTTGGAAACCATCTCTTTCCGCATTTTCCAGAATTCAGCCAGAAACCCATCAGGCCCGGGAGATTTGCCCGATTGGAGCAATTGAATTGCCTGTATAAGCTCTTTCTCTGTAATGTTGGATTCCAAGGCCTCACGGTGTTGGTCAGTGATACTGTGGAGAGGGATTTCCCATAAGAGATCTGCATATGAGGTTTCTGCAGATTCCACCGGCATCTGGTATAGATGGGCATAAGCCAAGGTCTCACTAATCTCAGAATCTATAACAGCTTTTGCCTCTCCTTCTGCCTTGGCCTCGCAGATGCTCTGTTCCAACCACAACAGCATTTTCCCAACCTTGCCCCCAGTTTCATATATACTGGCCTGAGACACTACATGGGATTGCCGAACCATGTCCATTGCACAATTGTGGTACTAAGCACGTGACTATAGCAGGGCTCTTTGGGACGTCAGGGAATGCTCTGCGAGGAAGGCCAGTTCCAGAGTTCTAACTCAAACACCCTCTTAAACCCCTTTTTTTCCCTTGACTCGAGCACTGATGTGGCTTTCTCTTGTATAGTGGCCTTGTACCCCTCCCACAATATTCTCAGATCTTCCACTGATGGGGTATTGAGTTCGTTTTGTCAGCCAATTGTGTTGAGACATTTGGGAAACCAAGATAGTAAGAGTGCAGTCACCATGTTGCTTGGCCAGCAAGTTTTGAACTATCCAGCTAAAGCTTGAGCAAAGAGTGATCTGAGATAATTTGTGAAAGGAAAGTGACATTTGCAATCCTAAATAAGGCTGCATTAGGCAGAAAGATGTGCACAAGTGTGAAATGCAAAACCCTGAAGATGGTTTGTGGATTGCCGCCAAACATATGCAAATCCCAGGGCTTGTGCACATTTGCACTGTTTAGTTTGGGTCTGTTCGCATCCGTCAGGCCCCGGGATCTGTCTGTGGAGCAGTATCACATTGTTGAAGTCGCCTCCCATCACCTACAAATCAACAGGATGTCCCACCAACAGTCCTTGTAACTCGTTAAGTAAATTATGCTATATGGTGGCATAAACGTTGAGACCACCTATGTTTTCTCCCTTGAGCAGCCCTATCACTAAGAGGTACCTACCACTGGGTGTCCCGTGTAATCGACGAGACTTTGAAGGGTGTATGTTTGCGAATCAGAATCATGACACCTTCTCGATCCCAGAGTAAATCCTGCACGCCACACCTTCCCATAATTAGTCTGTTTAAAAAAATTAAAAAAACTGCATTCCTCCCCAGATAAGTGAGTTTCCTGGAGTATAACAAAGGTCGGTTTATGGTATGTTGATTAATTGCAGTACCATGCCCATTTTTATCTTCTCACAAAGCCCATTCATTTATTTTTAACATTTGTATAGCACACACAAACCCTCAGGCATCAGGGCGCTTATGGAAACCAGTTCCATGTAGCGCATAGGCAGGGAGCATACAGTATAAATACGTTCAGTCAAAGTCATCATAGGCATTACATAGTTGAGAAATAGGGTTCTGTTGCATACGGGGGCGCAAAAGCGTTACCTGGTTTCAGCTGCGGTGCAGTATAGTAGGTTTAGGCAAACAACCGGGTTTCGAGGGCCATGCTTAAGACCCAGTAGGATTCTTCCGTTCTCAAAGATGGTGGACGAGAGTTCCATTGTTTGGCTGCAATGACTGGAACCTCCAGCTCATGCAAGCTTAAATTTAGGTTGCAGCAGTATTTGAGTGTATGGCGTTCTTGTTGGCCTATCTTTTTGGTGCATAGCAATTTGTGGGGATGGATAGGGAGGGGCTGTTTTTGAGATACACCTGTGTGTGATGGTAAGAGTCTTGAAAAGGATTCTTTTACGTATCGGGAACCAATGTACCGATTTCCGGGCATCAGATATATGTTCAGATTTGGGTATGTTCAGGGAAGCTCGTAGGGCATTGTTTTGAATGGTCTGGACTTTCTGTATATTGTGTGATGAAGTACCTGCGAAGAGGGCGCTGCAGTAGTTAAGCCTGATGCCTACTATGGCACGGGCAATCAGACAGCTTTCTGTAGAGAGGTAAGGTCTAGCCGCATTTAAGAGTTTGATGGAGTATGCTGCTGAGGAGGATATGGCATTTACTTGACGCGATAAGGAGAGGGTAGCGTCTAACTACACTCCTAGTGTTTGCACCGCTGGCGAGATTGGGATTTTAGAACCATCAATGTTGAAGGTCTTGTAATCCGAGGCACTTTTTTTCGGACTGAGAGGGTCGCATTACGAGACGTTCTGTCCTTCATCGTTCAGGCAAGGACCATGGGTAGCCATCCAAGCTTGGATGGTGGCATATGTGGTGCTAAGCAGCTAGGTGTCATAGGCGTAGGTGCCGGTAAGGGGGAGGAGGATTTTGGTTTCAACATTCCAGGACATGCATGAGAAATGATCACTGGCAGTATCACTCACCTGGGAAACTTAACAGAACCTTATACAGGACATTCAACCCATTCCAGCATTTAGTTCTATGCCTTGAGGAAAACCAACCACTGATCATGCAAAACTGTACTCCAACATACCCCAATTTACCCCCAACCCCATACATCCCATGAACTAGATGCATACATCACCCTAACATGAACCACAACTTAGAAAATAATGGTGACAGCTGAGGGGCCTGTCGCCCTAACACCCCACTAACAGCGTACCTTGTATAACGGAATTGTGAGTGGGGATGTCGCGATCACCTGGGTCAGGTAGCTCTGTGTTGGACTGCCCAATCTCGGCTCCGTTTTGGGCGATATGCCCTTGCCCAAGAGTATCTTTTGTGGTCTGTATTTAGTCTTACAAGAATCGGTCAGCCCACATTTTGAAGATGCCTCTGTCATCTTCTGAAGCATTTGCAGATTCATCCAGCAGAGGCCTCACGGACACGGGTCTACCATGAGCATGCAAGGTTGACAGGATAGGCTTTCTTTGCTTCCTTCTCGGACTGTTTTTCAAATGTAGCTCAATCCAATGCCACGCATCTTTAGGATCAGTGAAAAGGTTGGTCTTCCCGTTTCGGTACACCTACAGCTGCGCTGGGAAGAAAAGTGCGTATTTAACATCTAGGGATTGCAACTTCTTGACTGAGTTGATTGATTGGCATGTCTTGTGAACATTTCTGGTATAGTCCGGGAAGAAGGCGATTCTGGCTCCTTTATACCTTATTGATCCTGTAGTGCATGCCGCCTGAAAGATCGCATCATGGTGCTGGTAGTTCTGCAGCTTGGACACAACGGTTTTCAGAGGAGCTCCCGTGCGTGCTGGGCCAGGAGGAGTACAATGGGCATGTGCAATATAGAAAAAATTCGAGAGGCCCTTCGATTTCATGATTTCAACAAGCCACCTTTCAAGGAAGAGGTCCATACATGGGCCTTCAGACTTCTCCGGGAGGCCAAGTATTCTGATGGTACTCCTGCAGGATTTGCCTTTGGCTTCTTCCATCTTGCCGTCCACCACTTTGATCTTCTGTGTCGTATCTGAGAAGTGTCACTTAAGCATCAGGAGGGTGTCCTCTGATTCAGCAATACGCGTTTCGGCTTCACTCATAGTTAGGGAGAATTCTCAGAAATGTGCCAATTCCCTCCACCTTAGAGACCCCCAGCAAATGTACTGGATTTTGAGGACTTGATTTTTTTTACCTGGAGAGACTGTGACCCTTTTTCCCACTCTCTCAAGTATTTTAATGTGATTTTGTACACTGTTTCTTTTGGTTATGGAATCTGACAAACTCCATAGGCGTCATCTTTTTACATTGTGTCACACAGCACCTTCAGTGCAGTGGCACAGGGAAATCTTTCAGATTTCCCAAAGGTTTGAATACCTTCTCTCGGATAAACTACTCATTCCCAGAGCAGTAAAGGGAAATTGACTACTTACATTTCTAACTTTCTATACCCAGCACATACTATCTTCCAATAGGGTGCTGGAGGGGTTACCTAGTATCCCCTGTGTCTAGCTTCTCATGTAACATTTTTTATGTTACCCTTTCCTCACTGAATGGCTGTTGGCAGTGGTTTCGTTTTAACTACCATGGTGTGCATTTACCGCGGGCAGCATTCGCAGCTACAGTAAAGCACCCAAGGGTGCCATTTTTGTCAAAATGGCCCCAGTCTTCTTTTTTCACCATTTCTTTGTGGAAAGGTGCTTCTTGGATTTACTCTGCGCGCCAAACCAGGTTTGGTCCCATTGTTCGCTTTGCCTTTGACAGGATTCACAAGTGAAGCCCGCCTCTGGCTCCAGGGTGTCTGTGGTAGGCAGAAAGTGAGGGAAGAGCCCGTAACTCCCTGCGCTTAGTCTCCTAGGAGACCCAAATGCACTCTGTGGCAATTGGCCGGTTGACTGTCCGGCAAGGCCAGCCACCCTGCTGGGTGACTGACAGCTAGGCTGGAATGAATGGGAGAACACTGAATAAAAGGCGAGTCTTATGGCTTGGAAGGCAGAGTAGACCACTAGACGAAGGAACCGAAGAAGAACTTGAAGGGGACGCCTGCTGCAACTCCTGGACCATTGGTTTTCCCGGTGAAGCCCTGCTGAAATGCTTAAACACCAAGTTCGCATCGACAGAGAAGCCCTTGCAAGGACGACTTCTTCCCTTGAGTTGGTGGGACCAATCAACTCCAAAGTAAGCCACCTGGGCATCCATCTCGGGGCTGGTTGAATTTCCACAGAGTTGCTGCTGTAAACCGTATAGCCAGGGAGAAGAACACCAGATTGTGTGCGTTGCTTTTAAGCTGCCCAAGAGCTCCAGGAAGATCCTCCGGAACTCCCAGGAAGCAGGACTGACCGAGCCTGAGCCCCCTCAACAGAGTGCGGGACCCCAGAAGCAAAGACAGTCCATCTTGACAGCCAGGAACCGCAGTGTTGCTATTTGCAGTAGACGCGAGGAGCTGCAACACTGAACAGCCACTGAAAGTGAAGTTTGCCGGTTGCGAGTTTTGACCGCCCCAGTGCATTGCAGGAGTCCCCCGACACCCTCCCTCTTGTCCCCACGACTGAGGCCCAGGAACAGTGAGACCTGCAGAGCTGCACAGGAACAGGAGTCATCCGCTGCATCTTTTCTTCATCTTTTAAGGTACTGTGCAAAGTCTGAAAGAACTTACCTCTTGCTGTAGAGTTGCTTGCACCTTCTACTACTCACAAGTCTAATCAGCTTGTGGCCCAACATTTGATTTTTCTTTTCTCCAAAGACCTCTAAAACATTGTGCAAAGACTTTTCCATTTACCTACCAGAAGTGCTTCATCCTATATAAGACTTTTGCCCATTGACTTTGGCTTAGCCTATTGTATTGAATGACCCATTCTGGGGGGATCCACAAGTATTTGCCTGCTTAAGAATAATTATGGTCTCTTGTATGTTCTAACTAATCTTTTCCTTTTGACTTATTACTATATGATTCTAAATGCAACAGTGATTTATTAATGTCCCCAGCATTCTAGCAACTGAAGTCACCCGAGGGTGTAGGTAGTGTCTGTGGGCCATCCCAAAAGGGTACCTACTGATGTAGAGATATTAAGAGTGTGTATTTCATGAAGTGTATGTGAGTGTTGCTATTATATTGCTCCCTTCTGAAGAAGGCTCATTCTAACTGACTGATAAATGAATAATTGTTTATTCAAGAAACCTTGAGTGTAAGAGTTTATTTGAATACTTGTAACTGTAAATCTCTGTGCAACTCCAATACAGCTCACACTGACCCCTCTTGAGATAAGCCTGGCTGCTCAACACGCTACCGAAACTGTGTAGTACAAGCTTATACCAAAGGTTGGGTTTCCTAGAACTGTAGTCAGAGTTGCTTGTAGTGTTCCGAGAGGGTACTGCATTCAAACTTTGCCCAGCACTCATTCTGGAGTAGATCTTTGAGAGATCTTGGCGAAGCAAGCTGACATCGATGCCAATGGAGTAACACGATTCACAGGACCTCGTCACTTCTCCCCAGAGAGGAGCCCTTCCCTGTGAGGCTCCAGAGGTGAGGCCGCTACACAACATTCCCCCTAGCGGTGGCGGTAAGCAGGACTTCACAGAGAGAGACTCTCTAAACCCATTTATGAGGAGCCACTAATACCATCACAGCTTCATAAGTACTGTCCCAAACATGGCACTGCTTGTTATTTTAACATCACACAACCAACAGAAAGGCAAACCTACTGAGAAGAAGTGTCCAGGAAATGAAGATTGCTCAGAGGTTAGAAGACAACCATACTGGGACGAGGAAGATCAAGCGAGTAACTAGGAACGCTCAGGGAAGAGACACAAATGTCAGAACTTCACAATGAAAAGAAAAGAAGGACCAACATACAATGTTGGTGAAGCCTGGGAGAGGATGCTGGCAAACAAGAAGAAAAGGAGACACAAAGAGGGTTTGAAACTAATCCGTGTATGCCCAAGGAAAGTCGAGGCGATGGCGTGACCCAGAGGAGGTGTACCATCTGGTCCTCAAATGACGCCAAGAACGTAGCAGAAGGGGCGCGGAGTCACACAGTGAAACAGGAAGAAAGAAGAGGCATTAAAAGCGTTCAAGCTAAGAGACAGAGAGAGAGCCTGGCCCCACAGGAAGAACCAGTGACACCAACCCAACAGAACAAAGGCAATAGGAGCAGTGGGAGACCCGGGAGGGGAACAGGGCAGGAAGAGCACAACTTGACTCATCATATTCATCACAGTGGTTGTGAATACCTTAAAGAAAGTGAAGAGTACAGGGGGACTCAGTACATGCATCCCAATGAGTGTCCATATTGTAAAGATGGTGAACAATCCTTTGAGATACAATTCATTCAACCTAGACAGTGGTTGAAAGTCAAACCGAGAATATATATTACGAAAGAGACACTGCAAGACTCCCAAAAGTGATAATGGTCAAGATCCTATCTTGATTCAATAATGAACAGTGTTTAAAGAATGACAGGGGAAACCCAGGAGATGGAAGAGCCCCCTAGAAGAACTAAATAAATTGGTTCATGTAATCACAAAGAACTATTTGAATATAGAATATTAAGGCTAGAGAAGCCTGTCCATGAGAAGGGAGTCATTCGCCTAGGCCTCTTAGTGGCATGGTCAGCATAGGTAATTTTTGGTTAGAGGACGGACTGTTTATTTGAACTACTCTACTGACAACGAGCACCATAGTTAGTTTTGTGTTAGGTAGGGCAAACCCTTTTGAGGAGGGATAAATACGCCTTTTTCCTTTTATTTAAAATAAAATCCAGTACAAAAACATTATTTGGTCCGCCTCCTTCTGACCTACCACAGGAGTCCATCTTATGCTCTATGGAAGATCTTGACTCAGTGATAGCCACAAATACATCTGCAAGAGAAAGGCCACCTAGTGGCGACACGCCAATATTCATTACTCCAGCAGATGTTAAGACCTGTGCCTGGATTGGCTGGGAGACGGTATATTGATCCATTCTGTCTGCAATTCTTCTTTATTTTATCTTTTGCCATCTCTTCTCCAGCACTCTCCGCTACATGGGTTCTGTCAGCCTCCGCCCGCGGTGCCCTCCTCCCTCCCCCAAGGTATTCCTCCTAGCCTATGACTCGTATAAGTGAGTCCAGAAGTCAAGTAGGCGCCGCTCCCAACCAGCAGATTCTCCAGTCCTCGTTCTTATTGTCCCGAGGGCAGGGCCACTCACAAACCCCAGCCCAGCTTCCTTCACTACAGTCCAGGATGATCCCCAAATCCTAGGCTGTCACTCCCCTTCAATGTCGGCTGCACCACAGCACCTCAGAGGCACCAGAAGGAACCCTGACCTTTATCCCCCCCAGTGACTGTTGACCCCCCCAGAAGTAGGAACTCTTAAGTAATGGGGGGAAGGGCTCTTACCTCTGCACCCGGTGCCCCCTGTACCAGTTCGCCGACGCTGTGCTGCACGATTCCAATCATGGATCCTGGCTCCTCCCCGTCCTCAACTTGGTGAACTGGTAAAACTGTATGGTTCTGGCCACGCAAGTCAACAGGCAAAATCTGGCGGGCCTCCTGACTTGTCCCAGGTCAGGTGGCCAAGATGGTGCCCGTCTTAGATCACAAGGGGCTGCTACACTCAATCGGTCCCATTGAGGTCCAGATGAGGATTCTGGCCAGCTGGGTCCACGGCGGTGCAGCCCCACTACCCACTACTCTGCCTGCTACACCAACCTTTTCATGGGATTATTGCAGGAAAACGGATAGGTCTGCCAGGATGTCAGCGTGCAGGACCCGGAGCTCTGAGAACCAAGTCTCCATGATTTGGCTGTGCACCAAACCCCCAAAATCCCCCCACCCACCCAATTATTGGATTTTCTGAAGTAATGGAGTAATCAGCCTTCTCTGGTTGAGGCTCAAGGGCATCATCCAAGAATATAGGAAACATACAGGGTCAAAAATCAATTTGCAACAGCCCTCATTTTCCCGGTTACATGGGGAGTGGGGAGGAAATCTTTTTGGTACCCATAATCACAATCCAAAGAAGGGTCCATATTACAGAATATAATTTCTATCCTGCATAGACTTCCAAAAATCATTAAGCACCGTTAGTCTTCCCCGATCTCTACTAGGGGGATGGGCATTGTATATGAAGTTTGGTCTACCCAAATATCTTTACAGGTTGCAGAATAGTTGACAAATTATTCGGTATTCGGCCGAAGCCGAATATGAAGCCAAATAGTTGCTTTATTTAATAAAACATGCTCCAAACTTGATAAAGCACAACTAAAAAAACAAATGAAGCACCATTTTAAATTCATTCTATACTTTTATTTCTCTTCATTGTAATTAATGTAGCATCTTTATTTAAAGTATAAAAGCCAGGAAAAAAGCAGATTTAACCAAAATGAAGGGACCAAATGTACAGAAGGGTCTTGCATATTCAAAACCAGTGCCAGTTAAAGTAGGAGGCTTCACATATTCAAAATGACTAGGTTGCAATGAACAAAATGGATATTGCAATTTGCAACTGCCTTTGTGAATCAAATGCATTGCATTCTCTATTCAGTTGCAAAGTCGATGCGGTCGAGTTTCGAAACTTCTTTCTGTATTGTTGCAGGCTAAGTATAAAATATGAGTACCTTTTATGCCCAATAACCTGTAACAAAATATGCCCTAAAGAGCATATTGCAATATAAGATATTTTACAGCTGTGTGATAGCAATTTGTCTGGTCTTGTGGCAAAGTGTCTGGTCCAATTCTATTCAGTTTTGCAAACTGAACTTTATATTTGCCATTCTGAGTTCTTGCTGCATTGTATTCAAATGAGAATGTCAAAGTATTCGGCAAGAGCCGAATAGCAAGAAACTATTCGGCCAGAGCTGAATAGCTTATTTTCAGCCGGAATTCGGCCGAATACTTACTTGAAGCCGAAGTTCGGTACACCCCTACCAATTACTAATGCAATGATAGCTGCATGGGAAAGGGCCACTAAGAGTGCGTGAGGTTGGGGGAGGGTAGGATTGAATACATTATTCAAACTCGCCTCTAGGTGAGCAGACATGCAGTAGTGACCAACAGGTTGCAGGGTTATGCAGCCTGGAAGGCTAGGGAAATTATTTATATGGAAGATAGGGCTGACATGATAACATGGTTAAAAGCTTAGGTCATCTGCAACAGGAATTCAATCTACTGGGGTGGGGGCCTATATAAACACTAACCACTCAGTCATGCATTAATCTCTCAGCTGGGGGCGGAGGAATTTCAATCTGTCTTTTTTATATAAAGCCATTATTGCCATCTTTTCAGACATCCTATCTATATTAAACATTTTGTGGGGAAAAGATGTGGGTATTAAGAGTTGACGAGAAGTGGAAAAAGGCAGTTGAGCAGAACAGTGACCCTCTTAGATTGGTACAATATAAATACCTGCAACAGATTTCTTTCAAGAGAAGGTGTTCAAGAAGGGAAAAGTACATGTGTTAAAAGTGGCACCAGATGCAAAATCCGACAAACCATCTTTTATGACATTGGATTGGAAAACCCTACTACGCAAAGTTATTGGTGAACTAAGTATTCGATTGGCAGATTCCAATGTCTTTGCTGGGTATATGGGACCATGAGAAAGGTAAAAAATGAGTGAAGTTGTGTGTAGGTCTAGCATATATTGTAGCATAAAGAGATATGGTGTTCTTTTGGGGGGGTGACTCGTCCATCATTAGATAAAAGGAGTGAAGGGATGACAGGTTGATGAAGCGGGACAGAATGAGTCACTTGGGTTGCGAATGTCAGAAAAGCCTAATAACCATCAAAAGGACCCTTTAAGAGGTTATGCAACAACATGGAAACATATTTTGAGGAATGTATTGGGACGGTTGTACTGCTAACTCCATGTACTGCCTCAGACTCTCACAGAAATATGAATGTTTTATTACGTATAATCTTAGCTCATCCAATTAGTAGTTCCTAATGGTTAATTTGTTTGTATAACTACAATTACAAACCATGTATTACAAACAACAGCCATCAGTGATTGCTAGTGACACAAATAATTAAAGTCAACACAAGACATTTCCCGTGGTTCTGGGGGAAAAAAGGCCAATTGTACTTGTTGAACCACCTCACTCACTACCACTCATCGTGATCCCTAGTATCCTCTTCAGCTTAAAGACTTCGACTCCCTGCAACCAATAAAATAAACAGAGAAATTGGAGCAATGCTCCCTTCCACACAAAGACGCACTTTGCAGAATTCCCTACCAATCAAAATTAGTGTAAATCGGTCTTCATAAGATTTCAAACGCCCCTTAAAACATTTAAATTCCGAAGAGTTTTTCCAATAACGGTTGACATACAACTGGACCACACTGAACAAGTGTCAACACCAGAGACTGTGGCTGGTAACTTTCATAATTATAGGGTCCGTGAGAGACTCAGGAAAAAGACACTCATCCTGTTGTGAATGAACCCTTCTGTTCCCAATGATGCCATTTGAGATGTCATCTGTGATGTCCTTGGTGTTAGTTTTAGCAGTGCATGGCGGTGGCGTGAGTTATGGTTGCATAGCTTACCATAACTGGTGAATTCTTTGGTTTTTCCGATTTTACCTTGCAATCATAACCTCCCTTTAACAACGTTTCTTTCAATGAATTTCATAGGTTTTTATTAGTGCAACATTACCATAATGTCCATTTAACATCTCTTCACTGAATTACAATGGTTTCTATAATTGAAAATGTTTCAAGATGTTACAGCACTTTACATAAGTTATTATTAATTCATCTTAACATATATGAAAGGACTATAAACCTCCTTTAACAAACATATTTTTTGCAGCAGACTAATGTGTGCCATTTTCAGCAGCACATGCTGAGGATGCAAGTCCTGGTTGAATTGCCTAGGGAATGAGACTCCATGGCCCAATAAAACCACCCTTGTTATACAATGCACCTAACCTGCATCCAGGTCCAGGGTCCACTAAACCCCCATAATGTGACCAATGACCAGTGTTCATGGCTTGCAGCCATGGCCAGTGTCACAGTCCATGGGGTATGGGCTATGCCCATGCAGCAGGCTCCAATAGGCCAAGCAGAGTAGACATTTGTCCTTGCCGTTGACCAGTCCCACTGTCCAGGCACTAAAGCGATATCACTATTTTTTGCACCTACATTTTGACACTTCGGAAAAAATAAAATACAGGCCAGATTTGCAAAACCATGCTTTCTGGTCCTTGCTGATGCTCCTCATGCATGTTTGCTGCCAATCCGTCCAGCACTTAGGGCTGTAGCTGCAAGCCGATTCCCCCCGCCCCCACATCCCCATTCAATCCTATCCCGATTTCGAAAATGTTACCACATAACCGGTGCCTGGTGGCCATGACCAGTGACCAGATTGTCCAGGGCATGGCCGAACAATCTGGCCACTGACCATGGCGACAGGCTATGCACCAGGCACCAAAGCTATATCACTTTTTCTGTACCTGTCCTTGCCAGGAGCCAGGCCCACTGCCCACTTTAACCCCATAGACGGTTCCTGGTGGTCATGGCAAGCTAGCTATGTCTCGGGCACCAAAGTTATATCACAATTTTTATAACCTATATTTTGACACAAAATAAAAAAGGCAGATATAGAAAAGCATGCTTTCGGGTCCTTTCCAATGCTCCTCGCACAAGTTTGTTGCAAATCCATCCAACACTATAGCCGCAAGCAGAATTGTTTTCCCCATTCAAGCCAATACCAATTTCGCGACCTCCCTTCAATTTTGCCCCCTCTTGACAAAATCCCTTCACACTCTGCAAACATATCCAATTTGAATGTTTGTGCAAACATTTGTGCAGATTCGTCAAAACGGCACCAAAGTTATAAGCCATCCGAAAATTGGGCAAACCCCCCACCCCCATCTAACTTTGCCCCTTTTGACGAAAGAGCACCAAACATTGCACCAATATTCACAGTTGGGTCTATAGTTTTATTTCAAATTTTCGTGCAGTTTCGGTGAACAGCGTAAAATTATAAGCATCTTAATTACTGCTTTTCACCGACCCTGTAATGCATGGATGGCCTCCAAGTTCGCAAACTTCACAGCAATGTCCCCGAACATCAGAAGAAAAAACACCGGATTTTTGGCTTCACTAGACATATCCCATCCTCATCACACCTCACCTGCCCAGAGATACCTTCATTCATTTGACAAGTGTAATGTTGTGTTTTAGTGTAATGTGTTTTTGAATATGTTTTTACCGCGATGTTCGCCGACTACGGGTGCAGTTCACAAATCCAATCAATGGGCGCATGTCAGCGAACCTTATACAACTCCCCAATTGGCTCAGAGGCGTCCACGGAACCAGGAAGTAAGTCCACGGACCGGACAGAGATCTCACTAATTATTTTGACCTACATTTTGGGCATTTTAAAAAAAATCTACTGGATGGATTAACACCAAATTAGCAAAAGCACGCTTTCAGGACGAGGCTGCTGCTCCTCGTACAAATGTGGTGCAAATCCGCCCTGTGGTTTGGGCTGAAGTCGTGAGCAAAACATGTGTACATTCATGTCTATCTGGAGTTCAACTGTTTTGGGACATCCCTATATTCCCCTGCCCCCTTGACGAAATAGCACAAAACTTAGCAAGATAATTCAGAGGTGGCTGTATACTTTTTTTGAAAGGTTTCGCAAGGATTCTTTGATTTGCGCCAAAGATATAAACCGCCCAAAAACTGCTCTTCCTATGGGTTGAGAAACAACCATATCTACAGGGTCAGTACCTCTGACTCTGTAGTGTGTGTGTATTTAAACTTCATGTTTGTACTGCTAAATTAGTCCAGTTGGACTATTCTGTTTGAAGCACCAGCACTTTACACTTCATGTTTACGCTGCTAGAATAGCTTAGTTGCACGTGCAATAGCACTTTACAAAACAGAGTTACATGCATTACCACTTTATCATTTGTCCATATTCTTAATATTTTGGATAGTTTGTCCTTTATGGTTGTGAAGTATCTCAGTTTAGAAATTCCCTTCATAGTATAGTTTGTGTATACATTAGTACTATATTATAAATGTTAATTGTTTATATCTCAATATCTTGAGTATTATGCTTTTTATTGACTTTCGAGCATAGGAAAGTATGTTGGGTCCAATAATTATATTGATATTATATTTGGCATTTAACAATAATGGGCATACATTGTGTTCATTTTCTGTGATTTAAAATCTTGGGCACTACGTCAGTCTTTGTTTAGGAGCACTCCCGATTGATATTTGACATACATATGTCCACTACAAAATGGGAAACCTTTTGTTATAAATGGTGAATGAGCTTTTCTCAACTGAGTATCACAACAAAGAAAGGACTATGAATCATTGTTTAACCATAGCGATGTTCAACAATAAAATGAGTGGTGTAGGTGAAACACATTTGTATGTGAACAAGCAGCCAGTGGGCTGTGAAACTAGTCATACAGCTGCTTTTTTAATCCTGCCTGGTGTATGGAATAAAAATAAGTTTGTGGTTTTGCACATTTTGTGATTATATTTAAAAATCACGTTTTCAATTTCGGAGTTTCCAGGAGTGCAGTACGTGGTACAGGATTACCTTGCTTTGTTTATATGGGATACATTACTCACCGTAATCGTATTTCTGATGCTTGTATCTGCTTAGATTCACATGCTGTGCATAGGCCGACATCTAGTGGAAGCTGCGGAGTATTACAGTTTGTTTTTCGAAAGTCGAAAAAGGGCGTCGACACAGGCGTGCCAGTAATACTATCCCTAGTGTGACGTCCACTGTACCCAAGATCCCTCACGCGTGTAGGATCCTCAGATTGTATTTTTTCTGACATGAGGAAGCATGAGGAGTAGCGTGAGTACAGATAATCCAAGCAGATAGACAGAAAAGGTAAGACTACAAGCAATCATGCGCCTTCTCTCGGAGGGGAGGAAGGGTGGGTCGCATGTGAATCTAAGCAGATACAAGCATCAGAAATACGATTACGGTGAGTAATGTATCCCTTCTGAGGCTTGTGGAATCTGCTTAGATCACATGCTGTGCATAGATTAGCGAGCAGTACCAGAAGAAGGAGGTGGGATGTGAGAAGGGTCATGAGCAAACAGGTGTCTTAGAACCGCTTGTCCCACTTGTGTATCTGTCTTGGAATGAGTGTCAATGCAGTAATGCTGAGTAAAGGTGTGAATAGAGCTCCAAGTAGCCGCTTTGCAAATGGTGTCGAGGGGAACATTTGCAATGAAAGCCAGAGTGGCACCAATGCCTCTAGTAGAGTGGGCCCTTGGCGTAAAAGGCAGAGTCTTGTCAGAAAGAGAGTAACACAGCTGTATACAGTTGATAATCCACTTCGAGATAGCGCCCTTAGAGACGCGATCCCCCTCTCTGCCTGTAGCTACGGAGACAAACAGTTGATCTGTTTTCCTTAGCGGTCTGGTTTTATTTACATAGTATAGGACCGCCCTACGCACATCTAGGGTGTGTAGTTTCACCTCAGCCGAGCTTTGCGGGTTCTGGAAGAAAGCCGGAAGCTCGATGGACTGGTTTACATGGAACTTGGATATGAATTTAGGTGAGAACCTAGGGTGTGTGCGTAAAACCAGTTTGTCCTTGTGGATAGTAAAGAAAGGATCCTGCACTGACAGAGCCTGAATTTCACTGACCCTTCTTATGGAGGTAATGGCTACTAAGAAGGCCGTTTTATAAGTCAGGTGTTTGAGACTACTTTTATGCATGGGTTCGAATGGGGGTCCCATGAGCTTAGCTAGCACCACGTTGAGGTCCCATCCTGGCGGTGGGTTCGAAATAGGAGGGTGAAGTCTCTTTACTCCTTCCATGAAGGCTTTAACCACTGGTACTTTCCACCACGAGACCTTGTTATGGGATGTGGTGTAAGCCGAGAGGGCTGCCAGGTGTACTTTCAGCGAGTTAAAAACCAACCCTGCATCCAGCAGGTGGAGCATGTATGTCACAACGTTGGAAGGAGTGCAATCAACCGGGTTGATTTGTTTATTCTGGCACCAGATAACGAATCTTTTCCACTTATCAAAGTAACAGTGCCTTGTATTTGGTTTCCTGGACTCCTTTAGAATGTCCATACACCTCTGTGGTAATTTGAGATGTCCAAACTCTATGACTTCAGGAGCCATGCTGCTAGGTTCATAGAGTTGGGTTCCTGATGCACTGTTTGACCCTGTTGCTGGGACAGTAGGTTGTACCAGGCTGGGAGTCTGATGGGTTCGCACACCGCCATCCTGCGTAGGTGTGGAAACCATGGTTGTCTCGCCCACATGGGAGCAACTAGGATGAGCGTCATAGATTCCTTGTTCATCTTGTACACCACCTTCCTGATGAGAGGAGTTGGTGGAAAGCGTACGCAAACATCCCTGACCAGTTCATCCACAGGGCATTCCCTTGGGAGTCCGGCTGGGGGAACCTGGATGCAAATCCTGGGCATTGTTTGTTTTCGCTTGTGGCGAATAGGTCTATAGTGGGGAAACCCCACTGAGAGAAGAGATTTCTTACTACGTCTCTGTGAAGGACCCATTCGTGTTCTTCTGGGAGGGAGTCTCTGCTTAGAGCATCCGCTAGGGAATTGAGCTCCCCTGGAACATGTTGCGATGACAGGAAGATGTTCCGTCTGAGTGCCCATATCCATATTTTCTGGGCAAGCTTGGACAGATTTGGCGAACGAGTCCCCCCTTGCTTGTTCAGATAGAACATGGCTGTCGTGCTGTCCGTCCTGATCTGCACCGACAAGTTCAGTAGATGGGGCTCGAACGCCCTTAGCGCTCGGAATACTGCCAGAAGCTCTAGCAGATTGATGTGGTTCTTGGCTACTGAGTGAGACCAGAGACCCTGAGCTGTGTGGTGGAGATGGTGAGCTCCCCACCCAGTCAGGCATGCATCTGTAGTCACCACGGCTTGTACTTCGGGATCGTAAAAGGGTTTCCCCTTTGCGAGATTCTCTCTTGTCCACCAGTGTAGGCTCTGTACGAGTGTTGGCGAAACGACCACTAGATCGTCCCAATGACCACTTGCCTGAGACCACTGTTTCGCCAACCATTCCTGCATGGGACGCATGCGCAGACGCGCGTGGGGGACCAGGTAAATGCATGACGCCATCATGCCCAGTAACCGCATAGCTTTGCGTACTGTTATCTGTTGACCTGACTGATAATGCGGAATTTGCAGAAGTATATTCCGAATTCTCTCTTCCGAAGGGAAGGTCAATCCTTTCTGAGTATCTAGGATAGCTCCTAGAAACTGTTTTGAGGTGCTTGGCACCAGACTTGACTTTTTCTCGTTGATGGAGAAGCCTAATTCGTGGAGGAGGTCGATAGTCCTCTGAATGTTTGACCTGCAAATTCCTGGGGTTTCCCCCGTTATGAGCCAGTCGTCCAGATAAGGGTACACCGGGATTGCTTCCCTGCGTAGGTGTGCAGCCGCCACCGCCAGTACCTTGGTGAATACCCTTGGTGCTGAAGCTATCCCGAAGGGCAGTACCTTGAATTGGTAGTGGCGACTGTCCACCTTGAAGCGCAAGTACTTTTTGTGCGCTGGGAGCATGGAAATATGAAAATAAGCATCTTTCATATCCAAGGTTGCCATGTAATCCCCCTTTTTTAGGAGGGGGATTACCTCTTGTAGCGTGGTCATACGGAATTTTTGGGGCTTGACATATTTGTTGGCAGGCCGTAAGTCCAATACTGGGCGCATTGTCAAATCTTTCTTTGGCACAAGGAAGTAAGTTGAATAGATACCCTTGTTTACCTGGTGTCCTGGGACGAGTTCTATCGCGTCCTTTTCTAGCAGAATGGCGATCTCCTCGAGAAGGATCCTTTGATGCTCTAGGGAGTGCACTCTTTGTCGTGGAGGATGATTCCGGGGACGCTGCAGTAGTTCTATACAATATCCTTCGGATACTGTTGACAGCACCCATCTGTCTGAGGTGATCCCTTCCCAAGCCTGGGTGAAGGTGGAAATGCGTCCCCCTACTGGGGTTGCGTGGCAAGGGACCCTGAACTGAGCGTCACTGTTTTGGTGGAGGCGTGCCACCGCCCTTGTTGGGGCTGCCTCTGCCTCTTCCACGACCTCTCTTGTTACCCCTGCCGTAACTCTGGGTAGACTGCTGGTTGTTATTCCATTGTGTACCTTGTCCCTGGGCATAGTTGCCTCTTTGTGAATTTTGGCCGCGTGGGCGACGAAAATTATTGTTCCCCCTCTGGTTAGGGGGTTTGTTGGTAAGCTGGCCAAGGGATTTGAGAGTCTCATATTCATCTTTGGCATTTTTAAGTGCGTCTTCGACCGCTTTCCCAAACAATAGGTCGGGTTCCACTGGCTTGTCTATTAAAGAAGCCTGGGTTTCTGTCTTGAATCCCGACTGCCGTAACCACGCATGTCTCTTGATAACAGTACCTTCTGCTATCAATCTCCCTGCGTTGTCAGCGGCGTCGAAAGTTGCTTTTAAAATGCAACCAGACACGGCTCTCCCCTCTGCCGAGATCCGAGCCAGCTGGCCCTTTAACGGTTCTGGAGCAGAGGCAATGAGCGCCGCGACTTCTTCCCATTGATGGCAATTGTAACTAGCCAACAGGGTGGTGGAATTCGCAATCCTTGCTTGGTAGGCGGACGTTGAGGCTACCTTTCTGCCAAACCCGTAAAGTTTTTTGCTCTCCTTGTCGGGAGGAGCTTCTGATGAAGATAAGGGCGTGCCAGCCCTCTTTCTAGTGTTGGTCACCACTAGGGAATCTGGTTTAAGATGTCCCTTTATATACAGAGGGTCAGACTGGGCTGCCCGGAAAATCTTTTCAATTCTGGGGTTGACAGCTCTGGTGAGGTTAGGATTCACCAGGGAAGGATCTATTCTTCGTTGGATGGATTTGAGGATAGGGATGGTCTGAGCGACCGGTCTTCTCTCTCCTACAAACTCCTCCGCGAAGTCCCTTTCCTCCTGTACACCGTGGGTGTCGATGTGGAAGTGTTCCGCTGCTCGAGCGAGAACCTCGTTAAGGAGGGGCTGGTTATCAACTGGAGAGTCAGTAACTGGGGCTTCGCTTTGTACTGGGGAATCTACTCTGTAAATTTCCTGCTCATCTTCTCCCTCCTCCAGGTCCTCATCCTCTGCATAGTAATCTGTCCCGGTTTGTTCTTCCATAATTGCAAACTCCTGGTCCTCTTCAGGGAAAACTTGTCCCTGATAACTGGGGAGTGGAGTAGAATATGGAGTGGAGTAAGGCTGAACCTCGAAAGGTTCAGGTCTTTCGACCCGGGGCTTTTTACTTAGCGGGATAGGATCGGAGGAGCCTGAGGGTGTGGCCCCTTGAGGGTTATATGAAAGAAAGTGTTTTGGGTTCTTATCATAAAATTCAGCCAAGGAAGACATCCTAGACATAACCCTGTCTATGTCTTCACTGGACCATTCCCTGGAACAGGGTATTACTTTAGCAGGTGATTTATTTTCAAGGGTAGACTTGTGTTTGCTTGTCTGCTTAGGCTTTACAGGGGTGTAAGGCTGTGCTTTCCGCTGTTTCCCCCCTTCTCCGTGCGTGGAAAAATGTTTTCCCTGTCCCTTGGGGGCCCCAGAGACTTTCGACGCCTGGCGTCGAGGGTCTGGAAAGGTATCTGTGTGCTTCGGGCGTGGGGCCTCACTGGTGTTAACCGCGGTCTCGGTATCTTGGAGCGCGGCCTGGGGGTGGAAGTCGTCTTCGTCTCCCGACGATCGAACTTCCGTTAGTGTGTGTAGCGAGGCACTCTTGGCAAGAGTGGATGATTGCCTTGCGTCGTGAGGCGATCTCGATCGAGAGCGCCCAGAGGACACCGAGTCGGACCGTTCTCTTTGTGCCTCTTTCCGGGAAGTCGACGTTGTCGAGGTCCGGGATTGCACGTGGCGTGCCTGTCGACCCAAGGGTATTTGCGATTGCACTTGGGGCAGAATTGAAAAGGGGTACCCTCCATACGCACCTTAAGGCAGCGGGCTGCTAAGTGTAGGAATATATATAAATGTAACTATATATCAAGAGTGAAGAGTATGTACCACCCCCCACTCTCCCTACTTGTAAGGGCCGAGGCCAGCGGCCTACTAGGCCCGGGCCGAGGCCAGCGGCCTACCGAGGCCCAGATCCGTCGTGCAGCAGTCGACGGTCGATGACTTCTCCAGCCGTCGTCGAGGTTGAGGGTCGACGTTGGGGTGGGGAAGGGAATGAATAAGAATTAAAATTATAATAACAGCAAAAGTATGGCTAAGGCCAGGGAACTCCGCAAGATGCTTCCGACCAGTATGGCGGAAAAAAACAATCTGAGGATCCTACACGCGTGAGGGATCTTGGGTACAGTGGACGTCACACTAGGGATAGTATTACTGGCACGCCTGTGTCGACGCCCTTTTTCGACTTTCGAAAAACAAACTGTAATACTCCGCAGCTTCCACTAGATGTCGGCCTATGCACAGCATGTGATCTAAGCAGATTCCACAAGCCTCAGAAATATATATATATATATATCACCGTAATCGTATTTCTGATGCTTGTATCTGCTTACAGTCACATGCTTTGCATTGGCCGACATCCAGTGGAAGTTGTGGAGTATTGCACATGATTTTTTTCGAAGTTCGAAAAGGGATGTCGTCAGGGTGTGACTATTTACTATCCGTAGTGTGATGTACCCTGTACTCATGGTCCATCACGCATGGAGGTCCCCCAGGTTATTTATTTCTGACAAGAGGAAGTGTAAGTTTTAAGCATGCAGTGTAGTTAGAGACCACGAGGTGTGAAAGAACAATGTCATTTTTCCCAAGAGCCTTCAACTCCAAGAAGGGAGGAAGGGTGGGCGCATGTGAATCTAAGCAGATACAAGCGACAGAAATATGATTACAGTGAGTAATGTATCACTTCTTTGGCTTGTGGGTCTGCTTACAATCACATGCTTTGTATAGATTAGCGAGCAGTACTTGTAGAAGGAGGTGGGTTGTTGGAAAGTAACACGGAAAAGAGAGGTTTCAGCACGGCTTGTCCCACCTGCGTTTCATCCTTGGAATGTGTGTCCAGACAGTAATATTGGGTGAAATACTGAACTCCAAATGGCATCTATTGGTACATTTGCTATGAAGGCTAGAGTTGCCCCTGTGCCTCGAGTTGAGTGTGCTCTAGGCTTAAATGGCAACGTTCTCTTAGCAAGAGAGTAACAGAGTTGGATGCAGTTGACAATCCATTTAGACATTCCTGCTTTAGAGATAGGGTCCCCTTCTCTTCCAGCTGCTACAGATACAAAAAAAGGTTTGATTTCTGATAGGATTCGTCTTTTGAAGGTAGAACATTACAGCCTTGCATTTATCTAGTGTACAGAGGTTTCTTTCTGCAGCGTTTGTTGGATTTTGGAAAAACAAGGGACGCTCTCTAGTTTGATTTACATAGAATTGTTATATCAACTTTGGAGAAAATCGAGGATGTGTGCGTAGCACCACCAAGTCTTTGTGTACAACTACAAAAAGGGTCTTAGCTTGTAGTTCACTAACCCTTCTGATCGAGGTAATGGCTATAAGGAAAGCCGTTTTGCAAGTAAGATGTTTAAGGGTGGCTTTGTGCATTGGCTCGAAGGGGGCCTCCATGAGCCTTGTGAGTACAATATTGAGGTGCCAGCCAGGAGTAGGATTAGAAATAGGGGGTTATCGGTTTTTGACACCCTCTGTGAAAGCTTTAACTACGGGCACTTTCCACCACAAATTTTACTTTTAGAGATGTGGTTTAAGCAAAGGGAGCTGCTAGGTGTACCTTGAGTGAGTTACAGACTAATCCTCGGTCAAGTAGATACAGCAAGAAGTTGACTATATTGGATGGTGAACAGTCGGTTGGATTAAGAGACTGTCTTGCACCACAACACAAAACGTTTCCATTTGTTAAAATAGCAGTGCCTTGTGTTACATTTGCGTGCTTCTTTGAGTATTTCCATGCACCTTTGGTTTAGGTTACCAAATTCTATGACCTCAGGAGCCAAGCTTCTGTGGTCATGGGTGAAGAGCTGTTCCCCGATCCTGAGTTAACAGGTTGTACGGACAAGGTAGTTTCATGGGATGACAGAGGGACATAATTTGAAGGTGGGAGAACCAGGTTTGTCATGCCCACATGGGAGATACTAGGATCAGTGTTAATTGTTCCCGGCGTAGCTTGTGGACTATTCTGTTGAGAAGAGGTGTTGGGGGAAAGGCGTATGCAGATTTCCCTGACCAGTTCATTCCCCTTGGATCCTTTCTGAAGAAACCTGGATGCGTAATCCTGGCATTGTGCCTTTTCCTGGGTCGCAAAGAGGTCCATTTCCGGGGACCCCCAGTTTGAGAAGATGTTGTCTAGCAAGTCTGTGTTTAGTTGCAACTCGTGCTCTGAGGGTAGCATTGTATTCCTGCTTAGTACATCTGCCAGAGAATTGGGTGCCCCTGGAAGATGTTGTGCTAGTTTGGACAGCCCTGGAGAGTGTGTTCCTCTGTTTGTTTATGTAAAACATGGCTGGGGTACTGTCTATGAGGACTAGGCCTGTTTTGTGTGCTAGCTGAGTCATGAAGGTTTGAAGAGCTTTGAGCACCGCTAGTAGTTCCAGAAGGTTGATGTGCTTAATGGTTAGGGTCTATGTCCACAGGCCATGAGCAGTGTGGTGAAGGAAGTGGGCGCCCCACCCTGTCATAGATGCATCGTTTGTGAGAATGGCCTTGATCGCCAGTGTGTAGCAAGGCGTTCCCTTTAGCAGATTGCTTCTTTTCCACCACTGTAGAGATTGAACTAGAGGATGCAAAACCACCACTAGATCGTCCCACAACCCACTTGCCTGTGACCACTGATGCTAGCTACTCCTGCACTGGATGCATGCACAGCCTGGCGTGGGACACCAGGTAGATGCAGGAAGCCATCATTCCTAGTAGGCATATCGCCTTTCATACCGTCACCTGATGACCGGCTACATATTGAGGTGTTTGAAACTACATGTTTTTAATTCTCTCTTTGGAGGGGCAGACTAGTCCGTCATTAGTTTTGATTAGTGCCCCCAGAAGCTGCTTTACTTGGCTGGACACTAGGCATGACTTCTTTTCATTTATGGAGAAGCCCAATTGGAACAGCAGATTGTTTGTCTGTTGTGTGTTTTGAAGGCAACTCTGGGGAGACTCACAGGTAATTAGCTCGTTGTCTATGTAAGGGTACACTGCAATGGACCTCGTTTTGCAAGTGGGCAGCTACCACTGCTAGGACCTTTGTGAATACCCTGGGGGATAATGCAATGCTGAATGGTAGCACTTTGAATAGGTAGTTCTTGCCACCCAATTTGAATCCAAGGTATTTTTTGTGCGCTAGCAACATAGAAATATGAAGCATCCATCTTTCATGTCCAATGTTGCCATGTAACCCCTTTTTATTAGTGGGGTGTCATCCTGAATTTGTGGGGTTTGATATACGTGTTTGCAGGGCGCAGGTCCAGCACTGGGCGCATTGTTAGATCTTTCTTTGGAACAAGGAAGTACATTGAATAAATACCTTTATTTTGTTCCTGGAATTGTACCAGTTAGATTGCTCCCCTTGCTGCAGGATGTTGAGGTGTTCTGAGGACATTCTTCCTAATCGAGGTGGATGGTGGTGAGGCGTTTCTAGGAACTCCACTGAGTATCACTTGGCCACTGTAGTGAGTACCCAGCGGTCTGATGTTATTGCCTCCCATTGCTGGGCAAAGAGTGTTATGCGCACCCCGACCGGGGACATATGTGAGGGAACATGGATCGGCCTGTCATTTGGAGGCCGGGGCTGCTGTGCCTCTAGAGGCGGCAGCTCTGCCTCGCCCTTTCCCACGGCGAAACCCTCGCTGTTGGTAATGGTAGGATGTCTGACCCTTGGGGCTGTAGAAAGAAGCACTAGACATGCCTGCGCCAGATTGGCTTAGCCTGCTGAATCCTTGTGCCCGAAAGTTCTGGCGTGTGTTAAATACCCCTTTGTGTCCGAAGGATTTGCTAGATATTTGACCCAGGGTCCAGATGCTCTTGTGCTCTTTCTTCGTGGCTTCCAGCTGGTCATCAACCGCTTTTCCAAAGAGAAGACCTTCCTCGATGGGCATGTTGATAAGGGCTGCCTGTGATTCTGGCTTAAAGTCAGAGTCCCTAAGCCAGGAGTGTCTCTTTAGGAGGGTTCCCTCTGCAATGTCTCTTCCTGAGGCATCCGCAGGATATAGAATGTTCTTTAGGATGTTTTGAAACACCCGTTTACTGTCGGTGGCCACCTTGAGAAGGTGAGAACAATCAGGTTCTGGAACAGAGTCAAGTTGTTTTACAACGTCATCCCACTGTGTGCTGCTATAGCTGGCAAGCAGGGTCGTGTGATTGGCTATTCTGGTTAAGTACGCACCAGATGTAGTGATACGCTTACCTAGCGTGTATAGCCTTTTGCACTTCTTGTTGAGGGGTGCTTCGGGTGTGGAGAGTGGAAACCAGCTCCCTTTCTGGTATTAGTAACCACCAGAGAATCCGGTTTGCTGTCGCCCTTGATGTAGAGAGGGTCGGATGGTGATGGCTTCAATGTTTTTCCTACCGTTGGGTTGACCGCCCTAGTAAGGGAGGGGGTGCACAGGGATGGAGAGACCCTCTTTTTGATAGACAATAGGAGAGGAATAGCCTGGCTGATGGGCCTTTTCTCATTGAGGATTTCAACGAAGTCGGTCCCTACAGGATTTGTATCCCAAAATGGTGGACTGCCTTTCTGAGCAACTCATTATAGAGAGATTGGTCTGCTATAGGGGGAAGTATGACCGCTCTCAACTGTGGAGGGGTTGACTGGGTCTGTAAGGTTAAGATCTGGGTCGTCCTGGTCCTGCAGAAAGGCTTCGTCACCATCTTGGTAGTCCTGGTCTATTATCCACATGTCTTGGTCTGTTTGATCTGACTGCAGATCCCCTTGCTGAGAAACCTGAGAAGCCTCCCTGGGTGTGATGGCCTGAGGGGGCGAGGGCGGGGGTGGAGTGGGTACCACTGGTATAGGAGGTTGCTCCATGGGTTTTTTGAGGAGTGGGCAGCCTGCTCATGAAGTCCACAAAAAAGGATATTTTTCCCATGGTTTTCTCGAAGCAGTGTCCGCCAGGATGGTCTTTGGCCCCGCAGGGGTAACATTAGGGATTACTGGTAGTACCTGGGCAGGACAGGCGACTGGATGAGTCCATGTGCTCTCCCTGGGGTGTTTTTTGCTGAGGGTGGAAGCTAGTGATGAAGATCCTTCCTGATAGACCATAGTGGTTTCAGGGGCCTGTTTACCACGAGCCTGATGCTCCTTATGGTGTTGTTCGGAGTGTGAGTGAGATTTGTGTTATTTCTTTGGCTGTGTCAGCACGGGCGCCTTGTGGTAAACGCAGAGGCGGAATCACAGCGGGCTTGGTCGGCGGTTGATCGATGGGCCTTGAGGCACCTACCGTCAGCATGCGGCCTTCTGTTGACGTGTTAGTTGAGGAGTAGCTGGGGGTTTGCTTATGTGAATAGGATGATGTGTGCCTGCCGTCGCCGCCAGAGGCCTTCCTTGTAGCAACGTGCTGCGATTGCCTTTTGAGACTGGGGAAAGGTGTGCGGGAACTGGTATGTTCCTCTGTAGTGTCTTCGAGCTCTGAATCAGAGTCTTGGCTGCCTTGGCCTTCGTGAAGATTCAGCGATCCCTCCAGCATAACAGACTCCGCCATCATGGCGTACTCCACCCACTGCTTAGTTTGGTGGTTTCTAAAGGTCATGGGCCTAAAGAGTTTGCAGTGTGTGCAGTGGGACTCAGAGCGATCACATGGAAGGCAGGGGTTACATACACTGTGTGTCTCTTTCCACGGAAATGTTTTATTGCACTTAGGGCAACATTTAAATGGAGTATACTCCATGCAGGAAAGTGGACACAGAAGCAGCAAGAAAAAGGCAGTAGGGGCAGAGAATGGGGGCTGGCATTCTCCAACAAGAAACATCAGCCCCCCGCTCTCCCTACTGGTAGGCTGGAGCCGGTCAACGGAACAGACGTCTGCTTCAGTGTTCTGAACCATGCGTCGAGATACTCCAGAGAACAGCCGTCGATAAGGAATGTCGATCAGTAACCGACAAAAGTAGATTGGATAATAATTAAACTCCCAAAGTAGCCTTTGCTACGGACTCTGCGAAGATAAAACTTGACACGATGGTGGAAAAATAAATCGGAGGGACCTCGAAATGTGAGGGTTTATGGGTACAGGGTACTACACACTAGGGATAGTATTACAGTCACGCCCTGTCGACGTCCCTTTTCAAACTTTGAAAAACGTCATGTGCAATAATACTCTGCAACTTGCACTAGATGTCGGCCTATGCAAAGCATGCAATTCTAAGCAGATACACGAGCCTCAGAAATATTTATACACACACACACACTGACCCAAGTCATTGCCCTAGTGCACCCTCACACATTGCTGTACTCTATGTTCCCTTGCAAAGTCCACTCATCACATAATGCTGTACTCCTTCTGCTCTTGAAAAACGCTCTAATTAAACGCAGCCACACTCCCAGTGCTTGTGCCTTCAGCAGCCTTGCTCACCTTGTTCTTGTCTTCATATTGCCGGTGAGTCTCAGCCAGCTGTTCCTCGAGTTCCAGCAAAACGTCCTTCAGGGTCTCAACCTGGTACATGAAGTTGGTCTTCTCGTTGTCCAGTTGGGCGTTGGACACCATGGCTTTCTTATACTTTTCTTCCACTTCTGCTAGTGAATCCTAAAAAGAAGATTCAACGAGGGAAAAGCATATGGTAAATCTCAGTTAAGCCACAACTAACAATGGCACACAGGGTTAGTCACTGCAGAGGAGCACAACAGCCCACTAGCTTTCCAAAAAACTCTACAATCCTCACCCTCAACAGTCACACCAATAAAAACCAGGAAAGCAGACAAATGCACGGCACACCATGCTGTTACAATAACTAAATTGGACAGGTATTGCCCCCCATCCCACTTCTAATGCATTTGGACACATTAATCTCTATGCTGTATCAAACTAAAGATTGTTTTCACTCCAACTGATATTCATGTTAGACAAACGGGCTCTATAACCCTTCTTATTTAGAGAGTGGATACGTGGTTCCCGGACCCAAGTGTTATGGTTTAGTAAGGCAAGCATTTCAGTTTCAAGTTTGTACGTGTACAAGGTTAGCAGCACACACATTCCTGGATACCTTCATCTCCTTGAGTCCCTGCATGTATCTGCCTTCTACATCTTGTATCTGGTCCTTCAACTCACTGATATCCTGGTTGGGAAAGGACAAGACCCAAAGTGAACCAAGGATATAAAGCCAGATCAAGAGAACAGACTGGGCACTCCTCTGGGCCTCCTCACAGGCTTCCACCTTAAATCCAACCCAGGCTCTCGCCTGCAGTTTAAGTGCAGCTCGGACCTAGTGACTGCAATTTGTATGCACCTCAAACTTCACCAGAGACTAGCAATTGCAGCCTGTTATCCCAAAGTACCAGCTGAGGACCCTATGTTCCACCAGAGGTGAGCAATGGCACTCCATTAGCCAATAGGCCCAATAAAAGGGTAGGCGTATTATCCCTACAGGCCAGCTACTGCATTTAGTCTCTGCCAAATCTAAAGAGCATTCCACAGACCCCTCCCCAGCGTTCTCTCCCTCTCATGTGACTACGGAGTGCAATCTGACAAACCAAAATAAAAAAGCTGTGGACCCTGCAGGCTAGTGTGTATATTCAATGCCCAGCAAGTGCTGCTCAGAACTCACAAACCAGAAAATGCAGCCGATGCTTTCCATAAAACAGTAATTCAGTAAAGCACATCCACAAACAAGTGAGTGCAAATGTGCTGCTAATGAGATGGTAAATAAATTCATGAACATTCAGTAACTAGCAAGTGGATTTGGGCTTCTATGGTCCAATCACTAGAGACAGGATTCGGTCACATCACATCCATCGATTTAAAGACTTCACAGATCTGTGTATAATGGTCTTGACTGCAAAGCCCTAGTTTGCACTGTAACGCTTAGCTACGTGTGCACATTGCCTCCCTCTAAAATACATCGTTTGCTACCTGTCTAAAAATTGGTTGTTTGCAGCTTCCCAGGTCTGCATTACTTCCAGCTACGCAGCCCTACAGATAAGGGGTGTATCAGCCACTTTTACTCCCTACAAATAGGCAAATAATCCCAAAACATAAAAATAGGGAGTAAAAATATGCCAAACACAAAATAGAAAACAGACCAGTAGAACCTTGTGTCCCTGCTTTTACCCGGGTCTAGTAAAGCTATAAAATAGCAGTGCAACCATCCATATAGGAGCTCGTAGTCAGCCTTGTTTGACTAATGACAGGACAAAACTGTTGAAACCCGGCAGGCTGGTGACACTGAACTGTCATGTCACAATGAGTCATCAGTAGACTTGTTCGCACACAGCACTTGTATTAGATTTGTTTTTATGATTTGATATAGTATTGTGTATGATTCTATTGTGATACCTATGTCATGTTCATTACACCACTTTTCACCGAGTTGAGGAGCACTTATCACATATTAATGACCAGATCATGTATTTTTAATTTTCTGACTAAAGTTTATCTTTTTTGTTGCTGCACATTTCAGTTTCAGTGTTTCGGTATCCTTGTCTTGAGTCCAGTTAGTACTGGAGGTCAACTATAGAAAGTCAAACTGTGCGACTTGTTTCCAATCGTGCAGAGTGAGTGCCAAGTAGGTTGGGTACTTGTTATTTTGTGTTTGTTTTTTGTTTTCTGCCTTTATCCTCACAGCTCAATGGATAGGTTTGGACTAGTAGTGCATATAGTACCACAGGAAGAAACTATTATCACTTCCTGATCACAATAAGTAAACATGTATCTTTTAATGTGCCTGAATAACCAGGTGCAAAAGCAGTTCAGTTTTTCCAGTTAAAACACTTTCTCACTAATAAAATATTCTCATTGGGAATTGGTCTTACATTTTTACCACCAACTTAAAAAAATAGGGAGCAAAATACTGCCCCTTCCAAATCTTATCTGGAGCACTGCACCTACTTGAGTGGAGGTGTGAGGCTTTTTTGTTTTGACCTGCACAGTTTTACATTGCTCCTACTTGCATGTGTGTGCCACTCATGTCTTTGAGAAGTTTCCTCATGAGCTACAGCAGCCTGGCTCAGCACTTGTCCCCACAGACAACAGATATGTCCCATATGTCAGTGAGTTTTATGTGATACGACATTGTACTCACAAAGCCAAATCTTTCAAATTTGTGTGTGACACACAGAAGAGTTAGTGTCTCTCTAAGATCTGTCCCTCGAATATTTTGGTTCCACCGATTCCACCCTTCCTTCAGTGTCAGATGTAGGGCCATCTATGTGCTACGCCTCCCTCACATGTGGATCTCTCTGGATCCTTCTTACTGGTATATAGTATCATTTAGTTTCTTCTTGATCAGGTTGGGGGACTCTCTGGGCAGCCCCCCTACAGATCCCTTGATAAAACCACAGCCACAGCTCTAGGGATCACCCCCAGCTCCATTATTTCAAATAACAATTTACTGTGGGTCCACACCATTATGTTCCGAGGTTCCAGTGCACCCTCCTTCTCTCCACTCACTAGAACATGCAAAGAAGCTTATGAAAGGAAAGTAAAATGCTCTCCTCCCATTGATAAAAGTAGCGTCTACACAGGATTTATTTAAACATTTTATTGAAATAATTTTGAATGTGCAGACGTAGCCCTGGGAATTAGAGAGCAGAACATTCAATAGATATGCATCAAAATCCCAATTTAGCAAGTGAGCGCAAAGCTGGTCTAATATGTGAATACAAATCTTTAATTCACTCTGGAAACTGATTAAAGCTGGGGCCAAATGAAGTTCAACTGGCAAAGAATTCCAAAAACATGGTATAGCAACTGAGAAAGTTTGTTTGGCTGTAAATGATGTGTGTGAACAGCGACTCCGGTGGAGAAGGATTTCCAAGTCACTAGTAACTATAAAATCTGATTGATTTGAGAAGCCCTCGGTATTTAAAGATTCCTAGAAGGTTTGCAGGACTCAACGTGCATGATGCTATCCAAGACATTAATTACTTTTAACAGAGTAAGGAGGGGATTTGTGGTTCTTTACTAACCTGGTACAATGGAGTCCTGGCTCAAGTGGGATGGAAGCCAAGAGTAATGTTCCAATGCCAACACTCATTGTGCTGCAAATGGATTTTATTTTACTCTCTGCAAGTACTTTATGGACCAATGCCCTTTAATCAAGCATCCAGAAATCATCCACCACCTTATATATCAGCAGGGAGGGTTAGGCACACAGTTAGAAATTTGGCTTCCACATTTTGGTGGCAATGGTAAGTGGAGTGAGATACGTTTGGATAAGAGTTTTTGGGGGATGAGCTTAAAGAGCCATTTCTAAATACTCTACCACTGAGGTAGGTGTGCTAGTGAGAATAAATTCACCCTTGGTGGGTTTTTTTGTCCTTTAGTAGTGTGTTATGTGACAATTCCCAATCCTCTCTTGTTCCCTTTCACAGTGGTTTCCTCAGTCCACTAGTAGACATTTTGGCTCGAAGATATCGGCTCAAAGATACCTTCTCATCCGGCCATTCTGATTTACCACCCCAAAGATGGAATAGGGTTAAGAGATTCTGGAGGTTACATGTTACATTGTAAATGTTTCCCATTTCAATCATCTTCCAATTTATCAGCTTACTGACATTAATACTGCCCTCTTCCCCACCCCCCTCCATGTTACCTCCCAAAGCATGTTCACTAGGTATTCAGTAGAGGCGCCTGCAATCTTAAATCCCTCTTCAGCCCAAGTAATGGATGCGTGTCTGAGGGTGAAAGTGAAGCTCCACAGATGAGAACTGAATGGCAAACTTTCTGTTTTGAGCATCCCCCATTCAGCAAGCAACCCCAGTCCAACCTTACTTTAATTTCCCGAATGGAAGCCTCAGTGTCCACAGAGATAGACGTATCCCCACTGCCCCGGCGGGAGGATGTTCCACCAAGGGATGCAAGAGTGGCAGCCGACAGGCTCGAGGCTGTGCGTGCTCCCTAGGAAACAAAAAGAAAGACTGTTAACCTGTAAACAAATTTGAGTACAACAAACCGATGGCACAACCAGGCACACCCGATTCAGACACTGGCATGATAAATGGATCTGCAAAAATTAAGTCTCATCAGCTCATGGCTGTAGTCTTTGCATTCATGAAAAAGTTGTTGCCAAGGAACAAGTTACTTACCTGTAACTGTTGTTCTCCAGCATGGGTCTGGCATGGATTCACATGCTCATGAATATTCCCCGTCGTCAGGCTGGGAATCCT
The DNA here is from genome assembly GCF_040938575.1 of Ambystoma mexicanum. Classification (NCBI taxonomy): domain Eukaryota; kingdom Metazoa; phylum Chordata; class Amphibia; order Caudata; family Ambystomatidae; genus Ambystoma; species Ambystoma mexicanum. The sequence continues at coordinate 872,082,059 of NC_090931.1, forward strand.
CGGTAAAGAAAAAACCAGTATCAGTTTCGTTTCTGATCTGTCTTTCGTAGTAATAACCAATCACTGGTCTCTGCGTCATACTGACCACAGCCAATGACTGCCCTCTACCTAAGCACCGCCTCTGGCAGCCATCTTCAGATTTGGAAGCACGTGAAGTGGCAGTATGACCAAGTGAAGAGCCGCAGAGGGGTAGGCGGGAGGGTTCGCATGTGAATCCATGCCAGACCCATGCTGGAGAACAACAGTTACAGGTAAGTAACTTGTTCCTTCTCCAGCATGGGGTCTGGCATGGATTCACATGCTCATGAATAAAGAATACATAGCAGTACACACATGCACAACCACGGGAGGTGGCAAAGGCTCAACATTAAGCATCACATCAACTCAACATTAAGCATCTTACCTCCTCACCAGGCTCACCTCAGGCGAACAGGTTGCGCAGCACTGCTTGGCCGACCCTGGACTCCTCCCTGGAATCCCGGTCGACGCAGTAGAATTTTGTGAAGGTGTGCGTCGACCTCCACGTAGCAGCCCTGCATATGTCCAGCAGGGGCACACCAGATAGGAACGCCGTGGTAGCTGCGATCGTTCTGGTGGAATGGGCTCTCGGACGGCCAGGCAGCGGTCGGTTTGCCAACCGGTGACAGCACATGATACAGCCGGAGAGCCATCTGGATATGGAAGCCTTCGAGAGAGCCTTCCCCTGATTGACAGGTCCAAAGTTCACAAAGAGTTGTGACGTCTTCCGAAAACCCTTTGTGCGGTCCACGTAGAACTTCAGCGCTCTAGCTACATCCAGCGAGTGCAAAGTCCTCTCAGCCGGCGACGAAGGCGACGGGAAGAACACAGGTAACGCCAAGGGTTCGTTGAGATGGAAGTCCGACGGTACCTTGGGCATGAAGGAGGGGTGCGTCCTGAGCACTACCCTCGTGTCGTGGAAAGTCAAGTACGGGGCCTTGCAGGAAAGGGCCTGGATCTCTCCCACTCGTCGTGCGGAGGTGATGGCCACAAGAAAAGCTGTTTTCCACGATAGAAACTTCAACGGGGCCGAGTGCAGAGGCTCGAACGGAGGTCCCATGAGCTTGGTCAGCACCACGTTGAGCTCCCACGCCGGGGCCGGAGCCTTCACCGGCGGGAACGATCTGAACAGTCCCTTCATGAACTCTTTCACCAGACGATGAGACCACAAGGACGTCCGCCCCGTGGTTCTGGTGTATCGGGAGATCGCAGCAAGATGAATCTTGATGGACGCGTGTGCCAGACCAGCTTTGGCCAGCGTCAGCAGGTACGGCAGTACTTGGGGAGCCGTAATCCGTAGAGGGTTAATCTTCTGTGCGCGGCACCAGACAGAGAACCTCTTCCATTTGTGTCCGTAGCATTTAAGAGTCGAGGACGCCCATGCCTTTGCAAGAACCTCTCTGCAATCGGCCGGTATGTCGTATCCTCCAAACTCTAGCGCTGCAGGAGCCAGGCCTGCAAGTTCAGCGACTTCGGGTCGTGGTGGAGGATGGCGCCTCCTTCCCTGGAGAGTAGATCCACGTCCGCCGGCAGCTTGATCGGCGGGGACGCTGACAAGTCCAGCAAGTCCGGGAACCATATCTGCCTCGGCCACGCAGGTGCGACGAGGATCATCCTGCACCGTGACCTCTTGAGCTGGTTGACGCGCCGGATTAGCAGAGGCAAGGGAGGGAACGCGTAGAGGAACAGGCCCTCCCAGGGGAACGAGAAAGCATCGCCCATGCTCCTCGTCTGGGGAAACCTGCTGGCGAACCTCCGGCACTTGGTGTTCGTCGCCGTCGCGAACAGGTCGATCTGGGGTGTGCCCCACCGTCGGAAGAGGCGATCCACCAGATCCTGCCGTAGTTCCCACTCGTGGCACGAGCGCAGCTCCCTGCTGAGTGAGTCGGCGATGGTGTTTTTTATCCCTGCCAGATGAAACGGCACCAGAAAAATCCCTTGGGCGACGGCCCAATGCCACAGGTCCTGCGCCTCCTTGGACAGCGCTGGGGACCTGGTTCCGCCCTGTTTCCTGATGTAAAACATGGTGGTGGTGTTGTCGGTGAAGATCCTCACCACCTTGCCCTTGAGGGACAGAAGGAAGGACCTGAGGGCCCAAAACACTGCACGGAGCTCCAGGACGTTGATATGCAGGGACTTCTCCGTCGGGAGCCAGAGTCCCCTTGCGTGCAGATTTTCGGTGTGCGCTCCCCACCCTTCCAGGGAGGCATCCGTGGTCACAGTCTCCTGGTGGGCTGGGGTCTGGAAGTCCATGCCCGCCGTCAGATGCGCGCGGGTGCCCCACCACCGTATCGCTCGTCGGAAGCTCTCGTCGAGCTTGATCCTTTCCTCGAAGCTGCCCGTCGTCTGGATCCAGCGCGCATCCAGGAATTCTTGCAACGGGCGCATCCGGAGCCTGCACATGGGAATGAGGTAGATGCAGGAAGACATCATCCCGAGGAGGGACTTGATGGACCTCACTTTAGCCGCGTCGGCCACCAACATCCGTTGCACCTTGCCCAAGATGGTCCTGGTCCTCTCCTCCGACGGGGAGGCCAGAAGGGACACTGTCGAGCCTCGCTCCCAGAAACAGTGCGACTTGCGCGGGCACCAGGTGGGATTTGGCGTAGTTCACGGAGAATCCCAGGTCCGTGAGGAGTTGGACGGTCCTTGCCGTGTGGACCACGGCGAGCTCCCTCGTCTTGGCGCGGATGAGCCAGTCGTCCAGGTAGGGGTAGACGTGAATCCCCTCGCGGCGCAGCTGCGCCGCCACCGGTGCGAGGCACTTGGTGAATACCCTGGATGCCGACCGCAGTCCGAAGGGAAGGGCTTTGAACTGGTAATGACGCCCTTGGACCACGAACCTGAGGAATTTTCGGTGCCCCTTTAGGATGGGAATGTGGAAGTAGGCATCCTCCAAATCCAACGACGATAGGAAGTCTCCTTCCTCCAGCTGACCCAGGACGTGCTGGAGGGTGACCATCCGGAACTTCTGCGCCTTGATGAACTTGTTCAGACGTCGCAGGTCTAGGATGGGGCGCCATCCTCCCGTCTTCTTCTTCACGAGGAAGTATCTCGAGTAGACTCCGGAGCCCCGAAGCCTCTTTGGGACGAGTTCGATGGCGCCCTTCCTGAGCATCGCCTTTACCTCCAGGAGAAGTTGAGGGACGTGAAGTTCTTTCCTGGCCACGGGGGGGACGCGCGGGCACCTTCTTTGAAACTCGAGCGCGTGGCCCCGGGCCAGGGCGTCCAGCACCCAACGGTCGGTGGAGATGGACTCCCACACGCTGACGAAGCCCGCCAGCCGGCCTCCCACCGGGGTGCTTCGGTGGGGGCCCGACCCCACGGCCGGTTCAATCCTGCTTGGACGCGGCCTTGCCGCCTTGACCTCCTTGGCGACGACGGCGGGGTCCGCTAGACTTGCCTCGTCCTCTGTAGGCCTCTTGCGACGACGAGCGGGCCGCTTGACGGTAGGAAGCGAAACCGCCGCCGGAACCTTTGGAGGCGCCCTTGCCTCCGCTGCTCCGAAAGGGCGTCCGTCGTTGCTGCAGAACTCCAAGGGCCCGGGCCGTCTCAGTATCCGCCTTGATGGCCTGAAGGGAATCGTCCACTGTCTTCCCAAACAGGTTGTTCCCGTCGAAGGGCATGTCCAGGACTCTGGTCTGGACGTCCTGCCGGAAGTCCGTAGCTTTGAGCCATCCACGACGTCGAAGGCAAACGCCGTTGCCCAGCTGGCGGAACCCAGCGTCGGCGATGTCCGTCGCCACGGTGATGGCGTGGTCCGAGGCCACCTCACCTTCCTGCAGGATCTCCAGGGCCTCCGCCCTCTTGTCGTCCGGCAGAAAATCCAGCAGGGGAGCTATCTTGTACCAGAGCTCCCTGTCGTAGCGAGCCACGATAGCCAAGGCGTTGGCCGCTTTAATCGTCGTCGCTGCCGACGAGATGACTCTACGTCCCATAGCATCCAATTTCTTTCCCTCGCCGTCCGGCGGGGAAGTCGATGTGGAGGCCGCACCCCCCCCCCGCTTTCTTCCTGGCTGCCGCGGAGACGACGGAATCCGGGGTAGGCTGCGCCCGGAGGCACAGGGGGGCCGTGTCCGGGACCCGGTACTTTTTCTCGTACCGGTCTCTTCTAGCTGGCGTCGTGGAAGGGTTCTTGAGGAGGGAAAGGCCCTCATCCCAAATGTCGTCCAACAGAGGCACTGCGAGGACCGTCTTCCTCTTGGCCTCGCGCCGCTGATAAAGGAAGCCTTCCTTTTTCTTCTCCTCAGGGCAGAGTTGGAAAAGCTCGGAAGCCCTGGAGATCATGGAGTGGAAAGATCCGATCTCGTCGGGCGGAGAAGCCCTGGCAGGAGGCGACGACGGAATATCCTCGTCGTATGCCTCGTCGTCCGTACCCGTCGCTGCCGTGTCAGTCCCCGTATCATCCCCTCTGGTGGACGGGGAGGAGGGCTGGACGGGGCGCGACGGTTGAAAAGGAGGTGGTGGATGGATCCTTCTTTTCTTGGTAGGGGGAACACCAGAAGGTCCCGGTTCTGGATCCCCCGACGGGAGAGGTTCCTCCGTCGGTAACGGTAGCCTCGTCCTTATCTCGGAGCATAAGGACTGTATGGCCAACAAAATGGCCGCCGAGTTGTCTTGCGGCGCTGGCAGAGGGGAATCCGATGGGCGAGCAGGGGCCCCGTCGGTATCCTCGACGATGTCGTCGTCGTCACCTGCGTCGGGGTCCATTCCGACGGGCTGGCCTTCTTCCACGCCTAGGCCGTGGCTTAAGACCTCGATCAGCTCCTCTTCTGAGGTTGAGGCCGAATCTACGACGACGCCCTGCCCCCCCTTTTTCTTCCCCACGGAGGGTTTCACGGGGGTCCTATCGATGGGCACAAAAGAAGACTCCCTCCGAGGAGGCAGGGAGATTCTGGGCCCCGAGGTCGCCACCACTGGTGCAGCCTCCACAGGCTGAGCCAGGGCCGCCGCGACCGTTTCGATAGAGGGCTTGGTCGGATGGATCAAGGCCTTCGCCACCTTAGGTGCGCTCACCGCCTTATCCTTGAGGGAGGGGGCACTGCCACGCTCCTCCTCTGCCTTAGAGCTCGACCGGGGCCTCTCCAGGAGCTTCGCCGGGTGCTCGGCCTTCCTCTTACCCGACCCAGAGCGTTGGCTCGTGGTTGATGGTGCCGGGGAGGGTGCGCCCTGCCTGGCGCCCGTAGAGCCCGACCGTTCGGCGCTCCCGGTGCCAGCGGACTCGCGGTGCTTAGCCTTATGTTGGGCCCCCGTCGCCGGGGCGCCCTCAAAGGTCTTAGAAGACCGCTCGGATTTCTTCTTCTTCTCGCCAGACGGGCTCTTACCCTCCAGCCAGTTGGCGAGACGTTGATGGCGGTCCTTCATGGTCCGTTCCGACATGTTGCCGCAAAACGCACAGTCCTTCTCCACGTGCGTCTTGTCCTCATGAAGGCAGTAAAGGCAGAAAGAGTGTTCGTCCTCCTTAAAGACGTTCTGCAGCTGGCATCCAGGGCAGACCCTGAACAGCTTTCCGGGCGTCGAGCTTCCCTTCTCCTGGGCCATCTCCGAGACCGGGCCTGAGAAGCTTCTGGAGTCCTCCGAAGTGTAGCTCGACGAATCTTCACCCTTGAGGGGCGCAGACGAATCCGACACGGGTCCCCGTTGATCGGATGTAGGATCGGTGGAGCTTGAGGCTCTTTTGACCGAAAGAATAGAAGTTTTTTGTGAAAAAGCGCGAAAAATAGCACTAACGCTCGAGAGCAATAGCACGAGGATCCCAACACATGAACGTGCGGTAAAAATCTGAAGATGGCTGCCAGAGGCGGTGCTTAGGTAGAGGGCAGTCATTGGCTGTGGTCAGTATGACGCAGAGACCAGTGATTGGTTATTACTACGAAAGACAGATCAGAAACGAAACTGATACTGGTTTTTTCTTTACCGAGGATTCCCAGCCTGACGACGGGGAATATTCATGAGCATGTGAATCCATGCCAGACCCCATGCTGGAGAAGCATGGTTATTTACAGTTGCACTTTATCCATGTTTATGTTTTTGGTCTTTTACATAGAAGTTAGAAGAGGGGCAATATAACACATTTGCTACTGCGGTTATTCCTACAATTATCATTGTGGCTGAATGAGCTGCGTGTGCTATGAGGGGGTAGATGCCCGTACACCACCCAAGTGAAAACATGCAGTCATGAAGTTACTATAGCACAATCGTGCTTGGATCAGCCTAAAAACAGATTGACATTATGTTACTATCATTCTGTTAAACAGAGCTTGATTCATAGAAGAAAAAATATTTTATTTTGAGTTCCAAATTTGTTTTTCAACAGTAAGAGAAAGTGACTTTTGGACCATGTTATCTTTATGATCGAAATTGGGTAAATTTGTACTTATTGTGCATACACGGTGTACGCCAGTGATTCATATATCCTAGCGTCCAAACTGGCAAGTCCATTACTTTGCGATGGAAAAATAATTTGTGTGTAAAAGTCTATTTTTATTTTCCAACATGAGGCACAATGATTCACAATGTTCTTAAAAAAAACATGTCTGAGAACAAATTTACACAAACATAATTGACTTGTTCCAACCAGTCCTCTGGTTTTCCAGTACAGTGCTACATCTTTAAGTCAGTCAAGGGCTTTTAATACTTTTATAAGTTCCATAGATAAAAATGTATTGTGACCAGAGGACAGTCTTTCCTAGAAATAATCCATCTGAAGCCACTCCTCATTTTGCACAAAGCGACGGAAGGAAGACCTCATCAGCTCCTGAGAGTTCGAAAACTCAATCAGAATAAATCCTCCAGTGATCTAGATGAGATGGATAAAATAAGTTACCTTATTTACTAGTTTAATCATAAACACATTACTCAGCCCTAGTTCCTTGCGATTTACCTCAGTGAATAAGGAATTACTCTGGGGGTGGGAGGCTTAAAAGATCAGTACAGTTACAATAACTTCAAATCCAGAGTTGCCCTCAATGGGTTCAAACCCAGCTCATACCGAAGCATGGTTATAGGTAGGGACTGTGGAAGACATAACACTCTCTTCCAGAGCCTTTCCTCCAACCGCTCCCAGTTTAGATTCCAGGCTTGAGATTCCACATCCATGACGTATATCAATGTTGGTATGGCTTTTCCTTTGCAGAACTTTATTAAATGCGTTATAGAGAATCTACGTTAGGTGCCATTAAGGCTCTTCGTTTGGCTAGATATTTGGTCTATCTTGGCTTTTAACCTACAAGGCAAGTCCCTGATGCGCACACGCCAGAATGAACTCAACCCTCTAGGGAAAGAAGCCAAGAGTTAGCTTACAAGGATAAAAAGGTTCAATTGTACAGACTACAAAATGTCAGCAAAGGACTCTGCTGCTCGAGAACGTTCTGACTCCAGACTGAGTGTTGATGCCTTTTGAGAGGCCACAGCGTCACAGATGACATCACATATAGGGTCTAAACCCACACAGCTGATTTGCAAGACCTTATATGTGGTCCTGCTCCAAAGGGGATGCCAGGCTACAGTTGGCCCGTTTCTCAGCCGTCTGTCGATTCCCACGTAGGTCAGCCAGGCTCATCTCTCCATGGAGTGAAGGTCAGGTCTCTCATAAATTACATTGTGAAAACTATAGTACCATGCTATGCCTACTACTACATCACTATGGCATGCACCTGTGAGGCTCGGGGACTGGTGGCAGGGGGAAGGGAGGAAGAAATACAGTCACACTGACCCACATATTCTGGGCTTTGTTGATACTGCACCTCTCGCACCCCAAGGCTTCCACCCTTGTTTTGATGTATAATTTATCCCTCCCTGTACCTCGTGTTAAAAAGGATGTATTTTATGCAGAGGGGTGAAACAGTCGCACATGCTCAGATCTTTTATTGTCACGTGGTTTATGACAGGGGCGGGGGGGTCACTCGCTATCATGGATTGCAGGGGTGTGGGGGTCGGGTCAGTGGTGTGGGCTCTGGCTCTGTGCTGGCTTTAGAGGCCTGCTGGCAGCTTGGTTGTGATGAATGGGAACTGCAAAGAGCCTGGTGTTGTCTCACGGCCTTGCAGGGTGCATTATTCTCAATGATACTAAGTATTTGCAACAGTGAAGGCACAAGGGGGAAGTGAGCTTCCGTAAAAACTGGTGGTGCGGACCAATTCTGCCTTAAGGATCTGGGCCTAGTGAAATCCTTCCATGGAGCTCGACTGGTTCAGCGCGGCCATGCAGGCCTGGGCCTCTGCCCCAATTACAAAATGGCGTTTCTTTCTATGCACCTTCTAAGGTTTATCCATCTATTCGCGTTATATTATATCTGCGCCAAGTTTCATAGAGCGGTTCTCTTCCCCCCCCTTGTACACTACACTATTTCATAGGGGATTCGCCTCACCTTAAAGGGCCTAGGGAGGTGGGATAGACTAATTTCCATCCCAACACCTACTTTCCACCAACATCACATTCAGATGTGGAGTTAATTTAAAGACAAAATAGATAGTTTCTGTTACTAGTGAGATAGACTGTGTTAAGAGACCATCTGGTGCTGTCCCTTTTTTTGTCGTATTACAAAACTCATGATATTAGTCTTAACAGGGTTAATCAATAGCTATTTTCTGGCAACGTATCCACTTATCGCTGTTAATAAACGTTGGGATAACGCGAGACGTAAAATCTAGAAATAAGATATCTTCAGCATATGCGATCCAGCTATTCTTACGGGATACTATCCTGGGACTGGCTAAGGCATGCTCATACAATGCCTCATTTAAATAAGATCAACTCTTCAAAAAGCAGCTACTGCATGTCTCAAGGGAGATAATGCAAGCTACAGACAAAAGAGGTAAGTATCCCTTAGGCGGTGCAGTACCTTAGGTTAGAAGAGGATATAGCTGGTTTCTGTTCTGGTTGCAGGATTGCAGAACCTGGGCCTCAGTCATGGGGACAAGAGGGAGGACGTCCGGAGTGCTCCTGCACTGCAGTTCGAAGGTCGGTCGGCAGCTACAGGCTCTTTTCAGTTCAGTGGCACTTCGCGGTTTCAGCTACTGGCAAATCGCACCACCGGAGATCTTGTACACTTGATGGGCTTCCTTTATTCCTCGAGTCCAGCACTCTGGTGAGATGACTCGAGCTTGGGGTTTTCTGCTTCAGGAGGGTCCTCAGGATCTTCCTGGAGCTTTGGTCTGGCTTAAAGACGCTGCACTCGACTATGGATTTCTCAACCCCTGGCACTCGGTTCGAGCAGCAGCAAGGACGTACAGTCAGTTGGGGAAGGTCCTCCAGCAGTTGGTCCCACTAACCCAAGGGAAGAAGTCATCCTCTCCAGAGCGCTCTAGTCGATTCGGGAAAAGCAGTTTCAGCACAGCAGAAGGGTTTCACTGAGCTGTTCAACGGTCCAGGAGGATGAAGCAAGCTTCTCTTCATGATTCCTTTGTTGGATGTTTCGTCCAGTGGTCGACTGTTGTCAGTTCAAGAAGCCTCGCCTTTTATGCAGGTTTCTCCCATTCATGCACAGCCTAGCTGTCACTCAAACAGCAAAGTGGCTGTCCTGCAAGGACAGCCAGCCAATACCGACTGGGCACATTCAGGTTACCAAGGAGACTAAGGACAGGGAGTTTCGGGCACCTCCCTCGCTTCCTGCCCTGCCAGACACACTGGAGCCAGAGGCGGGTTTCAGTACTGAAGCCAGCAAAAGGTAAACAGAACAAAAGGGTTAAACCTGGTTTGACACGCAGAGTTAAACCCAAGAAAGACCTCACAAATGAGAAAAAGCAAATAAAGAAGACCGGGCCATCTTGACACAATGGTCACCCAGGGGTGCTATACTGCAGCTGAGGATTCAGCCTGCGGTAGGAAAGAACAATGGTAGGAAAATTAAACCACTGCCACCAGCCATTTAAAGTTCTGAGGTTAACATACATTTTTTTTACATGAGTAAGTAGGAAAAGGGGCTACTATGTAACCCTCACCCATCCCCTCCCAGCACTCCGCATAAAATGGGATGTTCAGGACCTACAAAGAAAAAAGTTAAGTAAAGCCATTTTCACTTTACTACTCTTGGGAACAGTAGTTCACCCAAGAGAAGGTATTTAAACCTTAAGAGAAACTTAAAGGATTTCTCTGTGACACTGCACTGAAGGTGCTGTGTGTCTCCATACAACAAGTAGATGCCTATGGAGTTTGTCAGACTCCAAAAACAAAGAATACAGAATCCAAATCAGATCAAGAATACAGGAGAAAGTGAGAAAGGGTCTTACTCACTCCAGGACAAAAATTAAAAGTTGTTAAATCCAGCAAAAGTGCTGGGGGTCTCTAAGGTTGGAGGGAATTAGCACAGAAATGAGAATACTCCCCAACACTCATGTAATCCACAGTGTATTTCTGCATCTGGGGAATTGATTGAACCGATTGACAGATGCTCCATTGGAATTGATACAGGATTGTCCACAAAGTCCTTATGGATCTCCTCCGGAGATTCAGTTTTAATGGTAATGGTTACAATGGCACCGATGCCAGGCACAAGTGGAGTCTCCATTTACACCAATGAAAGTGCCGTTTAATTCCCAAACCAGGCTCCTGCCAATTTTTCGCCAAGTGCTCCTTTCTTCAGGTTGAGCAGGTTCCCAACTTTAGAAAAAAGTTTCATCTTCTTTTGAGACTTTATACTCGTGTTGTCTAAACATGACATGGTAATTGCTCATGTTAATCATGCATCTCTGGAACTTGATCATTGGTTTGAGCAAATGAAACCGTTGGTACTGGTAGAACCCCCATCAGTACCCGATGGCAAAATCGTACATTCCTTAGAGGATTATCTGGGGTTCAAAGGATTCATATTTGGAGTTGAAGTCTTTCCCAATATATTTAACTTCTTCACCTGGACCTATTTTAGTCGAGTAAATTGTTTTGAAACAACAATACACAAACTCTAAGAGAGGGTGTATTCCCTGCTTAACCATATAAACTCCTTGAGGCGCGTCGTTGGCAGCCATGTCTACCCTGGTCTGCCATGATAGCGTCCCGGGTTCAATTTAAGCTATTATTCGTGCCGGCTTACATTGTTACAGAATAGCACAATAATCATAATAGTGACTCCTGTTCAATCCCCAACATTACCCTGATCGTCTTCCCCTCTTGGGGCCTGGTTTTGATCTCTGTCACGGATCAACGGCGGGACAGGGATAGACGCCTCCACGTAGAACATTGCTTCAATCAGAGTTTCGAAGAAATGTGCTCTGCCAATATGCAGTATCCGCAGTTTTGCCTGAAATATTAAGGCATAGGGGACTCGTGTTCTCAGTAGCCATTTCACCGGATCATATGTTCTTCTCTGGGCGTGGACCCCGGAAGCAAAATCCAGGTAGATATGGATGTTGTTTGATTCATAACAGTGTTCCTAGCTCTCTGGACCGTTTCAGGATGGTGTCTGTCTCTATAGTTCAGCATTTTAGCAATGATCATGTGTGGCTGTGCTCCGGGTCGTGGCATCGAGGCAAGAGTTTGAGGCGTACGCACGACCAGAATGTGTGTTGAAAGGTGGTGGCATCAAACAGCGTCTTTAGGAGTGCCTCGATAAACGGTTCCATTGGGTCTTTACCTGACGATTCCGGTATGCCAACAATGCGTACATTGCTTTGATTTGAGGGACCCGGTCGTCACCACTATGCCGTCACATTACACATTAATTGACAAGATCCGCATTGCATGACCGTTAGGAGGTGGTCTTCTCAGGCGTTTTCTTCCATTGCTTTCCCACCGCCCTCTCGGGACGGGGCAGCTGGTCCCAGGGTGGGGCGCGGGGGCCAGTGAATGTCCATCGGGCCTTTTTTCTTATTGGCACCTTTTGGCATGTTGTGCTGCCAATTGCTGTTGCAGTTACAACTTATTCTATTCCTTAAGGCGCCTGCCGTTCACTACACCTGCACTAATTTGCGTGTGGTATCTGTCCAGATCAATTTTGCAGTGCACTGGGATTTATTATACTGTGGGTCTTGTCCACATGTGCCGCAGTGTCCTTCCTTTAGATGACAGTATGTGGTGGAACGCCAAGTCTATTCCTTGCCTTTTATGTATCTTGGGGGATCAGTTTCAGATGAATCACAGTCTATCCCTCTTAACATGGGATCAGCAGTTCTCTGTGTCGCCTCGCATATCAGTGGAGGACCGTATGAGGGGCACATCGCCTAATCAACTCTTCCCAAGTGTATGCTCTGTTGCGTCTGTGCTGGTGCACAGGCCTGCTGCCCTGCTGTGTTATTCCTGAGTGTCTGTCCTGCTTAGCCGGAGTCGCCAGGGTGCAATGGGCTCGCCTCCCGCTCAGCAAGGAGCATTTCCCTGATTGTCAGCAGGCTGGGTCCCCGGGTCTGCCTCACAGTTTAGGTCAACCCACACTTCTGTAACAGACTGTAGCTCTGGTCACTGCTGGTGTAATCGCACTGTCCGCGCTGTTGTCCATACAGTAGTGGCGTTCTGGTCTCCCGTTCACTTAAGGGATCCAGAACACCCAGAAGGGGTACTCACCGTGCATCCGGGATGGTGGGTCGCCACAAACGTCTCTTCGTGCTTTCAAACAACTTGCCTCATTCATTCGTGCCACAGGTGCGGCCACGGCATCTCCAGGTCGGGGGCTGCAGTTGCCAGCTCTGACCCTGGCTGCGTACCGCTCCTCCTGTCACTGCCGCAGTGTTTAGTGAGTCGAATCCTTGGTCTGGACTTCCAGGGATCACTGAGAGGACTGCCACTGCATACTTGTTGTTCTCGTGGCGACGCCACTGCACCGCCGCTGGTGTAGGATAGTTGAAGATACTCGATAGGGTCTACATGTGTGTGTTCCCTCCGTTGAGGCCTCTGCTGCGCCCGATTATAGTAGTGGCTCCTCCTCCTCCCCTCGGAAGCTTGGGCCAGTTTCACTGATCGCACCACACCGCCGCGGCTGCCACACAATATTTAGGTGGTCGGGGGTCCCCATCGCAGTTCGCAGTCGCCCCTCACCTCTGGCTTTCTCCCTTCGTGTGGGAGATTTGAATAGCAGGCACTATGGAGGATGTATTATTCTCAGGTTTTTACCGGGGCGGAGCTCTCGTATCAGGTGGACATTTCCTAGCTGCTCAACAACGCCCCTCCCCCAATCTAGTCAATCCTGAATGATAACGGAGTGGTGGACTGTTATTGAGCTACATTATCTAATTCAGTAAAAACTGCATTTTCTGGCACCATCCATGGTGCACAGTGGAAAGCGGATGGTGAGACCTGCATATCCGCCCCCTTTGGGATTGTACAATAGTCACCTTTGGCAACACCGATTCTGTGAAACGTGTATGCAGATGGATTTCAGCATTTCAGGCGATACCCACAACCAGTCGCCTTCCTAAGTGGTTAATTGAACACCTTGGAAGAAAGTCACATCTCAGAGCACCTTTATGCAACATTTGAAGCCAGTGGGCTTCCAACAAAAACATAGCTAGATCAAAGTATTCAAATGATGGACCTGTAATTTGGGAACGCTGCACCACCAATGTTAAATAACTACAATATATGTAGAAAGAAAAAACATTTGCCTTTCTTGTTTTCACTCTAGTCCAAGTGAGTAATGCTCATATCACACTTTATATCCTGAAACTGGATTACTTAAGCTAGACAGTGAATTGATGTAGGAGCCAAACGAATCCATTTAGCTGGTTATCTCTAAAAAGTAGAAATGCAGCTATTAACGTGACTAAATAAAAGGCAAGATATAACCGCGGGTGTCCCGTCAAAGTTTTGAAAACATAGTTTTGAAATACAAAAGTTTCGAAACAAAAGGATCGAAAAAAAAATGTTTCGAATGCATTTTATTTTATGTAAAAAAAAAATGTTGTATTCGTATAGTAAAATTAGTGGTTTTTCCCACTAAAACGTGGGTGGGAACTCCCCCCCCCCCCAAAAAAAACATGCATTGGAAAAAATAAATGTCAATCCTTTTGTGTCGAAACCTTTGTATTTCGACACTATGACTGTCGAACAAGTGACTATAAACCATAAGAGAGTGGTTTTCATTCCATTCAGGCCACATGACCAAGCAGTATCACGATTTAATTGCTGCCAGGTACAAACTATATCGCGCCCCTTCGCAGATACGCAGGTGACAAATTGAAAAAAAGCGAAACTGAGAACAGTAACATTTGGATTGTTTCTAAACCTCTGAATGTTCAATCTCAAGCGACACCACTTCTACTTTTGCAGGAATTGCAAACTAAGTCAAGTTTTTTATAAGTAGCTTCAATGGGAGGTAGCTCTGCTCCAAGCTCCCTTTCCCCCCTCCCCCTGCCCCAAGTATTGCTGATTATGCTGCAGCCGAGTTTATTATTAGAGGGCAGACAACCACCCAGTGTCAGAAACACACATCTTTATGCTTGTGTTCCTTACCTCATTTAGGTGCAACTTGTGGCAGCACTTTGAAAAATAAATGAAGGTTTTTCAAAATCGACAAGATTTCTGCACCATTTTTCTTTTTGTCTTGATATATATTATTTTAAAATGCGAAGGAACGGAGACAAAGTAAAGCTCACGTTCCACTTTCTAACTTCTTATAAACTGTACTTTGGGAGCCCCCAACACCAATTTCATAAGAACTTCCTTCAGGCTAATCAGAGCAAAGCACCACTACCACGTGTGCAAACATTCTGATTAAAATGACAAAGCTAACTAGAAAGCTCTTACCTTATCATTGAAATCTTTGTCTGGTCTTTCTTCAACCTACAAAAATGGACAAAACAATATTTTAGGGCACGCAAATCTACACACTGTCTGCAAGGGGAAAAAACACAACAAGAGCGGTTCCAGAGAAAATGTCAGAACAGGCCCCAGTTTTATCTAGTTAGGTTTTCCTGATGGACAGGCATCAGAAACGCATTAACAATGAAGAATATAACAGCCATAATATACTTCCAAACAGAATATAGGTACCGTTGGCATCCGTGTCTCAGGGCGGCAAGGGTACACGAGTCACAGAGGCATTCATTTTATACTGGGAAGATCAGATACCTGAAATCAATCAAGGAAATGGGCAATAAAGGGATCATACGAGGGTCAGAGTTCCACCAACAGATGTCTATAGCATGCATACTATGTGCAAAGATCTCAAGGTGGTGTAGTAAGGCCCATTAAAGTCAGAAAAATCACATCCTAGTAAAAAAACTTTATGGGTCAGTCTTCTGCCAATAAAGGGGGAGTGGATCTTCTGGTGGTCTGTGCAACCATGGACACCTCTTTCAGTGGTTCTCAAGTGACCGAATGATCTTGGCTTGACAAAATGGGGATCTCACATAAAAGATCACAGGTTCATTCTCACGGACCTAGGGGCAAACAGCTTAAAAGGCACATCTTTAAGTACTTTGACTAAAGGGAAGCTCATAGTGCTTGGGGCTGACCCGTTCTACACTTAAAGCAAAATTAACTTTACACTGGCTTTGCAGCTTGCCATCTTTCATAGATTCATATGCATACATTATGCACTACAACACCGACAGGGGTGTGCCCTGCTCGACCTAATTTATATCTGTTATGAAGATCTATTGAATCCCCAAAGACCTGAGGTCCCTAGTTGCTTCTCCGTCCAACATTGGAACAGATGGCAGTGCTCAAGGGTAGTTATGTGGTGATCTTCGGCTCTCATCTCCCAACTCTGCAGGGGTCTGAAGGTGAGAAGCCCAGGGGAGAAGTGGATGTAGCGCAATGCAGCAGGGGGCTCAAGAAAGGAACAAGTTTCACCATCACATCTTGTGAAATGCCAACGTTTGTTGGTGGGTTCGCCGTTTCAGACCAGTGTTGTGGGCTTACCATTTACACGGGTGTGAAGAAAAGTCATTTGCCCAGTTCTGAATAATACTTTAAATGCCTGTACAATGAAACAAAGTGCAAGGGGATGAAAGGGAACATCAGCATGGCTTCTTCAAACTGTTGCTGTACACAGGCAAAGGCCAACCAGTTTAGTGAGGAATCCCAAAATGTCCCTGGCAGACCAATACCTCTGAAACATTGACAGGTCTGGGGCTGTCAGGTCTTGTCTTTGTAGTAAAGCATGTCAGGTAGGATGGACGTTTGCACAAATATAAATTGGAGGATGTGCCTTTGGAATATGGTTCTGCAGAGGTATAATAACAATCTTTATTTCAAGGAAGAACCTTCAACCACTACTGTTGAGGGTGGATCAGAGGAATGTAATGTGGATTGAAATTGCATATTCTTCTGGCTGTGCACCACAAGAGAGAGTGTTTGCTTATAGCTTGTATGATTTTGAATGGCTTTGTGCTTGTTTAAGTAAAATAGGTTGTGTTTCACTGTTCAAATGCTGGGCCTGGCTACAAGTTCTAATTCAATGTCTCACTTCCATGCCCCACCACCTTAGCAGTGATTGACTTACATTCACATTCTACAAAGGGGCAAACCAAGTATGCATGAAATTCTTTCCATATTTTTTTTTAACAAATATCCCCTTGCACTCCACATTGTGGCCTCATAAAATACCCCCTCCCCTCCATGTCCCCCGCAAAGCTCTGTATTGGTCTGTCGGCTTGCAGTTGGTGGACTAATCAAGGCAGTGCCCAGGAATTTTCCATCATTCATGAATTGACCTAGCTATTTTGTTGTAACATGGCAGCCCTGAACAGGTTTGAACAGACATCGGTACAGTGCACCTGGCCCAAGTTCAGAAAGCAGCCAAGCTGGAACCCCTGCAGAGCAAGGCTCAAGAAAAATACATTCCCCTCAAGGCTTCATCTTCCAGGTGCGACATCTGGAGAGTTTTGCAGGCTTACAGTAGTAGGGGGAAAGCACTTTGTGAAAAGATCACAGTGTACCAATGGCACCTTTTAAGGGTGGTGCTGCATGGCCTCATTGGCTTGGCTAAGTATTTAAGACCTCATGGAGCTTCATTTGTGTTAAGCAACCAGGCACCTGTTTCCTCGGTGTCTGCCGCAAAGGAAGTGCTCTTGAAACAAAAGTTCTCAACCAGAAGGATACATACAATGATTATAGGTAAGACAGTTCTCGTGACTTTGGAATTTCCCATTCATGTTTTGAAAAAGATTTTCAAAATCTTTTCCCACAAGATGAAATCTCACTGGTGAGACTCCTCTTCATCATCAGATAATCATGAAGAGATAGAGGGTGATAGGTCTCGGTGAGGTGTCAGTGACTGGATTCTTCAACTCTGAGAATGTTTATGTTTCTGCCAACAGAGGATCCATCTACCTAAAAAATTACAGAAGTGAGATCATTGCCATGAACCTTCCCGACTCCCCTTTAAGGACACTATTGTGAGAGGTTATTCTAAGGTAATGGTCTGACCCGGACAAGGGTTCCATCCCAAACTTTATCATGATGTTGGTTTACACAGCAGGGTCTGGATCCTATTTTGGCTACCTCCCTGAAAGTCATCCCCTATGCTCCTTTACCTCGCAAGTCGCACAGCAGTTTCCTCACATTATATCATCATATTCCATTTTGAAGATTGCATAGCGCAGGACGTTTACAAACTGCTGCGACAAGATTCCATCTGGGGCCAACATACCATGTTCAGGCAACTCAGTCCTTGAAGACATTTGGTCCTTGTTCTCTGGTTTAGTTTACATGAGAAAATGATTGATTTTTCGAGTGATGCAAAAGCAGATTGAATGGATCTCTTTGCTGACTTTTGAGAATACTGGAGTAACATGTTGACACTGGTGATTTGGTCCAGACTTTAAGAGCTTCCATTTTTTGAGCAACACCTTTAAGATGATCAGATCAATGATGTTATGATGAAAGGGGCCCTTAGGGGTCCCTTACGTCTATGGAAACAAGGCGAGTCACCACACACGATAGATACGCCAGACACAAGGTTGTATTCCCAAAGCTAGGGTTTATTGCAAAGCAAATAGTCTCAGTTGGCCAACTCGGTCTCACGCCCCGCGACGTGTATCTCTAGACCTCGAGGGACGCAAGAGAGTGAATTACATACATCAGTTACATATATACAAAATGCATATCATATAATCAGCTATGACATGTTTAACACCCTCCTTTATTGGGTTTCTTTGAACTCGGTGTGATGATGGACACTTTCGACAATTATGACACCTTCAAATATCTATTCTAGTAACAATATGCAATTTGCAAGTGCGGAGGCATCTTTCAGTTGTTGAAGAGAACACAGTGCTTCTGTTCTTGGAAGCGAGCTACATACGGGGGAAGAGTCGCATTCCAGACCTTGCTATCTATGAGGTGCTATTCGTGTCCTGGGAGCCGACACGCTCTACAGGGCTCAGTAAAGGGGGGGGGGGGCGTAAAAAGAGCATAATTCAAGCCTTTAGCTGTTTTATTCTAACATATTCTACCATATAACGAGACTGGCTGGCAGCTGTGAAATGATTAAATGCCCTGCAGCTCTGCTTCAAGGCTACATTCGAGAGGGAGACGGGCATTCTTTCCTGGCGCTGCCTAAGTTGTGTTTCAACGAACTCTTGTTATCCTCGTGGCCCTGCAGCCTTGTCCTTTCACATGCAGACAACAATGTTTTACAGTCGAGCAGTGTAAGCAGAAAATGTGCTGCAAAGCAATAAGAACAGAAAGCAATGAGCAATGGTTAGAAAACAAAATGGTGATCCTTGTTACATCAAAATGGTCGTTCATTGGCAAACTCGGAAACCTATATGTCTGTCACATCGTGCATGAGACGGTTGGCCCACGGCCACCAAAATACGTTTGCCGTCAAATATGAGAGGTATCCATTTTTCTAGACTGACAATGAGACGGGCCATGTGAAGGATGGCAGCATCCCCTCCTTTTTCACCTCATGAAAAAGCCTTTTACATTCAGTCTCCGGTCGTCACGTCTTATCTACAGGTATCATTTCTGTCAGACAGGCACGAAGAAACATGGTAGAAGCTTGCCCAAGTCCCATCATTCTTCCCCTTCCTAGAGAAGTTCCAGATGTATGACTATACAGTGCAAGGTTTTCCCGACAGTACAGTTGACGCTTAAGTGCCTTCCTTAGCAGAGGACTGGGATGTTTTAATGTTGCCAGACTGGGATGTCAGGCTATTCTGAGTTTTTAGCCACACCCGGAGATTCATGAGCCCTGGTAACCTCACTCCCGTGCAAAACAACAAAAAGTATATCCTGAGAAGAGAAGCTACTTTGACAGAAAGTCACCATTTCTCTAGTGCTAGTGGACCAATAGAATACCTGTTTTTGTGTTACATTGAGTTGGGTGAATAAATTAGTTGGTGTGCTCTTCCCTTTCTGATTTCAAATTGTATTCTTTTTCTATTGTACGGAGGCCCATAGCTGCATGGCTACATAGAGACTGGTATCCGCCAACCAGTCATAAGATCAGTAAATGCAAGTTTGGGATTCTACGTTTGCCTGTGCACTTGGTATTACACTTAATCTGTGTATCACTCTAAAAATATTGTTTAAACTTTGTTCGTTTGTACCAGTTCTTTAATGTATTAATTTGTTCAAATATGTGCATTTAAGATTTTATAGTTCTTGATTATACAACCAACGTGTTTACAAAAGCAGTGACATAGTTATTGGTTTTGCAACAAAATGTTGGAAAAGTGGTGGCAACAAAACTCTGCTAGGAGTTGTGTGTGTGTTTCGCCCTTCCTCAGGCTTTTCCAAGGCAATGATAAGATAGTTCATAACATAGTTATAGGTTCATTTTTATACATATCATTTTTGATCCAAGTCACTGATGAGACCATTCATAACATATTGATAAGTATCATTTTTGGCATATTGTTTGCCTTATTCAACATGATTTTCGTATTGTAAAATTGATTTTCTCTATTGTTTTTCCGTAGTTTGTGAAGTTGAGAAGACACGTGTCCTGTGGTTCATAACCTTGCGTTAAGGTTGTTCGAATCGTGGGTTGTTGCTTGAGCCATAGTGTTTAGGTTTTCAGGTGTCCATTTTTCATAATGGATATTGCCGGTTATAAAACTCAATATTGGTACCTCGCGTATCATTGGTTCTTTCCTTATTGTGTTGCGTGTCCGTGGTTACGGTTCCTCTCCTGTCAAGCATCTTATTACTCTCACAAAGTTTTTATGCCATCATTTGTCTGGAGTCAAATTGCCCAAGAGACTACCAACCACTAGTGGATCTATAAAGACTGAATCTATTCAAACAACTATATCACTAGTAAGCATCGTAGATAATCTTTGTTCCCTATGCATGAAGGACACATCTTCACATTTCTATCTGGACTCCTCATTGCCACTTCCTCAGATTTGAGTCAATAGGTTTCCCATTTCCTCCACTGGCCCTAGAGTACTCCTCTATGATACAAAATACTTAAACAAAAGGACATGCCAGTACGGATTACTTTTTTTGTCATATTAGGGAAATTTATTATCACCCCAAGCTGGAGAAATGGATGGTACTTGTCCACTCCTTGCAAAAGTACATCAGGACTGTGGCAAGCACACTTCAGGGTTTGGCCTCCTTCTGAATTGAGAAAAATCATCTTCTGCTATTTAACATAATTTACATGTCATTGGTGGAAGAATCCTGATTAACCAAGGGTAACTTTATCTGCCAGATACAAGGGGTTCTGTGCCTTCAGTCAAACCTGCAACATCATGCATGTGCAATCCTGTGGCTCCGATCTGGGCGCAGGGAATAGCACTGTTTCCATCCATTGCTTCTAGATCATGCCTTCCCCTTCATTCCTTGTCATCGAAACTGATTGCATTACTAATGAAACTCCTGGTTGTAATAGGCCAGCATAGCCCAGGGTTCCTAGCCAGTGCTGGTTAATCCAGGGGCATGTATGTAGCCCTCTTGTAATGGAAAGATGTTTTTCTGCATTGTAAATATCTTACGTGTATTGCAGGCAAAGACATTTAGTTCTGTGCACAACTGTAATTCCCATTGTATTTTTTCTATAGTTCTGACTGCCAGGTGGTTTGTCCCAGGCAGGGGACACCTGGAATGTTGGAGACAGTGGCTCAGAAAGATACCCCGCTCCCCACAGTGAAGTTGAGGAATGAGCGGCCCAGTAATGGCTGTGAGGAAGGATGGTTGAGGAAGATTGGTTGGAAAGAGGGGAAGAGGTTGAAGTTCTCGACGACTGGTGCCTCAGGTGGAGATATCCAGGACTTCGTTTGTGCACAGCCTGAGCCACTACTGGTCGTTGAGTGGGGAGGAGATGCAGTAGCCCGGGCAACACAAGTTATGGGCAGCCAGAATGAAGATGCCAAAGGGGAAGGAAAAACATCTGTAGAGCTTCCCTGGCTGCCATGTGTATAGCCAGCACTAGCAGGCGAGGGGATCCATTGACTGCCACCCGATTCTGTACTCAAGCGTGGGCGCCATCCGAGTGGAAATAAGAGCCATTGATGCTCAAGAGTGGGAAGCCCGTCCTTGATCTCTGAAATAGGTTTTTGATCCAGATGTTCCCTGGTAGCATTGCTATGCCATGCTAGTCATTCCAGAACACCTGCTATGTGACTGGAAACAGTTGCTATCCAGGAAGCAGGATACATGTCGCTCGGCAATGAGCGCACCGCTCATCAAGTAGGACCCGGAGGTGGATGAAAGGATAGCACCAGCAACATCCGGGAAGTGATAGGGCCAGTCCATGTTGTACCATGTGGGAAACACTGGTGAGGGTGCCCCCATTCACCAGTGATGCCAGGACTAGTGCTGGACAGGCAGAAAGATCCACAGCTCTTGGGCCGACAGGATAAGGGTGCTTACCGTTCCTGCCGTTACTGCTCTCCTTGTGGGCTTACAACGTGGCTGATCCTGCCATTTCAGAAGAAGAGAAAACCCAGTTCTTCAGTTCTTTTCTAGTTAGTAGAAGTCTTCTGTCTTGTGAAGGCATCATGAAGAAGACACAAACAACTGAATAGAATTTGGGCTATGGAGGACTGAGCCAAGAGCAAGTTAGAACCAATGTTTATTACACAGACCGGGATTGTACAAAAAATGCAAACATTCCCAGAATCACTGCTCCGAGCCTGTGTCGGGACCTTTTGTTTCATTTTGACATCAAAACATGGGCCCTTTCCCCCAAAAAACCCAAGAGTCTGCCTGGTTGGGTGATTGGGGTGCTATCAATTATGGACTGCTCCTATAGATATTGTGTTATTGGTCCTCACAGGTCAGGTGGCTGGCCTGCCCCTTCCTCAATAAACTATTACATTGTGGCAGGGTCGCAGGATTACCATTGGCTCTTGCCCTTTGACATCCACCCCTGGATTTCTTTTCCCAGATTGCCTGGAGCTGATCTCCAAAGGCCTGGGACCCAGCCCTGTTTTCAGCGCTCTGTGCACCTTCTCAAGGTGATGAGAATGACTGTGTGTTCCAAATTTAACTGTTAGTACTACCACTTTTGCCTGCGAGATTGCCCTCAGCGTTGCAACGTTGTTAATGATTCCATGTTTCACTTCATTGTCTGTATTGCTGAGAACCGTTCGTCTTCCCACCGCAGGTGAATGACCATTGTCTAGCTCGGCTGCATCACATGGTTGTGGACCCCAAAATCAAGCTGTCGAGTTCTCAATTTATGAGAATGAATCCTGCTTTTCTGCAGATTTCTCCTTGTCCTTTTAGTTTTGGAATGTGCCGCTTGTCTCTGACCTTGGCTGCAAGCCCTGGCCTACTGTTCTGTCCAGCCTGCTTCTGCTTTCCCTCGTCTTTCGTCCTGTGGCCTCATGTAATCCTCATTATAATTATACTATGATTTCTACATATCTATACCATGCTGGTCCTTTCAGACTCCTTACGTGATTGTGTAGTTTCATAGTGTTATTTGCGTTAAGCGGCTGCAAGCTTGCTCTGCATCTCTTAGTTTGCCTTGCATTCAGCGTTTCTGCACTTGGCTAATGAGAAAAATAATAACATCTTTTGACAGTATGCATCTGTCCTCTATCTAAAGAACTGTGTATGCATGTCCTACGTGTGTGCACGTGTATGTTTGTGTAACTTCATGCATGGCTGCGAGTTTACTTTGTGACTAACGTTGCTATGTTGTGGTGTCACTAATTATGTCAGCACACTGGTTTCTCAGCATTAGTCAACGTCATCTATCGAGGCATCTGGGTCCATAACCAGTGTTGAGGCACCAGTGTCCAAAAACACATTCACTGGATAAGGTTGAATGGCTGTCTAAGAGGGTATCTGTCTGCATGTGTGGATGTCACTGGCTGTCACGGCCCTCGCCCAAAACCCCCTCTGGCAAACCCATTGGCCAGGTGGAGTCAGGACTTGGGCCTCTAGAGCCTGGCATCCTCTTCAAAAGCCCTTATGGGGCCAGTCCTGGCGCCTATGGCGCCAGGCTCATACACCATGAAAAACAATATGCTTGGGAACTACTTTATTGTATTGTCAGCCAAAATGGAGGCATCCACATAGCTTGGTTCCTAAGAACCAAGCTATGCGGTCTAGTGTTTTGGGTGTGGTAGCCTAGGGACTACTTTACCTGGACTATTTTGTTGGGGCTATTTAAACCACACCGAGCAAGACAACACGCTTCACGTTACTTTGGAGCTTGCAACATGACGCTCACCGTTCCAGCTATTCCCTCGAAACTCGGAGAAGCAGAACCTGCAAGGAGACAAAAGGAACATCATTAACAGAAGCATCTTACCTGCAGTCTTCATCTTTAAACACTCGCAGCTACTGAGAACAGCTTCCTCGAATCGGCACGCCTCCCGGACAGAACAACCTGAAAGAGGAAGATAGAGGCAACATTAAAGAAAGCAGTAGAGACCTTTACAAATTACGAACTGCTCAAAAGGCTTACCTGGCTGGTCGCCTCTCGGCTGGCACCATTCCGGACATTCCACTCGCGCTGAAGAACACCGCGACCTAAACGGAAGGAAAACGCAGGTTAGCAAAGGCATGACTTTGCAGCGCTGCGCATAGCGCTTACCGCATCAAAGCGCTCTTAATGCGCCATCATTTACCAGTGGGGCTCAACCAAGCCAGTTCATGCGCTGAAGCTCCGCATACCTAAGGGAGAAAAATAGAGACATTTTAAACAAAGAAAGGCATACAGGATAGCAACAAAACTAAAGAACAGCAATAAAACCTACCTGAACAATATCAAACGGGCCGGCGGCAGTGAAGTAACTGGCCCGCACTCGCCCATGAAAGACAACGCGCCCCTGCAAAGGCAGGACGGAGAGCACGCCTAATTCTACCACAAGGCAGAACCTCCCCCGCAGACCACATAAAGGCAAAGCTGAGAAGCATACCAGCGAATAACCCGGCTGGGTGGCGTCCCTGTGGATACCAGGTGAGCCTAACACTGGCCCTCCTGGGGGCTGTCCGAATAGTGAGTTGCTTTGCGAGTTCTTAACTCTTTAGGCTGACATGTTCCTGGGGGTGAGGAGGGGCATTCCAGGGACCCTCTCTTCAAATCATAAAGTGGCTTTTCCTTAGGTGGGTATACTCGGTCTAGACACAGTTATCGGATCACACGGTCCACCCAATGCAGATCTCGCTATCGACACACCTCACTTGCATCTGCTTCATAGTTATCTTGCCACAGTTTCAGCTTCACGGTGAGGCTTGCCTTATTATCCTTCCACGTGCCCTTGAAGCTGCATTATTGCTTGTTTTGTCACCATTCACTTGTTAAGTAGCTTTCACCTGCAAAGACCAACATAGGCTACCCAGCACACTCTCCGACTAGGAAACGTATTCACTGTTTTAGGTCTCTTGATCAAAGCATTTGGGGCCCTTTGGCCAGGTTTCTCTTGCATAGAGGTTTTCTTTTCTCAACCATTCCTTTCTTTCAGTAATGCGCAAAAGTATCTGCTTGGCTCTTGGCAATGCTTGTTTGCCTCTTGACAATGTTCATCACAATCATTCACTTATGCTTGCTTGTGTGGCTTTGTTTGCATTACTTTTCAGGTCAGTTCATAACCAATTCACTTCACTGGTATCAACGTTTCCTCTGGTTGTATCACAGTTCATTTATTTGCAGTTGAATTTATTCTGCATTTTGCCCAAATTGACTTGAGTAAGGGAATTCATGTAAATACAGTTTCTTTCTTTAATCCACTTGTCATATATGGCAAATTTCCCACTGAAACCTGTGTCGGTACGCCCCGGGGCTCCAAGCGCTCCTCGGCAGACTAACCGGTGTCGCTTGGCGTGGCCTGTGGCCATGGCTTCAAGCCATGCACAGATATGATACAAGTCATTTATAACGCACCTGTACATAAGTGTTTCCAGGCACCACAAGACAAGGGAGGGAAGTCAGACGGAGGACAAAAAAACGAATCTTACTAGGCCATGTGTCATTCACATCGTGCAAGTGCGACAACGCTAAGTGCAGGGGGGAGGGAGAAGGGGGATGTGCCAGTGAGGGGGAAGAGCAATCAGGGCAGTGCGGCTCTGTGCAAGTGCAAGGAGGCAGGGGACTGTCAGGTTACAGTTACAGCCCCTAAGGGCACGGTAGGCCCAGCTCCAATGCTGGGGAGACTGGTCATAGGGAGCCTGGTACCCAGTGAGAGTGAGGGTAGCCAGGCAACCATGCAGCGCAGCAGACAGGTGGGTCAGCAGGGGGGAGAGAGAGAGAGAGCGAGAAAGCAGAGGCGAAAAGGAAGATCTTGCGCTGCTTCCAGAACTTCACGTGGTCCGGCTCGAGTTTGAGAGGGGCAGGGAGGCCATTCCAAAGGGAGGCACCTGCAGAGGAGCGAGATCTATCCCCCACTCTCGGCCTAGAGAAGTGTCTGACCCTCAGTGAGTTTGAGGTGGCTGAGCGAAGGGCTCGAGAAGGAAGGTGTTTTGGAAGAGAGAGTTGGATGTAGTGTGGGTCCCAGCTGCAGAAAGCCTTGTGGACGATGCAAAGGGTTGTGAACTTGATCCTTGCAGCCACAGGGAGCCAGTGGAGAGATTTCAGGGATGGAGTGATACGGTCCCTGGGCTTGAGGCCAAGGACAAGGCTTGCAGTCCTGTTCTGCATTAGTTGCACAGGGAAGAGAGTAGGGAAAGGCAGATTAAGAAAGAGGCTGTTGCAGTAGTCCAGCCTAGAGAGAACCAGGACTCTGGAGACCGTGTGCTTCTGGGGGAAGTGGGCAAAGTAAGAATAACTCTGAGGAGGTGCAGCTGGTAGTGGGCCTTCTTAGCAAGGTCTGTGATGTGAGGAGAGAAAGATAGAATGGAGTCGAAGATGACCAAGGTTTTTTGCCTCACAGGAAGGTGAAGGAAGTGGGCCCAAGGAGGGCAGCCAGAGAGAGAGGGAAAGCAGGAGCATGGGTCCCACTGAGAAGGATCTCAGACTTGCTGGCATTAAGGCAGAGATCATTGGAGGCGCACCAATCCTGAAACGCGGATAGACAGTCAGGAATGAGCGAGAGAGGAAAGGAGGCTGAGGGGAGCCTGAAAGAGAGCTTAGTGTCATCCGCATAACACCGAAAGTTAGAGGAGAAGGTAGAGATCAGGTGGCCAAAGGGGCCAAGTAGACATTGAAGAGCCAGAGTGAGAGGTTAGAGACCTGGGGAACACCACATGTGGAGAGAGAGGTGGTGGAGAGAAAGGTCAAGCTAGACCTGGGAGTGTTGGTCCAGGAGGAAGGAGGTCAACCACTCCAGGGCCTGATCCGTAATGCCCAGGTTCTCACAGAGTCGATTGATCAGGATGGTGTGATTGACCGTGTGAAAAGGAGAGGAAAGGTCAAAGAGGATGAGGACAGAAGGAAGGCTTGATTCAAGATTAGAGAGCAGATCTTCACAGGTGTTCAGGAGAGCAGTTTCCGTGCCTCTGGCTGCTCTGAAGCCAGACTGATGGTCCTGCAGACAACCAACAGTTTCAGTGTGGAGAGTAAGCTGGGAGATGGCCAGCTTTTCCAGGAGTTTGCCCAGGAAAGGCGTGACAGAGATCGGGCGATAGTTTGCCGGACAGGTAGGATCGGCAAAATACTTAAGGAGGGGGTGCACAAGGGAGTGCTTGATCCACTGGCAAAAGAGTGATTGCAGAAGTCAGCCAAAGGTGGAGCGAGGGCGTCAATGTGGTCATTGATGGTTCTGGAGGAGCAGGGGAGCTCCTGTTTGGATGACACTTTCATAGATCGGACTTGTCTAGAAACATCGTTAGGTGTAGTCGGAGAGGAAGAGGAGAGGGAGAGGCGGCCAGAGAGGGAGATGAAGAGGAATAGGAGAGAGAACACAGGATGTCTGGAGTTTTAGTGGTGAAATGAGATGCCACAGCCGTACATAGAGCCTGGGAGGGAACAGGAGAGGTGGAGACTGCAGAACGATTGGCCACAGGGGCAACAGTCCCGCAATTGGGCTGCAATGGGCACAGGACAGGGCTGTATGCCAAGCCCAATCTCTACTATGGGTTGTTTTGTGGGGCCTGCAACATCTAAGAAGCCAATGCCCCCGGATTTGTGGTGGACAGTGGCCCACAGTCCCATTATGGTATAGTGGGAGCTGCACCAGGCTGCAACCTAGGTCCAATGGCTATTGTGGGTGGCTTGCTGGGGCGGGGTCATGGTTGAGCCTTATACTCTAGGCAATATATCGATGACTTTCACCTCCAACATGTGCTGTCCAAAGTGACACTTCAGAATGCAATGCAAAAAATATTTTTGTTAAAGGGGAGTTATAGTTCCTTCGTATATGTTAAAAGTGGAATTATGAATACCTTACATACAGTGCTGAAACATTATGAAACTTTTTTAGCTATAAAAACAATTGAAATTCAGTGAAAAAATGGTGTTAAAGGGACGTTGGGGGTTGCAGCGCAAAACGGAAAAACCAAAGAATATCAGCAGTTATGATAAGCAACCATAACTCACGCCCCTATCATTCACTACTAACACCCATGTCAAAGATATCACAATGGCATCATCCATGACATGACTTTTGCACTGGGGCTGTCATCTCTGCACATGGTTTCTCATACCATCTGTAAGCTGATGGCTTCCACATTTTCTTTTCTTTCTCTGCTTTCTCAGATTCACTTCACTGATCTCTTTTGGCCTGTCTTCGCGCCATTTAATTCTGGAGGTCTTCACAAATTTTACATCTGAATCCTTCTAGAAAACGGAGGCCTTTTCTTCCCTGCCTCTATTGTCCGCCCAACCTTTCTCAATTTCCTTTCCCCCTGCTTCCCGCTCTCTTGCCACTTCCACTCGAAATCTAGGTGTTCTTTTCGATCACTCACTGTCCTTTAGCTCTTCCGTTTCTCGCTCCGGTTTCCAGCTTTTTCATATGCAGAGGGCTCGCCGGTTTCTCACTTTTCGTGCCTCTAAACTCCTGATCACTTCTTTAGTCTTCTCTCGTCTTTTCTGTTGCTCTTGCTTTCTCCTGGGTCTCCCAGTCTATCGTCTTGCCCCTCTTCGTTCCATTTATTCCTCCTCCATGCGTACCCTTTGTTCTCTCTCTCCCAGGGACACTATCTTCACTGCCCTGCACCACCTTCAGTAGTTGTCTTTTGACACTAGTCTTCTTTATAATTTCCTAAGCCTGGTTTTTCAATGCCTTCATGGACAAGATGCTCCCATCTCTCCACGCCGGTTTCTTTCTATTCTCCCCTGCGGACTCTTCATACACAATCCTTCTTTCTCCCAGTTGTTCCCCTCTCACCCCCGTGTCTCCTCTCGTTTCTGGTCTTTTGCCCTTCTGGCCCCGAAGCACTGGTACTCTCTCCTTACGTCTGTTCTGTCTTCAGCCAGCCTCTCCCTTTTTGAATCCAGGCTCGAAGACGACCTTCTTTCTCACGAATCTCTCCTCGTTTTTTCGGGACCTTAACGTTGACGGAGTTTTACTTCTTTTGTACCGTTTGATCCTATGTAAAGCGCTTAGCTGCTATATAAATTAAAATAAAATGCAAATACGAAAATTACTGTTGTATCGAAATCGAAGACTGACAAAAGGTCATTATGGAAATCCCTCTCTGCATGCCATTCGTCTCTATTTAACTAAAAATGCCATTATGGAAGCCAAAATGCTCAAAGTAGACCTTTTTAAAGTATTTAAGCATCCTACAATCTGATATCTGGGATCCGAAAACATGGGATTACGTAAAATGTACAATAATAGAGAGATGTGCTCCCAAGCACGTGTTGAGCTGTGTGCACCCAGGGGGCGACGTGCAATGTAGCAGGTTAATATGACATACAACTACTTTTCCCCCAAAATGTTATCTTTTTTTTCCAAACACAATAAATACTTTATCCCACACCCATCTGATTTCCCTTCCAAGTGTGCATTCCAGGGTATGGGTTGCTAATTGTATGTAGAAATATGTTGTTAAGATAAATTACATGAAAATGTAGTATGAAGTGTAATTGGGTGAATTGATTTATTCTGAACGTAAAGAAAGGAAATATAAAACCGTTAGAAAGCAAGTTTTAAATCTTAGTGCATCACTGTATGTTGTTTATATGTGTGTCCACGTTTTGGAATTGCTTCTGATGAGCCAGCTACAAATATAGAAATAACAGGGCACCAACCTACTGTTTCAAGCTCAGATGAACAAAAACACTCCCATATACACTGGCCAAAGCTTCAGCCCAATGGTACCCGCTCACCCCGAATGGTATCGGGTATAGAATGCCAGGGTTCACAGGAATACTGTCAAAGGAGATGAGGAGTAAGACACGTCGGATTGTAAATTTACTTCAGGGCAAAAGATTTACACTCTACTTTTGACAGACCCTTTTTAGAGAGCAAACTCATCTACGATTGTTGACCATCTTTGCAAAATGTATTGTGTGCTGCAATGCATCTTTTTGACTAATGATGGATGTCAACAAAAGGATAAGGCCCACCTCCAAGTTCCGCCCTTGAACCCCCACCCCCTTCACCTTCTGCCAAGGTCAGAGTACACCAGTTCATTTTGTTGCATTTCGACGGCTGTGTACGAAGAAAGGAGCACAAAGGGATACAAGCAGCTGAGCTATCCTCACCACTGGACTTGCACGAGCTGAGCTGGTTCTGGAAGAGGCTCGGGATCCGGATCCAAGGTAGCAGCTGTACTCGGAAGGCTGCCCAAATAAGTCACCCAGCACCCAGACACCCCGCACCACACCAACAAGAGAAGAATGCAGAAAAGAGAAAGAAAGAGAGAGCAGAGTTAGCATGGCAGATAAAGTAGGCAGCTCAGAGAACACACTTAAGGATAAACGAGGAGAATAAGGGGCGTGGAGCAAGGACATTCAAACGGACAGCGGACATGCACACAACACAGGTGGACAGGGAAGAAGGCGAATGTGAGAAGCAGGGGCACCCATAAAGAAACATAAGCATTTAATATACCTGTATTAGATCAGTAAAGGCGCACTTCGACTTATGGTATGATAATTTATTTTCAGTTGTGGTGCAATTTTCAGTTTTCTGACATCTCAATGCAGGGGCGGTCTGCAATCTGCAGCTATCCTGATATTTTGGATCACACCTCACATTAAACCACTCTCCACTGAATCTGCTGGCTACGGCCGATGGGATTTGAATTCCAAACAGCTGCAGAGCCAAAGGTTGCCAACCCTGGTCTCATTAGGTCAGAGGAGCCCATGAAAAGCAGGTCTTCTGCCCATGCAAACTTCCCAATACCTGTCCTCTTTAACAGTAAGCAGTACGTGCAGAAATGCTAACGTCTAATCGACAGGATACCGGAATGCTGGCCACCAATTTCTGAAACTATTGCGGTGGGTGTTCTTACAGAGGCCATTCTTTCTCGCATATACAATTTGCATTTCCTTCTGACCTGCCATTTTCCCTTTTTCTGCCCATTAATTTAGCGCGTTGTCCCTCCCAGCAGCCACCTTAGTCATTGTGAAATCGTAAATATTCAAATAATTCATGGCGAAGAGAAGGAAGTGAAACCATCCTTGAGAAAATAAAAGACTATCAGATGAGAGAAACCCATTCTTCCAAGAAACTCTGCCATTTCAAAAAGTCAAGAGGCCAAAGTTACTATCAATAGGAATTCAAAAACCACGTCCTGCAATTACCAATCTGAACACCTGCCCTTTCTATTCGTTTTTAAGCATTCAGGGCACTTAATTCCCCAAAATGCCTCAGACGTCAGATTTATTCCAACTCTACCTAAATCAGCTATGTTTTCCCCTGCTTTGATTGCACGCTCTACACCTACATTGTGTTCTCCTTCTTAGAGATTTTCCATGAGGATTCATTTTTTTTCCAAACATACTACAACTGATCAATGTTAAGGTTCTGCAGCGTTTGCACATCTCTAAATAAAGCGAGCCCAGTAGCAACTCTTTGTAATCCTTAGCAAGAATCGTCTGGTAGGGTGGAGTCTTTGCCCGGATCGCCTTTACTTTCCCACAACTCAGAGCAAAGTGGTCACCAGAGCTCGTGGCTTAGAGATGACAAACTGGGATTGCAGCCATCACAATTATGTTAAGTGGGAGACACAGATATGACAATTATGTTAAGTGGGAGACACAGATATGACAATCATGTTAAGTGGGAGACACAGATATGACCTGGGCACGTATGCACGGTGTCTCAAGGCTCTGTAAAACGAATCCTGGGGTGGACAACATGTCTTTCAAAGATACTCAAGACATTCTGGTGCAGACAAGACATGGAACTTAACGAGGAGGACAAAGGCAGCCATGGGACGCCGACAGAAGACAGGATCAGTGTGAATAATGCAAAAACATCTTACGCCACGAGAGCTGGAGGCACTATACCGACGGCTCCCACTGTAAAAGCTATCGTCATATATTGGCGCCTGTGAGCAAAAGATACAACCACAGTCAGAAGCTGCGGTTATGTGGATCTTTTAAGGCAGGAGGGAAGAAACGCCAGCACTAGGAGTGTAAAATGAAATGTGCAAAACACCTTTATTGGCCTGCAGGTGAAGATTTGCTGGCATGTCGTGACTTAAAAGTGCCATTCAAGCAGACACTGGGGAGGCCACACAAATACTCAAGATGCCAGGAAAATAAATGTTTAGATAAAGCATGCAAGAAAACGTGCGCTAAGCATGCAGTCATTCAAGATACAATGGAGGCAGTCACTTGAGGCACCATTTATGTTGACCTTTGGTGGTTCCACACATACAGATATTCTGGAGATATCACACATGCCCAAATGAAGGGATGCTAAGCATACAGATGCACGAGGGCGGTCGCATAAGCAAGCCTTTCCAAGATGCTGCATATGAAAGCACTATGGTGTCATGCATGCGGATGTATACTCATTGACCTTTTCACAATTGATCATGAAATGAAGGTCAATTAGGACATATATGCGGGAAAACCTCTGGCAACCCCCCAATCAATCCAAACCCCCGCCAGCCCCTACCCAATCTTATTATATTGTTACCCCAAACCTACCCCACACACATATATATAAAAAGTAAAATAAAGGTAAAGGTCAATTGTGCAGAAGGTCAATTTGGACCATGATTATTAGGTCAATTAGGACAAAGGGTCAATTGCAAAAGGTCAATTAGGACAAAGGGTCAATTGCAAAAGGTCAATTTGGCTAATACCATGCATACAACTACACACTGCACCAAGCATGCATCTGTTTTTTTGTGCTTTGTATGCAAGCACTTGCAATCACACGCACAGCTACTCGGGTGCCAATAGGCAGACACTTGGGGTTGCAACGTGTCCTGAATCCAGGTATGAGGCTATGCCCTCGAAATGTAATCGAACTGACAGAGATTAAGCCATGTGGGAATAAATGATTGTTTTCTGGAGAAGAATTTAATCCAGGTATAGATGGATAGCAAGATTGCGTTCAAGTTTGATCCATGTCCACTCTAGATATTGACACAGGTACAATTACAATGAGCTCAAGGCAAAGATTATCTGTGAACTTTAAAGAAAAGAACTTTGTATTCACAATTGACCCACATATTTGACAACGTACTTCACCTAGGGTTTCCTGCCGTCCACCTATGGAAACTGCATTCTTCAATCACAAAGCTCTCAAAGGATACACTTGAAAACAGACTGGAAGGAGCTGGGGACAACCCTTTCAGCTATGGATGTGCCCTGCCCGCCTGATCTGTGTGCTACTTTCCCAGAGAGCAAGCATGGGCATAAACTCAGAATTCCCTTAGGGATGGCATTCGATTTTCACATCCATGACCACTTTGCTCACAATTTGCTATGCCAGCAAATCATTCATTACTGGCAGTCTGGGAAACCGGGAACACAGGAAAATATTAGCAAGGGCTCGAGAGGGTAAGTGTACAATTGAGAGTAAGAAAGATCTAAACAAACTAGAGGCAGTGCCACAGACAGTGCATGCCTACCCGGAAAGATGTTTCAAGTCATGTCACCTGTTCACTTTACTACCTTCACTAGGATGCCAGTCAACATCAACACCCCAGGGCTCCAAATAGGTACATACAGCCGTCACATATTATTTGAATTCAAAATAAGCACCTAGGGCTCTACAAAAGAAAGGTCTGCTCCAATAGATGGCATACCCCACAGAGCCCTCATCTTTAGATAGATCTCTGCCAGCGCAGCTGGCATAAGAAACATTTTCACCCAGCGGGGGCATCTGGTGGTCAACTGAGACTCTGGATGCGACGACGGTGACATTACAAATAGGGTACACCAAGCAGCACGGCCTTTTTTCCACATGCTGCTTGAGGAACGTTTAACTCTCCCTCTGAATTTTGCTCTGCGTCATACCAAACTTTCTCAATGTTTAAAGTTAGGAGTAAAAAGATAGTTTAGGAGTAAAACAGTATGTCCCATTCCCAATTGGAGTAGAAGTGAGTCGGAATATGTTTTAACTGTAAATGGACACGCTTTTGTAATAAATGTGTATATAGTATCCATGCACATTAAAATATGAATGTTTCCAGGAAGTAATACAAGTTCCTTCCTTTGATACTACATACTTTTACTGTTACTACATACACTACTGGTCCAAACGTATCCATGTGAAACATGCTCCTATGTGTCAGTTTCTTGTTTTTCATTGGGAGTATTTGTACTCCCTAATTTTCTTTTTTGAGAGTAGTTGCTTATATTTAGGGAGTAGAAGTGGCCAATACACCCCTTATCTGTAGGGCTGAGAACAAAACAAACATCAGCCCCACACAGCCACACTTCCAAGCCTCAAAAAGGGCCTAAAAGAAGGCCAAACTGCCAGCTTAACTCTGAAATACTTTCTCGTCTGTTGGTCGAACCTGTAAAAGAGACATCCAGTAGACGCAAGTACATCTGTGATCACTGCATTCCAACCAGATCACGTTGCTGCATAAACATGGCCAAATGTCACCGTTTCAAAATCAATTCCCAAGCTTTACCTTGGAAACCCATGTGTTCACGCCCTGCTCAGTTAGAGCTGCATATGCTACCCAATAGCTTTACAAGATCGCAGTTATTATGCGTACACCTTAACAATTTAATCCAGTTTGTTTCTATATACTTTTGAAAAAATGTATTGCCCGAAGCAGTGTTCATACACAAGTCTATGTTGGCCAATGCATTTCAGGCATAGTCCGTCCTCAGGGCTAGAACCAGTGTGTATCTCGACCCAAGAGTCGACTGTGATTCGCATGCTCTGGCATGAAGCCAGTGAGTAAGTGGCTGTCTGCCTCTCTAGCATATCTATAGTCTATGCAGTTCCAACATGGGTGGAAGCTGGGAACGGATAAGGCAACAACCCTTGGTTTTGAAGTATTTACTCTAGTGTCTACAGCTTTGCCATTGAGTTCTGACAAACATTTAGGGATGATATCAAATGATTTGAATGGATGAATTTTGGTTGAAATATAAGAGTGGTGCCCACCTATTTTACTGTACAGTCACAAAGCCTGAATAACTACTTAGCTTGGGTGAACTCTATCTGGCTTCATCTTAACTACTGGAAGCTGCAGGAGGTTCTGCCAACACAAAGAAATGAGCTCTGGCAGCCCCCGGCACCCCTGACTATTTTAAGGTTAAATGCTCAGATGTTACAGTTGGTAGGGGTCCAGGCCATTTCCACGGGATTGCATTTTAATATTAGTTGGCTACATGGGAATGACCCCTTCATGCCGCTGGACAGGCGTGCAGTTATAGTAGGAGCCTTCGTGACTAGCCACTTGGGCTACTGTAATGCACTCCAGTGGGATAGTTCAGGGCCACAGACTATTCACGCCTCAGACTCGGTCAGACCAGAGGAGATGAAAGATGTTGGGATCCAGCCTTTGTGACACTTGACCACGTTCTTTTCATGACAGCACACCTGTTTCTAGAGCAGGCCCTGCTGGAGTGTAAAGTGTGTGTGGCAGCAGGGTTAAGACCAGCGAGGAGATGCAATTGATGTCAGAAGGGCCACTTATAAAGGTCCCGAATGAGAGACATTAATGAAAACCAATACAGAGGACCTCCTTTCTTTGCCTGTTAATCAGCATGGCCCATCCATAGCCCGTTGGAACGTGTTGTACTGGGCTCCCTCCTGCCAGAGTCACAGTACCACTACTTTTTTGGCACACTTCAAACATTGAGTTATCCTATTCACCCTTTCAGAAGAAAACGTACCCTCTCTAAACACAGCAGCCAACAGAGACATGTGTTATGCGTTTGATCGATTCTTCATACTGCCTAGTCTTGCCTACGTGCTTTGAACCACCCGCAAGCAGTGAGGTAAACGCATTATTGAAATACATTGGGGAAGGTGCACATGTGATGGGGACGGTGCACGTGCGATGGGGTAAGTGCACGTGCGATGGGGTATGTACACGTGAGATGGGGGATGTACACGTGCTATAGGGTAAAACCCTGTGCAAATTGCAAAACGTGACTGCGACGGGGAGAATGTGAACCAAGGACAACAAGTGGTTTCTTAGCGAGGCACCAACCCTGTAACTTCTGGACGGCAAAGCATCGTAGGACAGCATGGAGGGCTGAAAGAGGTAAACAGACAACTTCGGGGGTTAGGAAGAAGACAACATTCAGGGAAGAAGGATGCGGAAAGATTTTACATAAATTAAGTGCATACTATTCATATCTGTTTTGCGAACCCTACCTGTACGGAACCAGTAAGGCTTCCAGAAAAGGAACACATCCTAAAAAGCCTAAATAAACGAAGGGAGGGAAAGTGTCATCCGCAAGGTCACTGGGCAGCTTTGCGTTCCAGCGTATTCTAGCCCATTGGAGCCTTTATAGACGTGAAAGCCCCATCCATTTGCAAATAAGGGGTGGTCTTCTCCAAAATGAAGCAGCGCAGCCTGAACTGAAAGGTAGGTCACATTCCTTCTGCACAGCACCACCCAAAAACCAAAGGGTGTGCATGGTCAGAAGGGGACATGCGTTTCGCTCAATAGTCTTAGCTGAAAAACTGCCTCGGCAAACAAACTAGCCCTCGAAATTGGCCACTTGTGTACATACATGGTGTGCTCCCCAGAGGAGGTCGGAGCCATATGAAAACATTCCGCTAGATGTCACTGGCGCGCCAGGTTTTCCGTCCCAGAAGGCCTCCTATGTCATAGCTACAGTGTGACTGTCCATTAGTTACAGCAGTTCGCTACTTCTCAAGACCTCGGCCCTTGCCCCTTTCCGGCCCTGCAATAGATTGCACATCCTACTAAGAGCAGGGAGTGAGGCAATAACAATGCAACTTTCGGCTATCGCCGGACTACACACTGGGTTTCACTGCTGCACCGATATCGGACCACTGGCTGTGATCGTGAAAAAAGGCTGGCGTGACAAGAGATTCTTACGTATCCCTTCATGAATTAGGGGTTCATAAAAAAATGCCCCCACCCACCCACCCAAACTCCTGCGAGTTCAGCGGCAATAACACTCTGCAGTACCGAACTGGCCTACAGGGAACTCGGGCGATGCCCGGCGGGCCTCTTTTGCGTGGGTATGCTGGTTGTCTGCTCGCTTACCCTCTCCCACCTGCACCCTGCCAATGTCCTGCCATCTCTCTCCAACCTCCACATCTCTATGTAGAAAGTAAGTAGTTATGAAGCGCCCAGTGCGCTATTACTCACTCCTACAAATGTTATATATCAGTGTTCTTCCTACATTGAACTTTTTAATGCATATATAGGGACACGTGTTTAAAAAAAAAAATCACAATTTGGACCTATTTGTATTCCCTGTGGGAGAACCCGTCCCATTCGCCCTTTGGAGGGGTAGGGCTTGCTTGCACGTGTAATGTCTGGCCAGTCCCTTTCACAGCACTTTCCAGGGCCACTTGTGGATACCAGTTCACCGCCCTACACACTCTGGCTACTTTCAGCCACTGCTGCACCAGCGGTGGGTTTGCTTGACCTAACCCAAAGGGCAGCGCACAACACAACAGGCAGCACAGAGCACGCCTGGGAAAATCACTTTGCCAACGTTTAGGAAACTGTGATAGTGCTGTCAGCAGATGCTAAAAATAGCCCATGCAGTTTACTGCCGAGTAGTGCTTGAAAAAGAACAGGTACTGGGCGATCCGGTATTTTTGGCCTGATGTGAACAGGATGTCGTGTCAGAACTAGGCGTGTCATGGGAGACCGCGGCAGGGCTGGGTCTGCTAAGGCAGGTCGAGCAGAGCTAGTTGTGACAAAAGCCCCGTGCAGAACAAAGTCACAGAGCAAGTCATGGAACCACAGTAACAAAAAAGACAAAGGCCCCAGAGCCAGCTGTAGTATCAGAGATCGAGCCTAGGCTAGGAGTGGCACTAAGTCCGAGTTAAAGTTTATCATTCATTTGTATAGCGCACCCTGCCATAGCTTATGGCTTCGAAGCGCTTTGACTGTCGGAGCGGCAAAGGGAATCAGACGGGAAGGTAGAGGCCAATCGTAAATCAATTGTGGTATCACAGTCCAGAACAAGCAGGTCCAAGGAACTAAATGCCAAGCCAGTAAAAGAACAGTGATACCAGACACCAACACGGTGGTGAAGCCACAGATTGCAAAGGCACCAGATCCGGGGATCGGGGACCGAGAGCGAGCTAGCGGCGACTAAACCAGAGCTTGTAGGAGCCGTCACCAGTGGCATCAGAGACTGAGCTAGTCGCAACACTTGTGTCCCAGCGGCAGCGCATCCCGGCACCAGAGTCCAAGCCAGAGACCACTGTGGCGCCAGAGTTCAGAGCAGCGCGGGCTCCAGCCGCAGCTCCGCTGAGTCCCAGAGAGCGACCTGGGATATGTCAAAACTAGGCCTGGCACAGTAGAGGCCAGGGCCAGTCATGGCCCAGAGTCTGATCCAAGGAAAACAACAACAGTCTGGGAATTAAAAGACGTTGAAAGTCGGAACCAGAAGCTGGACACTAGTTTGGCCAACATAGCAACTAACTCTTGAGTAAAAGATGCCCAGCAGGCTACCAACTATCGGGTTGCAGGCTGTGAAATACATATAAACATTAACTAGGGGCACATGAACTGGGCAACACAGAAAAATACAACACAGGATGCAGTTATTTCCACACCGCGGACAAGTGTCAAAATGATGCACCAAAGCACAACTGAGCAACTGCACGGAATACAATCAGATGAAGGGTAAACCACAGCCGGGTTTGGGGCAGGCAAGGTCCAATTTGAAGGGTATTTTACATGTATTCCTAGCAATATAGAATTCACACACAGCAAACACTGCAAGCCACACAAAACAATGGGGTTTCGTGCAATTTAAAATAGGCTTTTAATTTAATCTGTACTGAACATATATTCTTTGAAGAATGATTGTACAGCTCGCGGGTTCATTAGCATTCAATGTGCAGCCAGTCTCAAAATAGGAGGCATATATTGGACGTAAATATAATAAGCAACACGGGTCAATTAACTTTGCTGGGATGCTTCAAGTCGGAACCTTGTTCTCATGTGACCGCCTTTTCCTTTGAATTATTCGATGTGAAATAGGTGCATTGCTGTGAGGGCGCCGGAAGTGTGAGAACGAGAAGGAGCACCTCTTCAGCCAGTGTAAGAAACCTCCCATGTGTCTGAGAGAAGGGCCTACAGCGTCAGGGTCGCTTCTGTAGCCTCCATGCTTGTATTGCTCTTATTCTTTAGTGTCCAGAAGGTGGGATTCAGCTCTTTCAGTTAGCCAACCAAAGTTGCCATGCGAATCCTTCCCAGCTCTGCTTATGCTATATCCACCTCCACTCTAGATAGGAGATGGCAGGTCTCGCTCCTGGCCGGCTTTCACTGTCCCCCAAGACTTTAACTGGTCCGGGGTTAGCTGGGGGAGAGTCCTGGCAGCCTTCAAAAAGTGCTCCCAAACTGGGGCTCTGCCAGGCTCACTGCCACACCCCTCCACCCCCCTTTTCCCGAGTAGCCCTAGAGGCGCCAACCACCTCAGGCAGCCATTTAGCTCAGCAGAGCCGTGTGGTTAAAGGACTGCCTGAGAGGTCAGAGTGTGATTGCTTACAAATAGACAACATTGAGAGGCGCGACCTTGCAGGCAGCCCTTTAACCACACGGTTATGTTGAGTTAAAGGGATACCTGGGGGGTTTGGAACCTCACACAAAGAACCAAAAGGAGGCGGGAAAAACGGCAGTCAATTATTTTGGGGCACCCTCTTCCTTTTGTTTCTTAATCACTTTCTCTGACTCCTGCAGGTCCCCCAACACTTATACGCCTTCTTGTTAGAGCCCCCCTCAAATCCCCACCCCACTTAAAGCACTGCTGTCACCCATCGAGTGCCATGATGTGCCAGGCTTAATGCTAATGCCAACATACTGTTTAATGCCTGAGCCTATATTTGTCACAATCAAAGCCTTCCTACTCTCTTGAAGACACCCTTCACACCTGCAGTTTCTTGTACGTCCAACATATCTATATAACAGTAACTTGCATATGCCCTTTCAATGATACTAGTTATTTCCAATCCGCCAAGCGGGTCTTGAATGTCCCATTATACCTCTGCCATCCCTATGGCAAAGTGCCCAGTGAATAGATTGTCATTGTTGCTTCCCATCTGAGGCACTGACGGCGCGTGCCAGCTCTGTGGGCCTCTAGCAACAGAATCAATTCTCGGATAGCACTCAGCCACACATGTAACTTGCCACTTTCCAGCTCTCGGGAATCCGAGTGTCGCCACGGATTTGTAGACTGCACTCGTTTTGGGATACAATCCATCTGTGTCGGCAGTTGCAGAACAGTGCAGAAATCGTTGCTAAGTTTCACACGCCCCATCAGAAACTCAGTAATCCAATGAAAGACGTTGTTGATCACTAGTTTTCATTGGGGGTGTAAATGTCCACTGGCATACATTTCATGCATTCTAATTGGCCAAATACTGGCAGCTTTTTACTGTCCATTCCCCTAAAGTTCGAGGTGATTTAATGAGAATAATTTCCCCTCATCTGCTGCTCTGAAATGATAAGTACGAGAAATTAGAATTGAGACTGCAGTGGGGCCTCGTCGTCATGCCTAATATGCATCTCCCAAAATAAGGCCACATCTGCCCTCATGTGTAAGAGCCTTCCTAGCACGCACATGAGCTTGCCACTTACGAGGGGTGTTCATCATCTAAATTCGGACAACCATGGTTCCCAATATCAGGGAGAAGTGCACTTTCAATGTCCCCTTCACTCACCCTTATGCGAACCATAAATTGACACTCCAGCAAAAAAGAGGATTGCAATGGTATGACCGTGAACAAAAGAAACCTCTCCGTCTACCCCTGCCAACTCCCCTCAGTATTCACTGGGACTGATCCCTGCCCTCGTCGTCCCAAAGCATAATCAGAGAAGGTAACCTGACTCGGGTATGCTGAACTGGGCTACCTCTTCTCTTATAGCTACTAGGTAATGCCAAATTATGAGTGAACCATGGACTGTGCAATAGGTTTATGACTTCGTGGAGTTCAACAGGAAGCGCTGCCCCTTCAGTTTTCATTTTACACCGTTTTCTTGGTCATGTTTAGCCACTTCCTGGATCGATTCCCTGTGTCTGGCTCATCTTTTACGAGGGTTTGAATCCTAATATGTAGGCTACTTCCGCCTTTGAATTTGGTTTTAGGGTTAATGTGAATGACTATTTCCTCCACCAGAAGGCTCCTTTCTTGCTGAAGCCAATCTAGCATTTTGTTCACATCCTTATTTTTTCACCTTCTGTAATGGCACAGCAGGCTGAAAAAAGATGGTTGGGAAGGTTGTCCATTGCAATTACCAGTAGTTATGAGTACTGCAAGCTTCCCATCCATCTTTCTTGTGTTTAAGTTCCCCTAAATTGTATGGGCATGCTCAGACGCGGGTGGCAAGCGTCCCAAATTATTTCCAAATGATGATGCCGAAGGGGTGAGGAACATGTCCGGCCCGGGTTGCTTATGGTTCTGTGACGAGGAGACGTGCTGGAGTAATTCGTACAGTGCCTTTTGGGGTGAGACCAAGCCTGATACATGGTTTTCCCCCCAGTCTGCAAAGGCTGAAAAACAATGGCCTGACAGGCTGTCCACAGTAATTGCTAGTGGTCATGATTAATTAAAAGCTTTTCCACTCATCAATTTGAACAAATGGCAGCCTTTGCCTAGTACGGAACAACCTATTGATTACTTAACTGCAACAAAACACAGAAAAATGACTTGATTAAACAGACTAATACCATTTCTTTGCTAATTTAGATAATTTGCTTATGATATATACATATATTGGATAGCCAGCCTAGGAGGGGAACATATATACATATACACACGCACAAACACATTATACGTATATATTCCCAGGCTGACTTTTCCAGATTGCCAAAGAGATGGGCCTGAGGGTCTCACAGGAGCAACTGATGACGGACGCGGTATTCTATTTATGGCTGGTTAAACAATATAGATGTGTGTTTCTGGAGCAGTAACAAAGAACCAGACAAAAATATGCAAGAAGCAGAAGACACAGACCCGGCTCCCATTCTGAGCAGCTGGCTGGCTTTTAGAGTTGGCTCCGCTGCTTGGAAGGCCCAGATCAGAGTGGTAGGTACCCTGCAGGTAAAAGGAAAGAGAAAGAGGGACAGGCAGGAAGGGAAGAACAAACAACTGTAAACACATGTTTACTGGCAATACTTTACAAAGCGCCTACACGGAATATGCTGTGAACAGCTTGCTCAGAACGAACTAGTCTTTGGCAATGCTTTCGTCAAATAGCCTCCTAATAAACAGGGACAAAGTATATACCGACTGAGAAGCTGACGCCCATGTCCGCAGAAACCCAATTTTATCGACGCTATTCCCGCCT
This sequence comes from Ambystoma mexicanum, assembly GCF_040938575.1. Taxonomy (NCBI): domain Eukaryota; kingdom Metazoa; phylum Chordata; class Amphibia; order Caudata; family Ambystomatidae; genus Ambystoma; species Ambystoma mexicanum. The sequence goes on from NC_090931.1 coordinate 872,124,129, forward strand.
CCCGCCCTCCCCACTCCCTTGACAGACTAAATTAGGCGGAAAACAGGCAGACCAATAGGGCAGGAGTACAGGAAGTGACATCAAGCTTCCCCTGAAATCTATTAAGACTGAAATAGACAAGATGGCAGCAAAGTATTACATGATGTCAATTTTCCTTCCCAAATTAACTCATCGCAGACTCTGCTCGCTTCCCTGCAGAAGTTGGAGATTCTGTGTAGTGAGGATGGAAGGGGAATCACTGGTCTTTTGAATGTGTGGAGGGGTGGTGGTGGTGGTCTTTGGTGGGTAAATGGAGCATGCTCTTCCACCTGGCAATCAGCAAGGAGCAAAGGAAGCAATTCTGTTTGAAGGTGGGATGGGGACCTGCCAGGTCGTCACTTTTGTGGTGCTGGTTTTTCAGAAACTATTGCTGACAAGCATAGAGGCCCTGTGATGGACTGGAGTGAAACCACTTTGCATGTAAACAATAAAATGCACCTGAGCGCCCCAGAATGCATCCAAAATAAACTCTGTTGACAGGACAGACAATCAAAAACATGCGGCAATTAGACAAGCAATCATTGAATATTTATGTAAAGTTTAACCCTCTTCCATACTTACCCTCATTTTTTATAAGCACTCTTGACACCCTTCTCTGCTAAAACCACAAGGGTAATGCCCCCCCTTTCCATTACTCACTTTTTATCCCTTTTCCTCACACTCCAAAGTCATTTCGTATGTTAGCCACGTGGTCCTGTATTTTATGGCCCCCCTCTCAAATGTTACAGACCTGACTATTCCCCACACCACCAGCACCTTTCCTTCAGGTACGCCGCATTCCATTGCTCTTGCATACCTACGCGTGCATGGCCCCGTCACCAGGGCACAGTATCATCCATTCTTCAAAGTAAACCAAGTTTTAACAACATAGAATTATTAATTCTTCAATTATCAACTATACGGTGTTCGCCATCTTCAGGAACACTCATCTTCCCCTGCCCTACTGGCCATTATTACCCTCTTTCAGGGCCTCTGCGACCGTGCAGCATCTTTTTTTTCCTTGCCACAATTCAAAACATCCATATAATTATTGGAGCTCATATTCCTCCATCCTCTGCTGCGACTTCTCAGCCCTCCATAGGTCGCACTCCCCCCCCCCAGGTTTTAGGGCTTTGACGACTACTGAGGTACTTCGTCTTATTAAGCAAACCAAGAGTCGCCTCTTGAACTCTGCCCACCAAAGCCATCAAGATTCACTTCAATTTTCTCTTTACCTGCTGTTACGCAGTTGGCAAATTGCTCCGTGCTCAGATGAATCCTTCCACAGGCTCAAACTGAGAATAATTACTTTGACCACCCCCTAGCCTCCCACCAGTGCTATGCCCGCTGGCCTATCCCCTGCAACCCCTTATCCACACAGAGTTTCAGATTGTACTCCTATGAGGACACACCCAGATCCTGCTATGGTTTGTTGTCAATGTGGCTGTGGCTTTGATGTGGTTGGCTAGCCATGAGTGGATGAGCATAAACTGTCTGAGGCGGAACTGAAAACAAGATCAAGGAGGTATTGCATGAAGCCTTTGCAACACCTGGACAGAACCTTTTTGTCCCTCGGCGACTAGCGTTACACCTACAGTGAAAAACATGGTGCTTATACCAGATTAAGCCACTCAGATAAATGCAGTTGTCCGCAACTTTTTTTTCATCTGAGTATATGGAGTTTGATCTTACTTTTTCTCACTCGGGAGACTTTGACATTATTAATTCTAGATAGTACTCCTGCAATTCAGTTTTTCTAGGTCGTCCATCTCATTTGATAAGATGAATGCAGATGGTACAAAATGTAGCCGTTTGCCTCCTGATAGTTCTGAAAATGTTCAATCAATGTACTCCCTACTTGCCTCGAGTGCGATGGTTTGGTTACCATTTTCTATTGGATCCAGTTTAAATCAATGTATGGCACATTCATCAATGAATAGCCTTAGCCCTTTGTTTCTCCAAATTAAACAGCATTACTTCACTTGACTCCTCAACTCTAGCACTCTGCTTTCACTAAAAGCATTGCTTTAAATGGGCAGGTACCTATCAGACTCCAGTTCCTGCTCTTATTTTACTTGAACAACCTAGTACCGGCAGTTCTCAACAGTAAGCAGGTACTGTTGAATAGTAAGTACCTGCACTTCTGTAGTTCCATTTCAAGCAGTCACTAAAAGTTACCCACTGTGTGAAACAGCGGAAGGGTGGCTCTTTTTCAGTTCTAGTACCACTCCCCCGTAAAGGTCTTCCTTTTGATTTATTGGTCAACCCGGACCATTGAAAAAATGACCTTCATAGCGATTCCGGTACTCCTCGTCCTTTTCTCTCCGTAGCCCCCCGAACCCCCCACCCGCCCCCATCACAACTGGTTGTGATAGCCTGTCCCGCAGGCAGGACAAAAGAAAAAGCTTCCCCAAAAGAAGATACTGTCAGTTTAAGACTTTGATTGGGGCTCGGTATGAGCGTGCATCCACCATGCACCCGGCACGCCCCACAAGTGAGTCATCAACGCACACCTCTCAATTCCGCTGTATTTTTTCAATGTGGAGGTTGTGGTATGGCGTTTGCACCTTCGAAGGACAGCTGGGAGGATGTTGTGAAGGAGGGAGAGCAAGGTCTAGGAGCACCAGAATTACTATGAAGGCAGTTGTTTTGTACTACGGCATCCTGTTCTACCTCCTTTCCAACTAGTTGGGAACCCAGTCTGTGCAGATCCATTAAATTGTTATAGGATACAGCAGATGCCCAGCCAGGGTCCAAGCAATGATGTTTCAAAGTACTTGCTGGACAAAGAGCCCATCCCTCCTGGATGAAGGATGTAAAGAGTAGTGCCTCACAAACGGAAAATGGAGCTACTCCATAAATGGATTGCTGATACAATTGAAAACCTCTCCCCGGAAAAAACACTTACCCTCTCAAGAAAAAGAGCATGGCAAAATGGTTCACCCCACTAGTAAGCACCATGACAAAGAACAAGAAACTGGAACTAGAATGGAGGAAAGAATATGACCAAGGTAAGAAAACCCAGTTGCAGAGACAAATCCGATCGTATAAGCAGGAAATTCAAAAGGCAAAGAAAAGGCATTATGACGACAGAATCACCATAGCCACCAACACACAAAAAAAAATGTTCAAAATCATAAAACGAAATGAGAAACCCACCAGATTGTGACAACACTCCAATACCCTCACAGAAACTATGCAACAACTTGGCAGACCATTTAAAAAACAAAACCGACATCTGACAAATCATACAAAACAGACCGACCAAACCTAACACTCAACCAATCGGACCCGACGAGGAGCCTGCTTGTTCAGGTAGCACATTGGTGTGGAATTGTCTGTGAACACCTGAATGACTTTCCCATGAATCAGAGGGCAGGATGGACTTGAGCCTTAAGACAATTACTCTGAGACCCAAGTTATTCATGTGTAGAGCCCTCTCCTGAAGATTCCACAAACCACGAGTTTGGGTGATTCGGACAGTGACCTCCCCATCCTTAGAGGAAGGAGTCTGTCATCACCAACTGTGGATATTTGTGTAACGGGAGGAGAAAATTGCCATACAAGGAGAAGGCTCTCATCCAAGGTCCACCACTTGAGAGAACTCAATTTCCTTTGTGATAGTAATCTTCAGGGACCGAGGGTCTGAAAGTTGGTCCAAATTTGCTAGCAAATGGGACCTAATTCTGCTAGAGGCACAACAAGAATGCATGAGACCATCAGCCCAGAAGCCTTTGGAACCACTAGACACATTTTTTGTGCAGTGGTGGATTGTTTGTTTCAAGGCCCCCCATTCGGTTGGCAGGGGGAAAGACATACCTAGAGAGGTATCCATAACCACCCCAATGAACAAAATATCATTGGATGGAACGAAAAAAAAAACTTTACGTTTATTGAAAACACCAGATTGTATCGGGTGCTTTATATGACTGTGAGGTTGTTTATATTAGCGCCCCAAGATGGGCCCTGACCAACCAATCGTCCAGGTAGGGATAAAAGTGAGAAGGGCAGCCACCACCAAAAGAAATTCTGTGAAAACCTAGGGGGTTGCATTTAAACTGAAAAACTGCTCCTGAGTAAAACTTGTAGTGGGAGAATCATCCTGTCACACTGGAGTACCAACATGTTCCTGAGATGGTAGCCTGAAGTATTTGGATGGATCAAACTGTTCAGTCTCAGAATTAGAAACCTGAACAGGGTTCGAGGGAAGAGTTATGCACGCTCTTATGTGAAGAGTGCTTATGAATTTAATTATTTGATTTCTATCGCACTTGTACACAAGTGTTTCAGAGCGCGATCATGTGCTTGTGCTTATGATCAGAAGCAGCCTTCAGTACCGTGGATGGTTCCAAATGCGATCTGTGGTCCTTCCTCTTCTGTATATTTGTAGAGGATTTGGCCTGTTTTTGGTTTGCTAGTGCAAAGGTAACCGGCATAGGAAATACCGTTAGTGACTTAGTGGTCCCAGAACCCTGGATGGAGTTAGACTCCACCTCTGAGTGATGGGGGTAGACTAGCTTCTTGGAGACTGCGCAGTCTTTAGAGTGATCTTTGCCTGTTTGTGACGTGCCAAGGCCAATACACCCTAGTGTAATTTGTGAACCTTGCCCAGAGCAACAAACAAAAAAAAAGACAGAGCAGTCCCAGAGGCCTAGCCTTACGACCTGGTGCTTACCCACCAAGAGGTACTCGCAAGTGCGTTTGCCCAGAGCTTCATGCTAACCGCTGGGTTCAGTCCACCAAGGTAGTGCATTGTAAGCATGTGTAAACCCAGAGGTATAGCACATTCTCATGGCATTTCTATCGCGCCAGAATATGAAAAATAAAAATGTAAATAAAACAATACAAGATGCATGTTATACAGATCAATAGTCGACATTAGAAAAACTTTCCCTGTGATTTAAAGAATACATTAGTTCAATCGATCTTTTGGAAACAAATAACTGCATACACATTGATATTAAAATAAGAAAATGTTTGTAACATCACTCACAGGTTCTCTGGTGTATGAAAAACAACATATAGGGACACCCATTTTGCTGACCCTCCCTCATCTTTGGATACCATACCGAAGGCCACACAATGTAAGAAGAAAAAATTACTTTAAAAATGGTCAGAAGAAACAGAGTAACATGAAACTGTATTTTTATGAGATAATCCTCTCCTTTACACTAGATATATTACATTCTACGGTTGACACATAGATGTAAGATACTTTTTGAAAAAAGATACAGAAGGTGAGACCTTTCCAATTGTAATGGATACACTTTGTTAAATGCTACGCCAACTAAGTATGAATTTGAGGAGCTGACCACGCCACGAAGACCATCCTGAAGAAGGTGGTATTACGCATACAACCAACAAAACCGGTAGACATATGTAGTAGGGATGACAAGGAAATATCCGTCACATCTTACATAAAATCAGTTGGGCCGAATGGTTAGTATACCGCTCAGCCAGCTGCTCAGTCTTCACAAAAGGATTTTGGTACATTTTATTTAAGGTTAAACCACCTAGGGTATAGACCATTTAAGTAAATCTTTTTTGCCGAAAATACCTCATTGGGTGTCTTATCATTTTTACCTTTAACCCCAACTTTCTCTCTCCAATTCTGTTGCCTTCCCTTAAAGTGACCGAAGGGGATGTGGAGAGTTGACTTTGCTGTAAAAGCATATTGTGGATAATGGGAGAATTGGGTATTCTGCCTACTCATCCAAAAAATAAAATAAATAAATGAACGACCAAGCAACCATGGACAATTTATTGTTTTCTTTTTCTGTCCCCTCATATACAGGCAGCCCATCAGAGCGCAGACTACAGCTAGCCCACCATCTAGGTAGGGCCAGCTAGCACCTTTCTCTGCCCTTTCTCTTGGTACAACTTTGTGATAAAGATAAACAATTGGATAAAGCAGTCTGAAGAATAGAAACTAGTCTCCATACGCAGTTCTCCACAAACTTCCAGAAATGGTTTGTATATATGTTTTGTCTCACCTTGGACTGTTGGTTGCTTGGCCACACAGTTTATTTAGTGAGTGCGATTGTTCATTCAGTGGTTGGGTTTGGCTGCCCCTCCCTTTCGTGTTACTGAATATTAGCTGGGGCAAAACCCTTTTCGTCTAATTTGGAGCTCAACTCCCCCCACACCCCTTCGGTTTGTGGGCACCATCGTGATAAGCGACACGCAAGCAACTGAGGAGGATAAATCTCGGATATTCTGCACCTTTCTCAAACATCATGGCTTACATAACCGGGACTGCTGCACTGGCAAAGACAAACATCGAACTTCCCGGATTTCCCAAAGGCAAACATCAAACTTCCTGGCTTCCCTGTGCTTCGTTTGTATAAAGATTTAAGAGATCCAGCCCCGCAAGCCTCGCTGTGCTTGAGGTTCTCTGTTCTCTGTTCACTCCAATGAAAATGCACACACACAAAATGTTGAATAATCCTCCCTCAGAGGATCCTTCACCTCCCTACACTTACTAGATTTCACAAGCAAAACAGGGCACAAATAAAAGGCAACGCAAATTATCAGGGACCAGGGTGGGGGATAAAGCCATATGCATATTTCTTTATACAGTAAACATTTAATTCAACCTTGCTTTTTGTAGCTTCGAACCTACCCGATCATATGTCTGCTAAAACAATATGGGCGGTCGAGTAAAGCATGAACAGTCTCTACAGGCGTTGATTCTGGATTGGCCCTTAGTCCTGCCACTCTTTCAATGCTGGGAGATTCTCTGGCTCCACCTCTCATTTACAATGAAGCACAAAAGCAGTTCGAGTGGCTTCGCATATGGTATTTTCATAGAATTTTCAAGAACAGAACGGGCTAGAGTTAACGACACTCCTGAGCTCTGAAGAGTGGTTTACCGCTGTAGGGTGTTCCAGGATTAAAGTGGCATTCGCACGCATCACGTTCTTTTTAAAATTAAGTAATCACTAGTGCCATTTGAAAGAACAGCAACAATGTAAACAGTGCTTGTCGAGCACTGCTAGGGTGCTAAAAAACTCGGGGGCACTCCGATGTATGCATTGGGAACTTAGGTCACATGAAGTCGTCCTTCACCGCCTGCTGTGTCCCCCTCTCACTCAAAGAATCCTGGATCTCACCGCTACTGAAAAAACCCACCCTCGACCCCCCATCCACACCAACTAGTGCCCTGTCACCACTGTCCCCTTTCTCCTCAAAATCATGGATAGAGTAGCTTATCTACAAATACGAATCCTTCCTCAAGCACCATCACATCCTTGGTGCCCGCCAGTCAGGTTTCCGCCCCAAGCATGGAACAGAAACAGCCCTCATCGACTTAAAAAATCAGCTAAACACTGTCAACGACAATGGATCCTTATCCCTGCTCCTCCTCCTCGACCTCGTGGACCACAAGATCCTCTGCCAAGCACTCTCATCCCACTTCACCCCAGATGCCACTAGCTGGATCGCCTCCTTCCTATCCAGTAGATCCTCTGGAGCTTTTGCAGGCAGGGCCACTGCCTCCCCAACTCCTACTCCTGTGGGATACCCCAAGGTTTGTGTGTCTCACCCACCTTGTACAACATTTACACTAAGCTACCGACCACCTTGAGACCATAGGTATCTTGGGTACCAACTATGCTGATGATACCCACATTCTCATCTCCCTCTCTGGCAACCACCAGAAGGACATCCTCAGAATCAACGAAATATATGAAACCATCCAAGCCTGGATGGCAGCTCACAGTCTCTGCCTCAACAACAAAAAGACTGAGCTCTTACTCATTGGGCCTTCTACCCACCTTAAGAGCCTCCCCAAGGATTACACATCCTTTGTCATTGATGGCCACAAGATTCCTGTAGCACCCTCCGTTAAGACCTTGGGCGTCTACCTCGATTCATCGGTCTCCACGTCTCGCCATGTCAACCACGTCGCCTCGACGTCAGACTACGCAATCAAACTAATTAACTTTAGCAAACCCTTCCTCACCACCACAAGCTGTCTAAGTTGCACGAGCTCTTACATGCTCGAAACTAGACTACTGCAACCCTCTACACTCTGCAGCATCTAAGAAAAAACATCTGCACATTTCAAACCACCCAGAACAATGCCCTCAGAGCTGCCCTAAACATTGGCAAACAGGAACACATATCAGAGGCCAGGAGATTGACCCACTGGCTTCCAGTTAAGGACATAATCACCTTCAAAATCCCATTCCTCACCCATTGCTGTCTTTCGAACAATGCCACAGGCTACCTGGCAACCAGTCTAAAGAAAACACACCTCAGCAAGACCCACCAGGGAGACCTACAGTCGCCGCCTCGTACCTCAAAGTTCAATCGGACCAAAGCTGGGGGCACCAACTTCCCAGTCCGAGCACCATCCTTCTGGAATAAGCTACCCATTCGGGATGAACCCTCCTACAATGTTTTCAGAAAGGAACTCAAAACACTGCTGTTAAACTGACTTGTCGGCACTCCCTACCGATTCCGTTTTTTCTCCTCGCAACTAGCGCCTAAATGCCTATGGGCTGTGATTGCTGCTATAAATGCACTAATAAATAAACATGCCCAAATGTCATTCAACTTGTCTTTCACAATTTAACAAAGTGGGCAGACCAAATAAGCATTTGCCAATGCCAGCTAATTATTAGATGTAATAGTCTTTAACAAAACGTGTCCTGTACGGCCAGTGCTGGAAAGGTAAATGGAAAACATTTATTGGGGGAACCGTCACTTTTTAGGAGAGGTGGGGCTTTGGGAAGGAGTGGGCGGGTTGTGCAACACAGTATCTCTATGTAGAAGTCAATCCTGGCGATTTGCATAAAAGCGAAGACCATTATGGGAAACACACAACTTCCACAATTTCAAATGTTAAACATGTCCTATAGCGATTCACTAGGAAAAGCTTTTAAGCAAATAACGGACTCTTCCGTTTTGATTGGTCACACTATTCACTCTATGAAAGAGATTTATGTAACGTGCAGGACATACAGTGGTGGAAATGGAAAAAATGTGGTGGGGATCCCACAACACAAGGGCCGGGGAAGGAGTTTTGGGCTGCGGTGCTCGAGGGGGGCGTGGTCTAGAGGGGGCGGGGCTCGTAGTGGACATCCATCAATGCTAGAATATGTAAAAGTAAAAAATAAATAAATAAATAAATAAAAGAACGCCAGCATCGCCTTTCACCGCGGCTTTGGCACTAGTGTGTAATGCACACTGCTCGCTACATGTACAACTGAAAGGAATCAGTTGTACATGTAGCGAGCATTGTGCATTACACACCAGTGCCAAAGCCGCGGTGAAAGGCAATACTGCAGTCGCGTGCGCTTTTTTTTTTTTTTACTATTCCAGTGCGGTTCATGGTCTTGGGCGGCTGACTCTGGGCGGATCCCGAGATCCTGCTCGGTATCTGGTGCCGGATCTCTGATCTGCAGAGAGCCGGCCCAATGACCAGCACTGAGGACATTTATACCAGTTTGAACAGCTTCAAAAATGTTAGGGAGGCTTCGGCAGGGTTTGTATGGAAGCTCCAGTACTGCGCGTTCTGAACGCGCATTGAAGAATAGGTTGTGCAGTAGGAGCAGACTGCTGAGGTCCACTCGATGAAGCACAGGATCTGCGAGAATCGTGTCTGGGACCCTCTGGGTCTGGAGGACGGAGCGGTGCTCTCCATCTTGTTCCGGGCCAATTCCTGCACTGTGTATGGCAGCACATCGACTGACATTTTAGTGGGCTGTGATGAGCTATTCTTGTGGCCAAGTGTCCCCGCCCCCTGATTGCACTACCTGGGTCCCGCTCCTGGGCCCGGCACAGCGCACTCGGGTGTGCGCAGGCAGTATATCGTTATTTTTCTTCGATTGCCTAAACCACAGATGGGGGAGGGCGTACGCCCTTTCAAAAAAAAGTGGGCGGTCCCCGTCCTTTGCTCCGAATGAAAACAAACGTGTAATTCCGAAAGACTTACACATTGAGTAAACGAGACTACCATGTTGTCCAATGCACTGTTTTGCTAATTATTTCCTCAGTCAGGCTGCAGAGAATGGACACATTCAAAGACTGAACGGGAATAGGTATTTAAAGTGATCAAGAAAAAATGTTTCCCATTTCCCCAAGGCCAAATTCAACAAGGAAAAGTTAAACCAAGCGTACAGAACAAAACTATTTCTTCTTAACTCTATTTGCACACCTTTTGCGAGAACAACAAGCACTCTTAGCTCGCTGACGTCCTCCAAGGGAGCTAGTGATTAAGAAAGTGACGCATGGGAGGTTTTCATGCAAGCCCCAGTCGCCCTCGACCTTTGGTACAATGACGGCATCCAAGTTCGATGGCAGCCTTGATAGCCATGACAGAGCAATCTAGCGTCAGGATTTTAGACCACGCCCCCGGCATAGACGGGTTACATTCTGCACCAATCCGTGCTGGTCAACTCTCGGGGCACTCGCTGACTTGCAGAACCAGGTCTGGAAAAGGCAGAGCGACTTGTCTGGACTGGAGTGATACTAAAGTACAGAGTGCCATGGATTTAGCAATAAAATAAGCAGCCTGTTCTCCCCCGATCCCTCTCTCCCGTTCTCCCGCCTAAACAGCCCCGCCGCCCAATCCACGGAGAGACATTAGGTATCTACTAAGAACTTAATGAGTTGTATGTTGACATCCCTGAAAAGGATGAAGCTGAATGGAAATAAGAGGATTACTAGGAGAGTTATACGGATCCAACAAACGCAGGTGCCCCCTGTCCAGCACGGAACACGCATGAGCCAGGAATAGAATTCCAGCCAGAAGCATTCTCACCAGTGCAGATGCAAAAGCCCAGGGCCACACTGCACGTGCATAAGGAGACAGAGCATGGACCATCACGTATATGACAAGAGTGTTGAAACTGGTGGCGCTGGCACCAATCACCCAAACATAAAACAGGACAGCGTATCGCCATTCACAACACAAAACATCAAAAACCAAGACTAGCCAAAGAGAAGTATTTTCTTGACGTTTATGGAATCCGATGGGCAAAGTGTGCCAAACAGTAGTAATCAGGATTCACTGATGAACGGTCCCAGATAGGCCAGTTTCTGGGCATCAGCGTTTCTCTGTTGAAAACTTTAAATAGTGCCTGGGGGATGTCAAATGACCCCAGATATTTTAGTTTCTGCTCTAGCCTTATTTTGATCTGAGCTGATGGTATGGGCTGGCGTTCCTGACCATGCATGCTAGTCGTTGGCGGCCATGTTGGGCAAGCTGCCTTACATCCTAATGCATGAATGATTTTCAGCGCAACACTTGTAAGGTGAAGCCTTGGTCCTGCGATCTGAAATGCATAGTAGAATAGTCTGAGCCTGCTCTGGGGGTACAGAAGTATGGGGGTGATGCATCACGTGGAGTCATACTAGCAACTACAACGCTATGCAGGGATACAGTGAAGAGGAAGATGGGAATAAAGTGAAGTTATAGGATTCAATCCCCTCCCCAGTCTGTTACAAACTGAGTAATGGAGACTTCCATGTGTGAGCTGGACACAGGGAAGGACATGCAGATTGTCTCGTGTAAAAGCTAGTTTTATTAAACCAGGTCCTCCGATGATTTGCGGCCAGATTTTACTGGGGGACTGAGACACTGCAACACTTGTTCAGCAGTAACAGGAAGCACACTGTACAGGTAGAGCTCAGAGGCAGTCTGCATCTCCAGGCTTGGCCATGCACCCAATGGATTTTAGGCTTACTCGTGTGATCTGCAGAAAGCTGCCCTTTCCTGTGAACCAAGCTTGAAAGTCCTGATTTCCTTGTCTCAATTTGAGATCATTGCTTATATTCAGCCAACATAAAAATTAAACTCATTTTGTTTAGTTTTGGTTTTGCAACGTGTACTTTCAACAACCCTCCACTTCCTTTACAAAGGCCTGATGCATCCCCTCTTTACTTCATAACACAATGTCAGCACTAGCAAACACCAAAAGGTGTTTTTTTTAATGTCTTTCTACCCCTACTTTTGTGACATGTTAATTCACACCCCTCCCCACCCCCAACAGAAATGCACGGAACCATTTCCCCAAAAGTAAGGCATCAAAGTAATCTCTAGAGTGGTGCATTTTTGTCCGGTCTCTTATACTTCCAAGACTCCAGGAAAGAGACCCCACATAATAATATTCCTACTCTGGATGGGGTCAGAACATGGGGTCTTATTGTAAACACTGTTTTATATATGTACAGTGGTGAGTGCATTGTGGAAACCAAGTTAAAAGAAAAGCCACCCTTCTCTAACCATTCAATATTAAATCATAATAGTTATAATGTATAAAATATAGAAACAATCATAAATAAATGTCCCGTATCCTGTCACCTGAACACTGATAACATTTTTACAAAAGTGGTGCAGCGTTATGCATTTCCGTCCACAATAAAAAGCAGGTTCTCCATTAGCTGCTGGTAGTAAGCCCGTACATTTTATTCAGTGTGGAATAGCCTTACTATTTTATCTTCTACCAACAGGCTTCTCACTTAATGAATGCCTCGCTGATTTCCCCAAGAAAATATAATTCCCCAAAAAGAGAAGGTACAAAAGGAGCGCAACTAGAGTGAATTGCAACTTTGAGACCAATTGAACAATCAACCAAATGGAATTTTTGACCTTAGATGTTGGTCTTACTACTTCTGTTTCAGCATAGTTTACAGAAAAATTACAACTAATATTTACAGGGGGGTTCTCTTGTTGTAGGTCACACCGTGGCTCTAACATTCATGATACAAGGAGTAGATCGTTTTTTATCCCTGTCATATACAATCATGAGTTACTAAATAGCCCTATTTGCAATTATACTAATACTGTTTGCAATTATAATGGCATTTGATGTCATTTTGATCATAGTCCCCATGCTAATATGTTTTAGTGGTGCATCTTTAGGAACAAATTGCCTCTCCTTGTGGATATTATGAAGTTTCTGATTACTCTTGATCACACCCATTACACCTTCTCAACAAATATTTTACCACTAGGTGCATTTTGGAACAGACACTCTAAGAATTATAACACGAAGTATGTGGACATATGTACACCCGAACTTGGTCTCGGAACCCCATTTTTCTCCCTGTGGAATGCCGTTATTGATATTAGAGACAGAAACATGTTGGAGTAAGACGATACATGAGAGGCAATATATGTATATCTATACATATATAAAACAAGTTGTGTTTGTGTGTGGCATTCTTAGGGACGTAACTCATGAACAGTGAGGCCTGGTGTCATGAATTCTGCATGGAATATTTTGTATTTCATTGCCAAATTAATGCACCTAGTTCTGGCTCAATAATTCATCACATTGCCGAAATAATTTATCTTTTTAGCTTTTCGGCATTACGTTTTGTGGTATTAAACCATCATCACAGATCATTTGTAGAAAGTGCTCATCATTGCGCATTGAAGCTGAAACATGATCAACATTCTGAAGGAAGATCCCAAGACCGTGCAGCTGATAGAATTCAACATGCCCTGAGACAGAACAATGAAAGTGCTGAAGAACCCGAAGCAAGACCTACTAATCAGAGAATTTGTGCTGTTAAAAAATAAGCAACGGAACTGCTGAAGAAACTGAAAGACGACTTGCTGTGAAGAGAATTAGTGCTGCTGAACAACAAAGGGATGAAACTGCTGAAGAAACTGAAAGACGATATTAACCGATCTGAGAATTTGTGCTGCTAAAAAACAAAGCAATGAAACTGCTAAAAAAAAAAAACTGAAATGGGACTTACCAATCAGAGATTTAAAAATCAGAGAATTGAAATCCCGGGCGTAGTTCAGCTAGTATACAATAATTTTACTAGACAGTTGCATTGAATCGTCACTTATGGACTCAGACCGAGTGCTCAGAACTGTTTACAATACTTTTGATTTCTTCACTGTTATTGCACAGTTTTTTGTACCTGTGTATTAGAACTCTGATATTTCATGCACGATTGAAATTCCAAATGAAATTAAGATTTGAGGTTTTGAATCTCATACCACTTTTGTTCATTACATTTTCTTGACGACTTTTCAGGTGACGGGACACAAGATTACATTTATGTACGATTGGTTTTCTATTTTATACATTATAACTATTTGGATTAGATACTGAATGGTTAGAGAAGGATGGCTTTTCTTTTCACTGTGTTTCCAAAATGACTCAGCACTGTACATATAGAAAATAGTACTTACAATAGAAGTACATGTTCTGACCCAACCCAGAGTAATAATACGCTGTTTTGTCTGGAACACACCGTAGTTCGGGAGGGGAGAGATGGGAGATTAGATTTTCCCAGCACACACAAAGCAAAACGCTTTTGGGCATATTTTGAGATGTTATTTAGGCCCAGATGTCGTTCATACGGGCCTGTTATCATAAGCACAGGTTACTGACCCTCAGACTGCCGCGGCTCCCAACAGACATGCGCTCATCTTCATCTGAAACCTGAGGAAGAGAAAAAGAAGCCAAAAAGAATGACAGGGGGCAGGTGAGAGAGGGTCGGGGTGATCGCAAGGAAGAAAAAAGGTGAGCGAGAAATTAGGCAATTACAAGGAGTAGACAGGTGTGGGAGAAGACATAAGAGGCCAAGAGAGACGGACTGACAAATGACTAGGTAAACATTTTAAAGTCTTAGCAGGACAGAAATTCACAATGTGAGGGTGCTGCTAAAAAATTTAAAATAAGAGTCCTAAAGAGTGCCTGGCTTTCGGCACAGACATCCCATGTAGACTGCCTTCTGCACGCATCCCATCTAGGCAACCGTGTCTATGTATTTGGTCCAGAACTTCCAGTGCGAGTTGTGGGTAAGCCCGTCCCTTATACTTGCCCTGCATACGCAGCACTCTGCACATAACTTGATGTCGCTCACACAAGCCACAGCGGGTACCCACCTTCGTGCAGGCTCCCACACAGGCCTCCCCCCAGTGTTTGAGTGTCAGAGAGAGGCCACCCTCTCCGAGAATGCTTCCAAAGCAGCCTTTTGCACGCGTCTTGTGTAGGCTGTGCACTGACCCACTCCAAGAACAGGTTGGTGCTCTACCTGCCTAGAGTATGCCACTTGCTGTTTGGGCTAGCCATTTCTTTGAATTCAGTAAATGCAATTCTGATTCAATTGCCTTAAAACGAGTCCCTGTATATATCTTCAATATTCTACTCACAGGGCACATCCCTTCAGGCAGGTCATCGCCATGCACCCCACCCACGCTTCCTGTTCAGCGTTTCTTCTCATGTAGAGAGATGCCCAGAGTAGGACGCCCTTCTCAAGTTGCATGCTGAAGCTAGCATCTGGCACCATCCCGCCCTGGAGTCCTGTGAAGGCTACCCACTGCACGTCTTCTACTGCAGCCATCTTGAAAAGGGTGTGTTGTAATATGGCCTCCAAGATTTACTACAGCCCACTGTGTTAGTCTTGCAGAGGCAGTCTCTGTGTGTATCGCTGTGCAGGCCACACACAGGGTGTGACAAACCCAGCTCACCCCCAAAGTTGTGACACACACTCTAGAGCGTCATGGACATGATCTAAGGTTCCAGTCAGGCATCAATTCACTAACCTGAAGCCCTTAAACTTCCAAATAGCACACCGATTGTGGGTGAAACATCAGAAAAGGCAAATGCATTATCCTTCAAGGTAGGTAGGAGTGGAAAAAAGGACAAGTGAGGGAGTGGGGTAGGAAACCAGCGTGGAGAACAGGGGAAAGGATAGGTCCGCGACACACAGAAACTCACCGAGGTGTTCCTCCGCGCCTTGTGAGAATAGCGCTCACTGTCTTCCTAACGAGGCCGTGCAGAAAATGAGAAGCAAAGGAAAGAGACAGTCAGAAACCTGGAGAAGTGGAGCCCCCTGGAGAAACAAAGGCCACCTTTGCCGTGGGTGGGTCACAGCCAAGACCACGAGTGGACCCTCCTCCCCCACTATTTTACTTTCCCTTTTTTTTTTTTTAATCAATCTTCATTGTCCTCACCTCCTTCAAGCCTGTACAGTGTTCCTGGGGAACCTTTCCCCCCACCATGAACCCTCCCTCCACACCCCCAAAACCCACCCTTTGCAAAAAGAGCATCGCTGCTAAGCAGGGCTTCAGACCGGGAACACCAAGGTCAAGTCTAGCACTAACATGGCGAATAAAAATGGTGAAACCTGGAAATTCTGCCCCTTTAAGATAGTGGCCCCCTACTATGTTAATGTTATAATAACATCTGCATATATGGAAAACACACAGTGCATGTCTACTTAATCCAAGTGCAACAGCAAAAGTAAATGTTCATAAGGGGAAGAAAACTCTGGGACACAGTGGCAATGGCACCGTGAAACTTACTTGAAGGCTGTGGCCATGGAATGCAGGCCTCCCCAGTACCTATGCTGTGGGTGAGGAGTTCAGCCTTCCTGGGATTGGCCCACAGGTAAATGCCAGAAGTGCTGAGCCAAAGTGGAACATTTTTTAATGACTTTTTATATCAAGCAGCTGGTCTTTAGGGGCAATGTTTTGGGCCGAATATGCTCCAAATAGTTTCCCAAAAAGATGTGCCCACGGATACTACTCAAGTGTTGTCGTGAAAAACCACGGTACTCTTCGGGACTGGAGACCACCTTTTTTTGTATGATACTAGATAATAACTAAAGCAACATTCAAACTCCAACCTCCATAACTGTTGCACTGCTCGGGGAATGTTCTAGGATACCAGACTGAGCTGCCAATGTCAATTCACCACAAGTAGTGCCCCCCACTCCCCCTCACCCCCACTTCAACTAACAGGCAGCAGTTCAACTAACGGCCAGGGGAGAATAATACGTTAAATTACAGAAAGCCAGACTTGAGCAATTGCATGCAGAAGTTGTGAAACCTCATTTGTGAAATCTAGAGGAACGGCTAACCTACTTGTGCAAAGGGGTGAGAGCTGAAAGGAGAAAACAACATGCTAATGGCTGGGGAGAAATCCGCCTACCATCCACTGCTCGATGTCGCCCCACTTCGTATCCAGACCATAGTATTTCTGAAGGCAGGAAGGAAAAAAGCAGAAGTGAGAAGGAAGCAAACGTGAGGAAGGGCGAGATGGTAAGCCACAGGCGTATGCAGGTCGCCGCCCAGGGCAGTGCAACGTTGGGTCATGCACACAGGGATACACACGAGGGAGGCATGCATACAAGGCTTGCAAGGAGACAACGACTGGCCCGCGCGAGAGTGCACGGCGCTGCTGCGTGCCCGAGGCAAAGCTTCAAAGCAAGCAACAGTGAAGAACGAGGCGGAATGTGGTACAGCGCAAGCATGGCAGGCATGCACAACACAGACAAGCAGGAGACGGGTACGCCTACGAGCGGAGCTCCCTCTAAAGTGGCAAAGACTAACACAGCACTTCAACCAACTGGGCTAAAAGTGGGGTGCTCTCTGCTCCCCTGCCTCGTCCACCCCATGCTGATTGATTTTAATAGGGCTTAGGAGGGAGACGGTCGCGAAAAATAAATGGGCCGTTCACTTAAGTCAAGGTTGAACAATCGAGTTTGTGTAGCTAAATGTAGAAAACATGCGTATATATTAGGTGAAAAAGTTGCATGCACGATCTACATCCATGCTTACAAAAACGGGCACGGGCCAACTCGATACAAGCATGCACTGGTGGCCCGAGAGAAATAGGCTTTCCACAGGCAGATGCATGCACCTCAGCACATGCATCTAAAATTGCAACAATGCATACAAAATAACGTGCAAATATATAGACAAATCTATGCACCAACACCTCAATACAGACAGGCAGAAGTACTAATGGACATATACAGACTTTCACACAATGGGGCAGACTTGTGCTAATAAAACATGGCAGAACTTTAAAAGCCATCCTAGGATGTGTAAGGGGGCTGTGGGCAGGCGCTTACAACTATGAATGCAAGACCACACCGTGTCTCTCTCAGGTGGATATGGTGCCAGGGGCTTAACTCGGAAATCCAAAAGGGGGTCCCATCCACTTTATCTGAGCACATCACCCACCCACCCATACCGTATACACGCAGGGCCGCCGCTAGGCGTGTGCAGCAATGTGCAGCTGCTTGGGCCCCCGCCAAGGGTGCCGGTGACTCCCTCTTCTTGCAGGACGCAGGACGCAGCGAGCGTGGGGGCATGCGCTCAGAGACCCTATGCTTGCTGCAGTCCACTCATTTTGAAAGCACATGCAAAGCAGCAGCTAGCTTCCTAAAATCTGTACCTTCCTCCAGCGCAATGAAACATATCACAAACCCGTTTATACTAGTTGCCTTATTTCCACATGTTTAGATTTACCAAGCCAATAAAGGTTGAAGTAGAATCCAACATATATGGAGCATGCAAGTGAGCCATGAATATTTACCAGGGCTGTGACAAGAGAGGTTGTCATTCAGGCGACTGCAGGGAATATTTTCTCTGGTTCTGGCCCTCTACTGATTTTCAGGGCACAGTCGATACATGTGGGTGGACAGCGTCGGCCCACTTAATGGGTGGATGAAACCCCGATTCTGTATTTTTGAGGCCAGCATTAAAAAAGGTTTGCAGCTCAAGTGTTTAGCTACTAGAGAGTTTCCAATGCAAACGCTTACCCACAAGAACACATAAAAGTGGCATTTAAGCGTACGTCTCATGCTTGGTTTTTATTTTCTTTGGAATATTTCATTATAAATTGTTGGGCTTAAAAGGTGAGCACCTTGTATTCTTTGCTAGTATAGTTATTGGAAAATGTTCTCTCGGATTATATATTTGTTTTTTTATCATGTTTTGGCTCCTGCCTACATAAATAGTGGTCATTATCTTGTGATGTCACTGCCTGTGATGCCATCAAATGCAAATTAAGGGGCCCATATTTAATTGGCCCCACAAATCATAGGCCGACCCTGGACACACGTAGGAACTTTGTGGGACGGGACAACAGAGAAATGACAGAGGATGGTAGAAGAAAGGGAGAGACAGCAGGAGCAGTAGACCCAGAGACTGCGAACCACTGCACTAAGCTCGCCAGCACTCTAGTTTTAAGGAATGTTGGGTCTACACACTTTCAACTGTACTATACACAGCCTCTGATAAAAGCTGGTGCTGCCAAACGCACTTCTGATGTGGGACGCGCGAGTTCCGCGTGCGCCTGTACCTGGGCTATGTCTTTTGGCAGTCTCCTCCACACTGTGTTCTGGTTTGGAGATTCCACTGCATCTCCAAGAGCTTCTCCTATCCAAAGATTTAAGTAAATCCAAAAGTTACCCGAGACGAGTAACATGCAACCTTATGCGTATATTTTTGTTATGAAATCTTTTTCTTTACCCTCAACGGGACAGGCCCCTTCCACCCCACAGCGGATGGTGTGTGTGATCCTGGACTGATTTTAGGAGTGTGGTACTATTATTTAATTTAATGCATTTATAGCAGCGCACAAAACCCTGAGGCATATAGGCGCTGGTTACAGTAGAAATGGTGTTACAAGATGTAGTTGCAGGTAGGTTACGTTTTCAGCACAAGGCTGAGGTCATAATACACTTTTCAAACTCACTCCATGATTTAACACCCTTGCTTTAAGGGCACTGGTCTGCCTTTACGGCTACAAATGTAGGAGAATTCCTTATGGAGAGTATTGGAGGGAAACCGTTTGCCCCAACCCACATTATTTTCATTTTAGTGTTTTTGTTACACTTTCCATTGCAACACTGGAAGGTTGGTGACAGTTGCACCTCTTAACCATTTTTGGGAGCACTACCCTGCCCCCATGTTTAAACCACGAGATAGCCGTTTTATCACCATGCGGGTCCCAAACGACTAAATCTTGAGTGTCAAGCCCTTGCTTTGTTCTGTCTTTTATAGCCTTCCTCCTGACAAAAATCAAAAAGGGACACATATAGGCTTGAACTGTAACAGGCCTTTTCCAAGACACCCTGGAAGGGTCTTATTGGGTGAACTGGCAGACTTTGGTAGGAAGATTCAATCATCCCCAGTACACATCCCAGCCAGGGTGGGGTCACAGTTGCTGCGGCTGAGAGAGCTGGCTATCCAAGATTGGACTGAACCCCCTTGTGGTCAAGACATCCACTGCTGAGACGGAGATCTGCATCATCAGGCAATACCTGTAGCTGGTGCCTCCCTTCTTTAGGATTAGTGGGCCTAAATAGTCTCTAGTCCAGCCCTGCAGTCCTCATTCCCTAGAGATCAGAATGGCCACTGAGCTTGCATCTTCTGAAGCGTACCCACCAGAGGTGTTGACACTTCCAGAACTGCCATCACAGATTGCTTGAAACAGGAACCACACTGTCCTTTCCCTACTTCGCTTACTGCTTAGCCCGAGATGGTCTCTAAGAGAACCTGGCCATCAACTGTATCCTGATAGTTGGAGTATGCCTGGGTGCTGCTACAGCTGGCTGAGATTTTGAGATCAAGTGACCCACCAGGACTGCCTTGCCTTTTGTAAGTCAACATAGCCAATCCTGGTTGCACCAACTAGCACCACCGTCCTCATTCCTCACCCAGAGCACTTTAAGGCTTAGTATGTGACTACATCACCAGAATTTAGAGCCAAAACCTAACCGCATACTAAATGAGGTTTTTGGACATAACAGCAACATCTTTCTACTATAAAACTATCCACCAGACTGATAAATTTTTGAAGAACGCCTAGGCTTCAAATGCTGGAATCCTACTTATAACAGTAGCCTCCTAGTTTAACATCAGCCTCATTGAGTTTATGAGCAAGCTTATCAATTGCTCATTCAAAGAAAATGCTTTTGGCTAGACATTGCAGACCTATTAACTGTGAAACGGCTGCATTGCCAGGGAGCTGAGGATAACTAGCGTCTCCCGCACTAGACACCAGAAAAAGAAAATGGAAGGAAAGAAAAAGAGAATAAAAGGAGAGAACTAGACAGGGAAACAGAGATGGGAGGACATTAGTATGTATAGAGGGGAACAAGGTGAAATACTAAACTAGAAACAAATAACTGAGGATGAAAGCCGAAAAGAAAAACAAAAGAATGGGAGGGATTATTGGAGATAGAATGAATAATTGTAGAGATAAAAGGGAGGAGAAAATAATAAATGATAAAGACAAAAGGTAATGAGGAAGAGACGGAGGAAAAGAAGCAAATGGCTAAAGACAAAAAAAAAATGTTGTCGCCATTATTTGTTTTAATCACAAGTGTTTATGTTCGGGGCAGGGTGTACATTTAAATGTATTCATGTTCACAGCCCAGAAAGCGGGTGTAATATTTGGAGAAAGACCTGCTTGCCTGGAGTTTTTGGTAAATAACGGCAGTGAATCACTGATCTCATCCTAGATGGCTATTGGCTAGGATGAGAAAGCAAAGCGTATAACCTGCACTCTGCTCTCTTTGTGTCCCCTTGCCAGAGTTAATAAATGCTGTGAACGTAAGATGCAAAAACGAACATTGTTGGGGAACATGTGCAAAGTAAAAGGACAGGTTAGGTAAGAAAAACGGGTATACTAAAACAGGGGAGACTTGGAAAAACTGCGGGCAGAAACATACTGCAACAACACGGGGAGAAAAACCTGAAAACCAAACTTGAAAACAGTGATGTGCTTAACACAGAGAGCCATGACACTGCCCACTTCATGATTTCAGCCTTCCAGATGGTTTACCGTTTCATCGAATACATCTTTCCTTAGAACATCTGAGAACGGCAGGGATACATGGAAACGTAGTGGAGAGGTAGAAAGGACGACGAAGAGGAGGAAAGGAATAATGGGCTCCATGCAGCAAAGTCAGACTTACCTTCTGCACCTGATAGATCTGCAGAGAAGGAGGAGACAGCAGAGAGGATAGACAGATTAGCACAAAAAGCAGAGGACCAGAGCATAGTAAGTACTAACTTCACTGTCTAAAGGAGGGAGTTGTGAATATGACCAACTACTTAAACAGAAATCTTCAGGTGGCACACTCCATCATATCGACAGACATACAACTGTGCATGTAAATTGCATGTTGACTGCATGGCAGCCATTGATGCATGTGTTCTGCATGTACAATATAGCAGATCCCTCCACTGTAGACCCCTGCTGCCTAGGGATAGATAAACTATTTACAATACCCTTGCCCCCTATTGTGCTGTATCTCACAAAATACAGCCGAGCCCCACAGCAAATTTGGTCCACCTGCCACATAGCCACTGACATAGCAGTTTTTCCTTATGCCCTTGAAATATTCACCACATGATTTTAAATGCACATGTCAATTACTGTTCGCTCACATTGTATGACTCCTTTTATTTATGTTTGCACAGACTACGGCGTTCTGAAGAGCGTTCATCCACTGCAGTGCTTTGAAGCAATACTAATGGCAGTAAGCGCTATACAAATATCAAATAACGTAACACATAGTCTGACTTTCAGGCCCCTGCAAATAGCTACTTTGCAGCCTTTTCAAAAATTGTTTACAGAATTAGCTTACAGGTGATCCATTTTATAATCTGTGTTTCCTACAACGATTTACATAACTTCCAGACCACTACTTACAGGTGCTTGTGCACATCTGGTTTGCACAACGTATTCGGAGTGAACACTGTCCTTGCAGGAACGCAATCTCATCTCCTTTCTAAAGACTCCTTGTTTAAACTTCTGAGCAAGCCCTTCCGTGAAAGCAGTCCACTTCGGTTCACCATAGTTATTAAGTTAGGGGTGGTACATGTTCCGTATGGACATTATTACATCAGGCACTCAAATACTCCCAGCTACTCTACACTTCAGAGTAAACCCATCCTGTTCACAGTGTGCTGAGTCAGGACATCGAGTTACAGAACCCTTGATGGACTCCAAACCTGTGCCACCTCATGCTATATTCCGCGTAAGCCTGTAGGGACATCTATGCGAAAGAAAAGGATGCAAAGCAAAACTTTACATTTATAAACAAACATGTGAGCTGCAGCCTGCATGCAGCATTTGAACAATGACATGTGCGAGGAAATGTGCGATGTTAACAGTCCACCTACAGCAAGAACATATGACCAAAGTAAAAGACAGACACAAAAAGAAATCTTTTCAGTTGAGTGGAAGAATCCAGCCATCTTTTGTTTAATGAAAAAACAGTCCTAACTTGGTATGAAAAGCACATCAGCTTATAGGAAAATGAAAAACCGAATTGGGCCTTGTATTGGTTTCCCTTTACAGGATTCAAAATCATCATTGTATCAAGAAACTTACAAAGATATCGAAGATAGCAAATATGTGATAATGTGCCCTGTTTTGTGGACATTTTAAAGGCTGCGTTTCTGAATCAAGCAGCAGCTTTGGGCATAGAAGGCAAAAGGTACAATATCCCTGAACAAGGTACATGATAAGGCGGATGCTGTCCCAGGAAAAAAGAGTGACCAATGACTTCGAAGCTCACCATAAAACATTATAACTGGGCCTGGAATTGGTTCTCAGCCAGGCTTTGCAATAAAAACAAATGCTCATCATTTACAACTTCTAGCTGTCTCTCATTTTAGGCTAAAGCTCCTTAAAAATAAAAATTATTGGTTCTGGGAAGGGTCCTTTAGTGGTCCCCCTCTCAAGTAATGAAATCCCCCATCAGAAAGGAGAAGGAAACTTTGCACCTTTGGTGACTAGGTGCTTGGCACAAGGGATCAGCAGATGCTGGAACCATTAATGGAGGCGGGATTGGATAACTAATGTCCTTGCCACCTGATACTTGATGTTTATTTCATTATGTAAATTAGGCGAATGTGGATATTTTTGCACAAAAACAGTGCATGCCAATGAGTCACATATCCCTCCATTCGTGCCAGCGAGCCTGTTATTAAATGCTGGGAATGACATTTTTGTGTAAAAGATCAGAGCGTTAAAAGTCCACATTTTTAACACATCAAACACACAGTGTGCTGAGAGAGTTTATCAATGGACTCACCGGAGTGGGAGCTGGGAGCAATCTGATGAACTGCTTAGTAACATGATCACATATGAGGAATATGATGTTTTAGAAATGTACAATTGTTTAATGTCAATCTCCAAGATGACATCACATCAAGTGGGAGAGAAACTGGACTTAGAAGTCTCTCCCATTAAACTGCCCCCTTCATTAATATACCAAATGAGTCCAAATGGGATGGTTTAGTGTGATGCCACTTTTGGAACACTGTCCAATCACATACACTTAGATGAGAGAAGGTATTCCTACCTCTAAAGGGGGGGCGGAAGGGGTTCTAATCTATGAAATGTGCAAAATGGGACTCTCTATCACTTACTGGGTGGATGATGGAAGGAAAGGAGAGAAATGAGAATTGATAAAGGAGAAGGGAATAGATTGCTTTCCTTTGGAGGAATTTTTGGATTATTAGCAGTGTACCGTAAGAAAGGCGGACCAGGAAGTTATATCCTAGACCACCTTCAATAGAAGAGACAGCAGACAGGCCCAAATACAGAAAGAGGGAGACCAGGTTGTGGAGAGAACCTACACAATGTTACTGACTGATGCCCAAAAGACTCGAAGTCAGAGGCTTCCTTATCCGGTCTTCGCCTGACTGCTTTTTAACACCATTTAGACAGGAACACTTTATTCAAAATACTTAAATCCTATGGTCTGAATACCTAGGTCTACCTAAATGTCCCTATATTCGCTAATTGGCCCTCTCTACAGGGAAGGGGCTCGCCCTGGGTGGTACCTAATATTACACCCGTCAAGGGTACACAAAACAAGGGGAGGTGAAGTCTAACCCTATCCTTGCTCACTACTTTCCTGTCAGCTAAAATGTTGCACACATCATCAAGGTTGATATTTTTACTTTATTGTCATCTCCTTGGATCTATGTGGCTTACAGTACTCAAAGCCTTGATTTTACTAATCAAGGAGTTTCTAAAACCAAAAAACAGCCATCAATCTTGTTGGGGCTGCTTATCTTAAAAAGACGCTTCTATGTCTGTGCCGTGTCTACCACTTCCGTTTGTATCGAACACGCGATCGAAGTCACCACTCCTGGATCTGTTCATAAGTCTAGCTGACACTAACACAGTAAAACAAGGAGAAAAACATGACAGCGTGAAGTATAAGTCAAACCTTTAGAAGCAGGAATTGGAGGCATTACTTGAGAGAACAAATGACCTAGATTTGTAGCGATATAAAAATACGGAATCACCTACGATTACGTGACCACGGTGTATATAAATAGGAGCTTTTCCAAAATGGCGGCCGTACCAGAGACAGCAGAGCCGCGCCTGTGGAACTTGAGCGCTAAGTAAGAGCAGCATGAGTTAAATATAGCGGGATTGGGCACAGGCTGTAAGAATAGTGGATAAATACAGAACTGGCATTTGAAGTATATGCAGAACCCGGGCAAGTACATTATAGAAACAATGTGTTTTTCCCTTGTTTTTAGTCCGTGGGAAACACAGCGAGAAGGCAGCAGCCTGGTTTATCCATAACCACGCACACAGGCAGGGAGATGAAAAGAACCGGAGAATAGGAAATTACAGATCCTGAAAGATACAGGTACACACCAGTTAAGCAGTGGTGAGACAAAAGGGATATTCCTATAAAAAATAAATACAAAACAAATATATGGATGTTTTACAGATACCTGAATCACACGTTTGGGAAAAGCACACATAAGATCATCTGTACAAAAGAGAAGACAGGTGAGAAATCCTCCCTGATATGCAACCACATGTGGTATTAATGAATAAGTATTACACACACTAGATCAAAACAAACAAACGCCCCTCGCCCCCTTTTTCTATTTCTTTCTCTTCCCCTTTAGGGCATGTGACCAGAATGGCAACAGAAAACTGAGGAAAAGGATCCACAACCTATAAATGTGGCCACATAGGACAAGAATATTCACCATTTTTGTTGTTTTTCTGCTCTGCTGTTCTGTTATTTAGAATTGAAACCAGTAAAGCTAATATCAGTATATGTCCTGAAGAAAGTGGGAAGTAATGACATACCGTTGAAACCGGTTGACAACAGATCCAGGAGAGATGACCTAGATCCCGTGTTCGATACGAACGGAAGTGGTAGACATAGCACAGACATAGTAGTATCATTTTAAGATAAGCAGCCCCAACAGTATTGGTGGCTGTTTTTTGGTTTTAGAAACTCCTTGATTAGTAAAATCAAGGCTTTGAGTACTGTAAGCCACACAGATCCAAGGAGATGACAATAAAGTAAAAATATTGCCCTTGATGATGTGTGCAACATTTTAGCTGACAGGAAAGTAGTGAGCAAGGACAGGGATAGACTTCACCTCCCCATTTTTCTGTGTACCCTTGACAGGTGTAATATTAGTAACTGACTGATGCCCACCAGTTCCAGAGGGGGAACATTGAACCAGTCATTAAGAGCGTGCACACAGGTCTGTGAGACAGTCAAAAGAAACTCAAATGCAAGTATAATCTTAAAGGGAAATAATCCTGAGGGGAGAGATACTCTGAAGGGGAATAGTTCAAATCCCAGCCCTTTTGATTAGTGAAAGTACTTTGGAGGATGGGGGTATGTAAATTGACTATACATACTGAGAAATTAATAACTATTTTAAAACAGTATGTGCTTCTGGAATTATAGATTTGTTATAATAAGGCCTATGGAGTGTGCACTGCAAGATCCCGTGCTTCCTTCTCTGTGTAATGAACAAACATAAGTATTCTGGGATACAAAAGGATTTCTCACTGTTTGCATACCTAGAAAAATCACGTAAATGTAAGTCATTTACTGGTTACATGACCAACCGAAGTCCTGTTACCAGTGCTAAATCACTCAAGAAAAAGGGTAAGGGTGATTAATCGCTATTCATTTTCCCACATTTAAGGTGCCCATTGAAAATGAAAAATGTATACTTTTTCACATTAATGCTATAGAAACACCACTGAAGGGAATTTAGCTAACATAAGCTTTCATTCTGTAAGTTATTCACATGCAGGAATTGCGAAGGCATCATGAAGTAAGACACAACAGATACAACTTTCTAAGTAAATGTTTTAGTTTACTTCAAGGAATGGTTCCGTCAGAAAATATTATTGGCCAAAAAGATGGCCAATAATAAAACAAATATGTAAAATATATATTTTTTAAAGTCCCTATGGAAAGTTTCGAGCAAATGAAGCTCAAACTTTAAAATTGCAAGCACTAGGGGGCATCCATTTTGTGAAATGGATGCCGCTTGTGCTTGCGTTTGCGGCACTAATGAAGCAAAAGCCAGCTAGCTATAGTAAACAAAAGGTACCACTGGGTGGCTTTTGCTTCATTGGTGCCGGACTCGGAGGACAGGGACCAGAGACTATAGGCAGGAAAGCTGCAGCTGCATCTCGGTAAGTGCTTTTTTATTTTTTTCTTTTAAATAAGTACTAGCTGTAGTTTTTTTCTACGTTTTCCGTTTCCGGGCTGGAGGAGCCCGGAAAACCTAGAAATAAAACCGCAGCTTTTAAAACGTTGTATTTATGTTTGCGGTATCTTCAGCTTGGAGCCCTCCCCTGGGGAGCACCGGAGACCCAAAGTGAAAGCCAAGGCAGGCAGAAACACAACGCGGTTGTGTTTCCATGCCGCAGTGGGCTAGAGCCCCAAAGTGAAAGCTGCTATAGGCAGAAACACAATGCGGGTGTTTAGAAATGCTGCAGTGTTTCTGCCTACAGCAGCTTTCACTTTGGGACTCTCAGGCTCACCGGGGGGAGCCTGAGAGCCCCAAAGTAAAAGCTGCTGTAAGCAGAAACACAACACGGTTGTGTTTCAATGCCGCGGTGTTTAGAAATACAATGTTTTTGTATTTGTAAATGCTGAAGTATTTACAAATCCAAAAAAAACGTTGTTATTCTGACTGCAACAGCTTTCGCTGAGAGTCGCCTGGACTCCCTCAGGGTTGGGGGAGCCCAGGAGACTCCACGCAAAAGCCGCCGCTGTCAGAATTACAACTTTGTTGTATTTGTGATTGCCATGGTTTTCCAATCACGGCTATCACAAATACAACGTTATATTTTTAATTGGTGCGCCTCGGCTTTTTGTCTTCATTTTATGTTTTCTGTGCTTCCCTGGGCTTGGGAAGCACAGAAAACGTAAAATGAAAGTGAAGGCAGCCTCCTCAGCTGTGCTCAGGCTGCAGTAAGCAAAAGCTCCCAGTAGTGGGCTTTTGCTGCTTGTTTAGTGCTGCAAAGGCAGCTGCCTGAAATCACAAAATAGATGCCCCTAGTGCTTCCAATTTTAAAGTTTGAGCTTCATTTGCTCGAAACTTTCCATAGATACTTAAAAAATATATACATTTTAGATATTTGTTTTATTATTGGCCATCTTTTTGGCCAATAATATTTTCTGACCGAACCATTCCTTTAAATGTCAGGATGGGTTCTTCTATGCTAAGGTGGGATTTCCATACCTAAAGAAAGCTAAGGATAGTCTGTGTCAGTAAGATCAACTCAGATGTCTGTGTCCAAAACCTATACTTTCCCCCACAACTAAATATATACAATGTGTAGGGATGTCAGCAGCAAAAGAAATAGTGTTAAAAATAAAGTTCAGAGCTTCTTCTTATTTTCAGTTTACCCTCCTCCCCGCCCCCAAGTCCAGAACAGGTTCAAAGAAAAGGGCCTCTGAGTTCCGTTCCCCAAGAGTTCAACACAGTTCACACAATCTCAGGGTTCCCTTCCCACAAAGGTCAGCTCTTCCAGTTTCAACACAATTCAAAAGGTCCTGGGGTTCAATTCCCCAAGAAGTCAGCTCTTCCAGCTTCAACACAACAATCAAGTCAAATCACTTGGCTTTCAAAACAGCTGCAGTTCCTCAAAGAATGTTAAGTAGCTTGTTTCAATTGAGTTTTCTAGAACTTTGTTTGAAATTCTGACATGTCTATTGACTGGGACCGGGTATATATTTTCATCAAAGGGGGAAGTAGAGATACTGAGATAGGTAGGGATATTCTGATTCAATTTTGTTTTATCAAATGAAAGCTTTATCCAGAGTCCTTATTCAATTTTTAGCCCAAAGTGGATGGGAGCTTCTGGTGAACCAAATGTATAGATGGTGATGTGTGTGTTTACAAAAGTCTATTCAAGCAAATGGAATATAGGGAAGCGATGCAACCAGAGTATTGATCTTCCTTCATTGTAGTTACTATAGAAATTGGCATTTCATAGATGCATAATTTGTTTATATTTAAATTGATTCAATTATTTCTTTTGTTTGAAAGATTTTATTCAAAACCAGAATACAAATGTATAATCTGAATAAGCATGAAATGACAATTATGTGATATAACATTTAAAAACCTTTAAAATACATTCTATAGTGCAGTAACTTTAGAAGGCAAAACCACGATTTGATCAGATAAGAAAAAAAAGTGTATGCATGAAATACATAAAATTAGTTGCAAAATGAAACACCAATATAAAACCAGTATTACTATATATAACGTCATCCTGTCAAGAATCAACTTCCAGGGTACCACTGGTGCAGGGATGAATATCTGTTTCTAAACCATCAATCAGCCCCACACCTCTAGTACATCAGAAGGGATACAAACATATTGGAAACGCAAGTTAATTATAAACCTTCTTGTCCAAATTTGGCAACTTGGATAGAACTGCATGCTTGTCTCTGCAAGCTCGTGGATCGGTGGTTAATTGCAACACAGTGAAAATACAATCATTACCCAATGATAAAAGGGACTGCCCAGTCAAGGTTGTATACAAATATCTACTTTATTATTATTACAACAGACAGTTCGAGCACGCTACAAAATACAACCTACCCTGTAAAGGTACACATAGGACAGACAGTTTCACGAAGGAAAGGGATGCACTCTGGATACTGATAGGAGGGTAGTCGGTAAAGCAATCAAAAAATTGTACTGTCCCGATCGTTCGTGCATGTATTCTTAAGCATACTGTAATCGATCTTAACATTTTTTCCTATGCATCTTACCTTAGTTTTCCTCACTTTTACACATGCCAAAACACTGGGTTGGGCACGGCCATCTTGTGCTAATCTCATCTGTTGCCGCATCACCCTAAGTTCAAGTGCCCTCGTGGCACTAAATCATATCACCCACCCACCCCGAAGCTGACATCAGTAGACGCCCCTTTTCACAACGCCAATGCACATCTCATGTCCACGTTCTCTGTGCGCAAGCGATTGACGTGTCTGCAAGTAAATGTCAGGACGCTTCTTTCCACAACAAGTAAAAATAAACCCTTTCTGAGCAGGCAACATTGCTTTTTCAATCATTTCACTGTATTTAGTGTCGATCGCCCATGACTCATTACTGCTCTGTTCAGCTAT
Source organism: Ambystoma mexicanum (assembly GCF_040938575.1). Classification (NCBI taxonomy): domain Eukaryota; kingdom Metazoa; phylum Chordata; class Amphibia; order Caudata; family Ambystomatidae; genus Ambystoma; species Ambystoma mexicanum. Next base: position 872,154,318 of record NC_090931.1, read on the forward strand.
CTTTCTAGTACCAAGCCCCACGAACAGGTACTTACACTAGCGCAACTGGGGTACTTTTGTTTTATTTAAGTATTTGTTGTGTAATGGCAACAATACAGCCCTACCAATACGAGCCTGAGAATTCCGAAGAGGAACTAATGGAAAGAGAAAGAAGCGGCAACAATGGTGAAATCGGACGACAGTTGGGAAGATGAATCACCAGCGCATGAGCCTGAGCCTAGTCGCATGGAAGACGTTTCCACCTGGTGTACCTGCAAATGCTACAAGGTCATGCCAAGCGAGGTGGATAACTGCTGCTGCCAAGATAACTCTGGATGCTTGGCCTACATAGCCGAAGAAGACACCACCGCTATGCGTTACCGAGCTGCATGACTTCAGGCCTCGGTTGCACCAATTGAAAAAACTGGAGAAAATGAAGCTGAACTAATAGTATAAAAAAAGAAGAATCTAGTTCGCACTGAACTTCATGGAAAACTAATGTTGGAATATCTGAAGGCAGGCGTAATCCCAGATGGATTACAAGTCCGCAACATCCCAAGGGTTTTTATAGACAACCCCAAGTTCAAACTGAATTTCAGCAGGGTAGGTAATCGCTGCAGTAGAGACTGGATAATTTTGGTGATAGAAACAGCTGAAGAGGAGGCGAAAAAACAAGGTGAAGAACTTGACATACTGGAAAAGAAACTACCAGAGGATCTAGTGAACAAAGATGTTAAACACCTATTGGAAAAAATAAATGAAGAAACGGACAAATTCCCCCAATTCAATTTAGACAGAAAAATTTGGAAACTTATAAAGAAGAAAAAGAGAGGTTTGTTGCTCCCGGCTATCTTGCTTGTAGTTTGTGAAATAAATATTTTTGACACTTTGGTTAATACGAATTAATTCGTTTATTGTTGGTGTTTTTTCTCTATGATCTTTCCATAAGTACATGTGTTTATGAAAAACACTATTTCGAACTTGACGAGCAAGTTTAGGTCAGCCGACACCTGTTTCGACCTTACGGTCGTTCTCAAGGCCAATTAGGTTTGCTGTGTGCCCTCAGTGGGGTTCTGTAATATAAACTGTCCTTTGCGGCAGTCCTGGCTCCTGTTGGGCCCTGTTGCTCTGTCTGGCGTCCCAGGCGGTGCTCTGCTGCTTCTGAAGAACATATCTACCCGTACTTGAAAGAGAGCTACTATCAAGATCAAAATAAAGCCTACACGCAAACGTTTCCGCAAAATCAAAGAAAGAAATTTGTCACTTTCTCTAATATGTCAAACACCACAAGCGGGAGTGAGTCAAAAGCAGGAGGAGATGAAGATCCATCCACCTCAGGACCCAGCAACGCCCCACCCCAACGGTATTTTCGTCAATGAGGGGGGCGCAGAGGCAGGCCAAGAAGAAATAGACCACCTCCAAAATATGGAGTCCACACACGACAGTGGAGAGATCGACAAAAAGAGATATGGTAGCCCTGATTTTCAACTTAACCAACCACATCATAACACCGATTGAAAAACAAGTTCGATCTAAAGGCGTAAGCTTTGTACCTATGAAAAGGGCAGATTGTTTCCAAACTCTGATGAAACTGCCAATGGTAGAGCCAAAATAGCTAGTACCACGGGCCTAAAACTACCCTAATCTTTTACTCCACCTACAGCGACCATCAGCGCTGAAATTAATGCTTTCAAGAACAAAGTACTCCATGAAGTAAAAAAATGCCATGAAAAGCAAAAACTACACTAGAGATAATCTCTCAAGAAGTGAACGAGGTGCCATATCACATCTTAATGCATCCCAGGATTTTCTGATAAAGCCAGCCGATAAAGGCGGGGGTATTATCATGTGGGGTAGAGATGACTAACGTAAGGAAGCAATGAAATTATTGAACAATGCGAACCACTATGGATTACTGGAAACAAATCCTACACAGAGATCACAAGAGGACATTAACAGCTTAACACTACATGCGACAAGAGAAGGGTGGATAGACGAAGACGAAAAGGGCTTTCGCAACAAACCTCATCCCACCCTGGAAGCATTGTACATCTTGCCTAAGATTCATAAAGATGATAAACATCTACGTCGAAGCCCGATCGTATCAGCAATCGGCTCGGTCCTGGAGCCTCTGTCTCAATATGTAGACTTTTTCCTGCGCCCTTTTGTAGTAAAAATGCAATCTTATGTGAGAGATAGTACTGAAATGATTAATATCATTGATACTCTTGAAATAGAAGAACAAGACATTTTGGTAAGCTTTGATGTCGAAGCGTTGTACACAAGTATACCACAAACTGAAAGCTTGAAAGTTTTGAAAAATTATTTAGATCCAAGACCGGACCCAGAAGGCTGAGTACCGTCAGCCTTTATCTTGGAATGTACTAGACTGGTCCTTACAGAAAATGTCTTCATTTGTTAAACTAAGATGCACCGACAAATACATGGAACAAGTATGGGCGCGACTTTCGCGCCCGACATGCAAATTTGTACATGGACACTTTCGAAACATCTTTTATCTTTAATAACCAGAATCCTTTTCAACGATACATGAAAAATTGGAATCGCTACATAGATGACATTTTCACCATAGGGACCAGAACAAGAGAACCACTCAATTAATTCAAAGAATGGTTGAATACCCAAGACCGTTTTCTTAATTTCACCATGACGGCAGATACACAAGAGCTTCCTTTTTGGATCTAATGATAAAGAAGACAGCTGGCAAAAAGTTAGAGACAACACTTTTTCGTAAACCTATCGACAAAAATACATACAACTTAAACTTAATCTGCCTTTTGGCCAGTTCCTTAGAATAAGGAGGAACTGTTCCAATATTGAACAGTTTGATGAACTTGCACATGAATTAACAACCCATTTGAAAGAACGAATGCCAGAAAAAGAGCAAGGAATATTAGTAGGGAAAGGTGTCTCACCAAACAAACAAAGAAGGTGGAAGAAAGAATAACTTGCATGACTACATAAAGCCCAATTAGCTCAGCAATAAGAGTGTTTTGAAACATTGGTCTTTGGTCACCACTCTGGATTTTCAGCCATCAAAATCTGCCCGTACATACTTACAAGGAAGAACAAAAACAAAGATCTGAACAAGCAACATTATGGGCACTACCACCTATAATAGGCCACCACAAATGTGGACAATGCTCAGTATGCGATCTAACAACTAACGTAAAGAGCATAAAGTTGTACCACATAGATTGGAAATTAAATGATTTCTCCAATTGCAAAACAGCGTGGGCTATCTATGGCATCAGATGCCCATGTAATTTGTGGTATATCGGAAAAACTAAAATACCTGTTCGCCAACGTATTTGCGAACACGATCATGCTTAAAAAACAGTGTCCCAGATAACCTCTTGTTGACAATTATCTTCAAAAAAAGCATAAGTATACAGAGCTAACATGGTACGTGACCCAGATTGTAAAGGCAAAAATCAGAGGTGGCGGACAGAGATCTAGAATTAAAACGATTAGAGCAGAAATGGATCCAGAAATTGGATAGTGTCAATAACGGGCTGAATTCAGCCATTGAATGGAGTCTATTTTTTTGAGCCCCCATTATGTCTTGTATTCCGATAAGATTATGAAGGCACATCATGGTGGAGTAGTTTTGTTGTCCTTGAGTATGCAATCTAGTATACGCATTGTATTTTACTGTTGATGCACATATTACATCAAAAGGTCGTCAACAACATATTAGGGACCAGTAAGAGATGATTCATTGTGCGCCTTTTGTCAATTCAGGGGCCATTCAAAAAGTTTCTGTATAGTCTGTTCCAAAGACAGCATGAAAAAGAGGTTGTTTTTCTTGGAAAATGTCATTGAATGTATAGAAATATCACTGCATTCTGTGTGGGTCTTTAGATTTCATGTACAAGTAAGACGCAAGAGACCTTTCAGCAGTGTTTAATGAAGATAGTGAAAATGGTGTTTATCTCAGGAGTGAGATGTTATTTGATGTATGTAAGACTCTAAATGAGAAGAATGATACTAGTTCACTGAATAGGGATAATAAGTGGAAACACACAAACAGTTCTCTCAACTGCTGTCTGAAATATCAGGCATAGCGTATGCATTATCACGCACCAGCCCCTTGTGTGTAGTGTTTCTAATTAGATACACAATGGACCACAGAGAGTAGCGACAGATGTACATACATCTCCCTGTGTTTGGCTTGGGTATCACACTTGAGAGTCGGAGAGTCTTTTCTCCTTTTCCACCAACACTATACTCCGTATAGGTCAACATACGAGTACATGACATGTACATTTTCTAAATCAGGTTCGCAGATTTTTGCGCTCCTTTATTTTTAAAGCGAATTTCATAGAATTTACCCCCCGTTTTTTTATTAAAACAATTGGTCTCTGAATCAAGCAATACGTTTGCTAATAATAATATATTTTTTTAAAATAATTAAGATCCTGTTTGATATTTTTTTCGGATATCTAACCATGTAACAAGCACATTTTTATGAATATTCGGCTCCACGATGCAGAGTGGTTTCAACTCGTATCATTGTACACACATTCATTGTGTCCTCTTTCTACTTCCACCCTCGAGCGGCTTTAGTATTTAGACGCGGAAGTAACAGACGTGCGTTTGTTCATCCACAGCATCTGCACGTTTGGCATCAGAGGCTCTCAGAGACTATCCAGACGGTCTTGCGACGAGGTAAGATCTGCATCTATACCCGTCACCTTGCGAGGGAAAGGGTCTTGTTACCCCAAGTATCGGCAACCACCAGACAGCAAGGGAAATAGCCTGAACTTTTCAAAATATACTGTGGCATGGGAAGCCACCTTGGACATCAAGGTGTCCCCTGGTTCTAATAAGAATCAGGAGTCTTGGTTCCCTTCTAATGTTTAAGGGTACCACTTCCCTTTTAAATGTTGACAAAGTAATAATGTTGTCGGGCAGCCCACGGGACGCGTTTGCCTGCTGTATATGATATTGACATAATATATGACTATCACTTGCCACGCTCCGCCCTAGATGTAAATATTACATCATGACATTTGCAATCTTACTACCACGAATACACAGGACCCCTCCCATTGTGTCTCCTTCTGTAGGTTTCGCACAGAAGACTATATAAATGTGCGCACTCCATCCATATACCTTTGAGCAATGGTTGGCACTAAAGGTATGTACATTGAACTCCTTTGAGATGATTGACATTATCACAATAATTAGAGATTTAGTTTCACTCACAACAGACTCTCTGTAAGTTTCCTCAACAGACCAATAATGTATGGCTCCAATAATAGCAAGCTTTTTTCGATGTCCCTGCACCGGATCCTACTAAAATAAGGTCAGTAGTCCTGGCCCACTTTTTTTTGACACATTAGTCTCTTAGCAAGACTGATCACCTCACTGACTCAAGCTTTGTGTGTTTCTTTTATGATCTGTGTTTAGGAAGAACTAAGGGTTATAAGATCTATGAACTACAAGAAACCAATAACAACATCTGTCCTGAGGAAGGCCTCTAGAAAAATCTTCCCTAGGATGGGGTTTATTCCATGGTAATAGGCCGAAACGCGTCGACACAACATCCCTATGACATTTTGGTTCCTAAAAAACGACCAAACTGCATTGACTATACTTAGGCTAATAAGCCCTTTTGAAAAGTATGGGCGTAAAAGGAGGAGAGTCCCAATTTTTTGTTGAAGGAAGGTTACCATAACAGTTCCCGGCACCGCGGAAGATGAACTAACTTCCACGCGTGAAAAGCAAAGAGCCGCCGCGCTGTGAGCAACGCTCGCATCTACATTCCACAAGCTGGTGGGCGAGACCTATGCAAAAACCGCAAGGACCAAGTGGCATCTATTTGGAATACCGCGCATAATTGTTGATTGTGAAGCCCATTTTTCCGGCGCCACCTCTATCAATAAACAGCCCAAATAACAGAAGGTTTGCAAAGCGACCTGAAAAGAAACAAATGTTGAAAAATCCACGACAATCACACGACTGCTTCCTTAAGATGTTGGCCAACTGTAAAAGCAGAATACAAACAGACTGTTGCGTAACGCAACCCACGACAAGGAAGTGACTTCCTATTCTCTTCATTAAAGAAACTAATCTTTAGTCCAACCATAAGTGAATACAAAGCACTTGAAACACTGAAAAAACAGGGGACCTGTTTGTTTGAACTTTGTTGTCAACCCGAAAAAGAATATACTGTCCTGAAGAGGGCCACAACTAAAACAGCAGAACACCAGGGATGGTGTTGATGTAATCTGTGTGCCGAAACATATGTAGACATCCCGTAGACATTCAAATCAATGCGTCTTTTTTACAGCACTAGCACTTCCTATGCTGGACATTCAGAGTATGCTCCCCCTAATGGCAAAACAACAATCAATATTTTGAATACAGTTTGTTAAGGTGATCTGTTACAACTGTCACTATACTAACTTTAGACACCATTAGTAGAAAATGTGTTTTTTGCTGGACTTCTTAGTACTTGTTTTTCTATTTATGAATTATTTTTAAATGCGTGAGGTGCCTTGTGGAAAGCACCCACCTTATATCCATGTGTGAAAAATGTATTGATTAAAAATGTGTTTTCACTTTGTTTACTCTTTAGAAGAAATGTTCTGTTCTGTTCGATGTGAATTTTAGATAGATGAATTAGATAATCTATCGACATTCTTTTTTCCTTGTCCCTGATCTAATTCCAAGGTGGACAAAAAGAGGGGTAATTGAGCTTTTTTGTGCGTCTTTTGACACTTTTGAAAAGTATGACTAAATGAAACGCAAAAAGAAATGAAGTTCTATAGAAAACCCTTGTAATGTATAATTTTTACAATTTGCACTGTAATGTTTATCTATTTTGTTTGTATATGAATTTCTAAAATGAAGAGACCTCTCATAGTTAAAATAAATATTTAATTGTTTATGTGACGAAAACACTTGAAATCCTGAGTCTGGGTGATCTATGGTGTTCTTAGAATGATACCACCATTTAGAGGTCAATAAGTGGTTAACACAAAGTGTGAAAATTCACAAGAGACAGGGGTAGCTTGTGTTTCATTGCTTTTCCTTAATTGTATCTCTGCCTTACTATAACGCAAGCCCCCCAATAACAAAAAATGTAGGCATTGACCTTTTGTATATATGACTTCAAGGCAGCCTGCCTCACAAGGTCCGTGTTGAGGATTATGATGGTGCTTATGCATGAACATTGCGCAACATTTCGCCCTCGCAATCCAAGTAATGAGTAAGTATACTCTAAATGTGATGTAAGTTTGACCACTGAGACGACTAACATTTGATGTTGTTCTCCTACATTGTCGTAACTTCGACCGATCACTGACGAATATAGTATGTAAATTGAATACATTTCTCTCGCTTATTGCAAATCCGAGTGTTCATCGCTTATTTGTCTTTCACTTTCAACTCAAAAAACAATATTTCTCTATGGCCCAAATCGTTCTGGCTTGAATGGGTGCTCACATCTGTAATCTGTCTATACTTCAAAGCCCAAGCAAATGTTTCCAGAAAGTTACTTTCATAAGGGCAACTATGCCATAGAATTTAGGATACATTTTAGTCTAAAGTGGTATACTTATCTGTTCGAAAGCACAGAAGAGCATTGGCACAACGGACCCTAGCAGGCCGGAGGAGGAAGATTGAAAGGCTGGCGGTTAGGTGGAAGAGGACTCAGTGAGGTGGGGCGTCAAAGGCAGTGAGCAAGCCGGGAGGGTCCTGTAAGGACATGGACAAAAGAAAAGAAAAAGGGGGGGATGATGGGGAAATGGAAGGGACCAAACACTAAGAAGATGATCGATACAGCGCAGATTCCACCGAGGTGTGCCAGTTACAGTTTGATGTTTGTTGGTGTTTATTATTTTCTTTGTTATACCACAAACAACAAGTGTTTAAAAAAAAAAGAAAAAAAGGTGGTACACTTATCTGGTTTATTGAATTAAAATGTTTATGTTTCTCTTTCACAGGTGGTACAGGTTGGTGGCCTACTGTTCGTGTACAAGGTGGCCTTATGGGAGGCTAGGATTCCGCGTTCGACAAGTAATACTCGCCTGTGTCTTCCGAGCCATTCGCGCCAATTTCCCCAGTGACAGTGGACAGTACAGGGGATTTTCACACACTGTGCTGCAACCACAAGAATACAATTTGTAGTTTGTTTGTGCCACCCATCAACATCACCAAATTAAATAAAATACAAATGAGCATATGCGAATAGTTGTTTGAATTTTTCAATGAGTCAAGAGCACGCTCAATCGTCTATGGGGGTTACGAAAGAATGGTTGGAGCCCTTTTGCGCTCGCCTTGTCCCCATCCATCCCCCTCCAGTAGTGGATGGGTGGGATTGGTCAATGTCCCAAACACCATGCAAAACTGAAAGGGATCCTCCAGACTCCCCTCTTCAAGACCTCTGTTCCGTCAGCAGTGTTCCGGCCTTTTGAGCTTGCCTCATGCCCAACCATCCACCTGCAGTATCAATGGCAGTTCACACCTATGACCATGCGCTCCCAGGGGGGCTGGGAGGGTGGAAACACTCAAGTTGCCAAACACCATGTACACTTCAAAGGGATCTTCTGCACGGTTACCACTGTTCACAGTACCTCCCCAGACCCAGTGTCTCCAGGCTCCCCTCTTCAAGTCCATCCATCCATCCATCCATCCATCCATCCATCCATCCATCCATCCACCTCACTCCATCCATCCATCCCCAGTGTTGATGGCAGTTTGCACCTAAAACCATGCGCTCGCAAGGCAGCTTGGGGGTGTGTGTGTGTGTTGGCTCAAGGTGCCAAAAGCTGTTGATTAGCTAGCCTCTGTGTAGCAATGACAATATACATTATGCATCATACAAAATTATGAAGACTCTTCGTTTTTGTTTTGGTAATAAAAGTCTGCCGCTTTTATTAAACATAACAATAATAAACCAAACATGATTATTGTGTTGATGTCACAAATCAACAGGTGTGCAGCGTTATCATAGCTCACCGACTGCCTCCGTTGTGGGCTCTCAGGTCTGTGTGTTGGGGACCTGCATCTTGTCTGGCGAGCACTCTTGCGCTTGCTGGAAGCTTCCTTCCAAGCCCATGCTGCCACACCTTAATGGGCCCAGGGCCACTCGGGTTCACCCAAAATATCTTTGCTCTCCTAAAGCTCTATTCGCACCCCCTTGTTGCTAATATGTTAAAAATCCCTGTATGGAATAATTCCATCCAATTTAATGACATGTGTGTTCCATTTTTGTGGAAACTCTGTCAGAATAGATTATTCACGCCAGGACGTGTTTTTAAATGGTAGTTTGCTTCATGACATTTTCGGTCCACTTTCCTGTCCAACCCACAAAGGAATGTCCCACAACACATGCTGATTTGTAGGGTTTCTCTCATCTGTTAAAGGATGTTGCTTATGTTAGCTCTGGTCTACTACATCTGGTGAAACAATGTGATTTCCAACCTCCTATCTTGTGGACTACTTGTGTCCACATGCCTTCACGCCATGCCGATATGGCTGCGACTATCCTCTAAGAACGTGTCCCATATTCTGTGATATCCATTGTCCACATGGCCAGGCCAGACCAAGTGTCTCCCGACTAGCCTCTTCAAGCCCCCATCCATGCAATCAACAAGTGTTTTTGTCCGTTGAGCAGTGTTCTGGGACCTTTGCGCTCACCTCATCCCCATCCATCCTCTTCCCTAATATCAATGGCAGTTGGCACCTATGAACAGGGTCGTTTTGGGACGTTAGTTTGTCTCAGACACCAAAGAAAACATGGCACACATTTCGAAGTCGTTATTCATTCCTTTTCGGGCACAGTTTGAATATTACCCAAAGGTGGGTATTTTGATGAAAAGGATGCAAATTGTGTATTTATAAAAATATATATTGAGCAACAGGTTTGACTACTACTAGCCGCATATTGAAGTAACTTATCAAATTGGCCCACATGGCCCAGAAAGGTTGGCAGCCTTCCTCAACAGAAATGACCAACACAAGCATTTTGCGTTTGTGGTTCAACCCTGGCTCTATTGCCCTATAGGCAGTGCGAGCAGGCCTATGTCTGTGCTCTCGCAAGGGGGCTGGTTGGGCAGGTATGGCAGGTGTGAAACATTGGCATCGATGCTGAGAGGGTGTCAACTAACACGTCACACATTCACACCCACTTTTCTGAGCCTTTATAAACACTTTGACATTAACCAGGAGAACATCTCTGAGATCTACTAGGTATATCGCCATCGAGCTACCTGTTCCCGGATACCTGTTCCACGGCTACTTGTTCCCTTGCTTGCTGAATAAGCTCAACTGTTCGTCCAAGTAAGGGTAGGACACCCATTTCCTTCTCTATGTACATCGATCGCTGCTCTATCGATTTCCACCTAATGTACCCAGTATTGTAATGTTCATTTATCTCAAAGACTTCACCATTATCAAATGTTTAATTTATTTTTATCTCAGTAATACATAGCACATTACATCACAGAGCATTGTAATAGAATGGAAAAGGTTTGTGGTCCATGTTTACAAGCATGCTTTCTTTTGATGCTTGAAAGTTCATTCAATGGACGAGTAATACGTTACGATTTCCGGTACAACAATCAATTCAGTAAGAAATTTATTGCTGTGTTCACTGGACTAGGTCACACAGATTTTCTTTATTTAAAAGAAACTTTACAGACAAAGCTGTGTAATAATTGCTTTATTCACATTCATACAGTATTTGTAATAATTAATTTATATGTTTTTATACAGATCTTGCAGACTTTTCAAGAATGCCTTCATGTATCGTTATTGGTTGCCCTTCTGTGAGCCATGCCAACACTCAGGGCACAGTCCTGCATACGTTCCCGAAGGATATTGATTTAATAAGAAGATGGATTACAAATTGCGGTTTTCCAGTGGACGAGATTCAAAGTGGAGCCCAGGCTGTCTTGGACGACATGAGGGCCAATCGATTCCGCCTCTGCAGCCTGCACTTTACCGACGATATATACGAACAATTAAAAGTACACAAAAAAGCGTCGACCCACAATTATTTGTAAATTGCTTCCACATACAATTCCGACTCAATTTCGGTACAAGCTGGCTCAGGTGACTAGTGGATGATGAATTTGTTATGTTTGTTGGTATTTTGGACGATGGTCTGCATAAATAAGTATTCGCCACGATCTCTTGATTGATGTAAATAGTGTATAGGTAACTTCATGTACGTTTTATAGCTTTCAGTGTTTATTTACATCAAAGTTGTATTACTCCAGTTTCCATAGTTACCAGATTGAACAGAATTTTCTAATATCGCACCTTAGCATACTTCATGTAGCCCCGCTTTTTGGAGCCTCTATTAAATCGTGAAATGTGACCCTTTGCAAAAACTTCCACAGTGACCTTTAAAAGTCAGATAATGTTTTTTCGAAATGTGTTGGTTGACATATCCTTCTTTACGTAGAGCACATTTATGGAAGCACAGACCCTCACCAGTGATGAAACCACCAACACATCTAGTATCCCAATGGTGAGCCCTATCGACGTGCACAAAGTGATATTTCATAGCGTTGGATGTGGCAACATTTCTAATACTAATTTACCTTTTCCATTGTACTATTTTTTGACAATGTACTAAAAATGAAGGAGCAAGATTCTGCATCAATTACTTTTCCGGAGTCAACGCCAACCTCACTCGCCTATCAATATTGGGCCAGTCGTTTATATGCGATTGAACTATGTGCATGTCTTATGCTTGGAATTGCAACATATTGAAAATTATTATGTATAGTATTGGTTATTTACACAAAGTGGCAAGTATGGGTTTCTCTGTATGTACCACCGTCTGCATCCCGTTTTTTCAGTTTCATTTAGCTTTTTGATTCATATTAAAACTACTGTGTTATGGGGGATTCTGGAACTTCAACTACAATCACTTCCTCCTTTGCAACCGGTCCAGAGTATGAGGTATGCGTACTTACAGTACACTTGCATGAATGAAAGTAAATCCTACAAAGGATATACTTTGCGACTGAAATGCATGCAACCTTGCACTGTTTCAAACTTTTCAGATTTTGGTTCCAACGTTACACTTCCTCTCTAATGCAGAATACATCACAAAGGAAACATTACACATCAAACAACCTTTGAAGGCAACATTATAATCACTTTGTTTTACAGGGTGATCTCAGATCAAGTCCGTGTGTCATATCGTAAAGGTTATCAGGTGAAATCTGAAATGTATATTATGACCAAATCACGTGCACTGTTTTCGAAGGTATGTTCATACGAATGTTCTATCTTTGTTGCAACAACAAACCATATAGGATATGGTTCGCAAATCATTTTATAACTACTTTTTGCGGAAGTGCTCTGTGCAATGACAGATTTAAATTTTCAGTACGATTTGACTTACTTTTTAAAAAATTATTATTCTATTCAAGGAATGTTTTCAAGTCCATCAAGATGGTTCTGTTTGTACATATTTACATATGTTTGTTTGAGTGGAAATGAAATTTGCTTGATTTTAACCGTACAAGAACGCTGTTTTTTTCAGCTTGATGTTGCGGTTGGAAAAGAGAAGGCCATGGTTTCGAAGTAAATTAAGAAAACAAGGGTAAAGAGCGAACCAGTTTGTTTTGCAAAAGTATTTAAGCAGATGCTTTAGTCATATTATGTTTTAGTTGGAAAATTGTGCCTTCTGTATGCTTGCTATACTTTCAGCATGTTTTTCTATAAATCTGGTAAAGGCCCAGAAGGAAGAGGAGTATAAAGGCTCAGACAACAACTTAAACCAAAGATTTCAGTTGCCAAACGGTTTCCACAATGGAGCAATTACTATTTGAGGCGAAGCCTGGTCCAGTCAATATTCAGACTTGTGATGCATATGTCCAGTGGCCGGAAAATGAATGGAATCTCACCTGCGAACCGTACTAAGTTACCATGGACCATTGCTACTTTGTGCAAACTCTACCAGATGAAACTGAAGACAATGAAGACGCATTGCAATTGCTCGCAGACCCTTTGACACAATCTACACCTTCTAAACATTTTCCACCTAACAAACATTCAATGTTACCTGTGTTTCCAATCTATGCGGAAATATCACAGCCTGAACTCACAGAGGCTGAAGCTTCAACGCAATTGACTGATGAATTTGCTCAAGATTTCAACTTCAGTTTGCCTAGTTTGGGGGAATTGTCCACCACCGTCGAGCCACAAAATACAGTACTCCCGGACGATTGTACAAATGCTGAAATGTGATCATACATTACGAGGGAAGATATGCGGGAAACCATTGGTGAATGTGTCTCATGTATTACAAGGCACCAACCTGAAACTCCAGGCCAGCTGTGTCCACCTACATAATACATGTTCATGGTCTGCTCAACCTATGCTCAGCAAAGTGCCTGCTGGAAATCTACTTTGTTCAGCAGCTTTATTCTTCAGCAGATGAACTTTCAGTAAGATTTCCAGTTTCTGTCTATTTGTGGGACTTGTGTTCCTAGCCAAAACCCAGTGCTACAAATATCAAAGGGAATTTTTAGTCCCCTCTATTAGTCATGCCTGGAAAGTCGAACAGATGTCAATGGACAGTATGGACCTACCACCCCTAAATGGGAGGCAAAAATCAGATTGAGCTCCCTTGAAAAATTAGCAAAATGGCACTCTGAATTACTAAACAGTTGTTTTACATGTGCGGATGAATGAATAATGGCAAGAATGTGTGTGACTGTACTAACGAGGCAAGAAAATTCACAAGATACAAGGCAATGTACTAAACAACGGGCATACAGTTTAAAAATTGACTTTGGGAAGGAGAAACAGTGCAGCAAAATCACATGTGGCAGGATTGCAATTACTACGTTTCACAGGTCTAAAATAGCAAAACGGCTTGGAAATTGAGCGAAACAGACAAAATCGGAATGCGGTTTCAATGCTAAGGGACAAAGGCACCTCACAGGTATGATATGAAAGTGACAGGGTGACTCTGGATGGATGACAGTACGGAATTCTTGAAGGGAAAGGAAACTTGTTTTTTAAACAGGAACAATTCACAAGACAACTCGGTTTTGTTAGTAAAGTGATATGTTTTGCTGAAAATATATGTTGGTGACTAGATGGTTAAAGAAAGACATGGTATGCGAGGAGGTTACTTGCAATGGCAACCTATCCACGCCGTGTTCTTCTCTATATGGGAATTAATTAAATTATTCAAAATAGTACTAAAGACTTATACAACGGACTGAAATGATTAGGAAAGAATGGCGCCAACACATGGAGATCAACACAGATTTTCCTAAGGACATGATACACAGAGGATTCTGCCAATTTAAGAATTTACTACGGTATTTATGAGATTTCCTATAGGGTTTCTTATAGGGTTTGACAAATGGCAAAGTAACAGAGCAAGGGATGCAGCTTTTTGGTTACTGTGGAAGGGAAATACAAAGAGCGTTGAATGGGGTAGTTTGGACAGCGAACCAGGTTTCTGGACATCGAGGTAAGATCTGGTCACTGCGCAGCAGCGGGCTTTCCTGGAGGGGACTGCTGGGCTTAGTCTGGTCACTGTAGACAGTGAGGTGCAGCAGCTGGGCAAAACAGGTAGCGGTGCAAAAGCTGGTCTGGTTGCAGCATAATCCCAAAAAGGGTTCCACGGCCTTTCTCCCTGAATTATTGGGATTTTTGTAGGGTTTAATTCTGGATTAGAGGTTCAGCCTGGATCTGCTCTGAGCTACCCCTGGCTTGGCACTGGAATCTGGAAACTTGCAGGGTGAATGTGGAATGACTGGATCCCTGGATGTTGATTTATGAATGCTGTATTTTCTTGAATCTTGGATTTTTTAATGTCCTGACTCCCCCTAAGCTTCCTCCTTGTAAAGGCCATATGACAGAGGATTCTTACGATGTGGGCAGAACTAAGCTAGACCTACCTCTAAGAATCGGATAGATCAGCCTATGGATGTCGCCGCCTCCATGTCAGCAGATTGGACTGAAGGCAGTGACTCATTTTAGTGTGTGTTGTTTTACAATGTGCTTTGTTCTACCAAAATTACTTTTGCCAAAATCAGTTATGGAGCAAAACACTTATATTTACATGGACAATACTTTATCAAACATCCTACAAATCAAAATATATGAGCCTAACAGCGTCGGGCATATTTGCATTTATGTTTTATAACTGTAGCATGTGCGCTTCCCCCAGAAATGACACTTTAATGCCGTTCACGTCCCACAAATACTATGACAATCCCCAATGTCTTATTTTCATGGCGCAAAAATTACATTCAAGCTGTCAAAATTTACATTACTGCTTCTTTAGATTACTGAAAGAAATACTTTCATATCAAAAAGTCCTTTAAATCAAATGGATGGCATCTGTCACTGGAGGGCGGTTCTTAAGATTTCCTCAGTCATCCTACCCCCGTGTCAGTTCTGGGCAGCAGGGCTACCATAGCAACCTTTCATTCTGAAAGATGCAGCCGAAGAGAGGGGTCACCAGGAATTCACACTTGCCTGTGACAAGGCCAGTTCCCCTGATCCATTGTTCTTGGCTGGAGAAATGCCAGAATGTCCGACGAGGTCGCCACATCCCACACCTTGGCCCCTTTCATGTGCCCAGGGGCTGGTCCACTTGGGGAAGGTAATTATGTACCCAGGGGAGGCAGGGCCCTTTGAAGCCAGTGCCTGCCAAACCTATTCTGTTGGTCTCAAAGTAATTCTATTCTTTTTTTTCCGTTCCTTAAGTCTTTTTGGGAGTACATATCATGCATATTTTAGAGCAAATCCCCATCTTCCATCACATTTCTGTGCAAGCACACAGCATCATTTTAACATTTCAATTTCAGAAGGCATTACCCTCCTTGCAAAAGCACCATTTTACACGGCACCATTTTATACGTGGGTTTTTCCTCGCATCTTCATTCTGAAAAAATAGAGCTGCATGAATGTCTAACTAAACATTTTTTTGTACTGAAACAAAAAAAAACGCACCGGTCTAGGTTGGGAGGAAACTAAAAATGGGAATTTTTGAAGTAGAATTGTGCACTTATCTGGTAAGATTTAATAACTGAAATGTAAAAAACCATCATTCGGTTATTTGATTCCACTGATTTTTTTTGTTGTTGCAGTGAATCGAGCCTTGACAAGCGATCTTCTGAAAGAAACACGGTTTAGTGTTAGAACAGCAATGGCGAGCTCTGCCGTTAGTCTGAATACTGCGGATCGAACTAATGTCGTAAAAATTAAAGTGGGGGCGACTCATCAACAAACGCAATGTGATGTTGCCAGAAATTAGCATATTAAGGTGAAATATGCACATTTCATTAAATTGGTTTTGCATAACCACCCAAATTGAAGAAGACGAATGGCATGTGCCTTTCATAAAATCAACAAACACAGAAAAAACAAGACAGGATATTTTCTTCTAATAGTGTTTTGGAAAAAGTTAAAAAAAGGTGTGCATGTTTTAAACTCCAAGAAACAATACAAATGTTTTCCCTGGGACTTGCACTACCGATATTTCACCTTTAGCTGTTTGTTATTTTTCCTCAGGTTATATATAGTGCAGTGAAGTGTCTGGCCTACAAACCTGGTCACTGCAATTTGATCCCAGAGGTCGGGTTCAATTAATAAATTTAAAGAGCACATCCAATGTTTGTCTTTTAGCTGAGTCCACCCTCTGAATAAAGTGGGTAGTATTCGTCCCCCCGCCCCATGTACCCTCGACTTGGCCCAGATGGGGAGTACTCCAGTCTCTTCCCTTTAGGACGGAATGCCCCCAAAAGTACTGGACAAAGGAGTAACAGTCTGAATACAAAGATTAAGTGACAGTACATACATACCGGGAATAGAGGGACAGAGCTCTGGTCTAAAACAATTGTGCTCCCAGATCGCTCCTAGCAGTGCCTTGTGCTGGAATAACAATACAATTTTTTTAGCCCAGACTTTGATTGTAGCCGAGTCTTGGTAATTTGCGATGATTCTATTTCTCCAGGGCTGAGCAGATCCAGAAAGGAATGGGTGAAGGGCTGTTGGAGTTACTCATGTCAAAAAGAGGTGCAACGATGTGCGTCCTGTGCGCGGAGATTAACGCTTCAGATCCTCAAAACGAAACCCCCATGATCTGTGCAAATTTCCACAAAAAAAAAGTGTATGAAATCACAAAGTAAACCCCTTTCATAACAACTTTCCAGTGCAGTCTAGTGCATTTTGATGTAAGCTGCTTCTCGGACACAAACAAAAAGGTCTACTTTTTGCGGGCTTCATTTTACAAATCACAGGTGAACAAGGTACACGACAGAGCCCAAAAAGCTAATGACGGTCGCAAAGTCTCTTTGAACGAGTTCATATCTTGAAAATTCAGCAAGGGGCGATTTTGTAGAGATCTCAAATGATCCTGTGTGAAGTAGGAGATAATCGGCCACTTCATTAAAAGCCATTCCACTTTGCATTCTGGGAACTGCAGTCCAGCATTTACAATGGAAAAGAACCACACATTTACTGTACGTGAATGCAAAATGACAACTTAAAAAAAGATGTAGTGTATAGAACATCCCAAGCAATAGAGGGGACAACTTGAGAGCTCTGTGCCTTCAGACGTTTGAAAGAAGTGTAAGTGGGTGAAGCAACACTAGATGTTGAACGTGGGTAGTAGTAGTTGGTCAGTATGGCCAGCATTACATTTATTTCCGATTTTTCTAACTGGGTAGTTATTTTGCAACCACATTACTGGCAGTCAGCAAGATAATCAAGTGGGTTCATCTAATGCACACCATGTGTGTACACACATTTATTTAAATTAAAGTGCTATATTGGCTAGACATTTCCAACCTTTAACACTATACAAAACATTATTTCATTATGTAGTAAAAAAGAAAGAAAAACATTGATAAAAAATGTATAATTAAAAATAAATTTTTACAATTTCAATATGCCTGCTATTTTCCAACACAAAATCCCTGCCCAAAGTTCCCGCAGCACGCGTATGAAACCATACTTATGTTCATTTCACTGTCTCTATAATCTTTGTATAATCTTTCCATACATGAAAAGCTGCTACAGGGATGACTAAAGACTCTGCACCCAACAAAGTACTCCAAAACTGATCCGATTCAAATTCCAGTGAGGAGTGTACAAATCTTCCATAACTCACCCTGTAATTCTCATGCAATCTGTTACACTGGGTGAGGATGGGTCTACCCGTTTCAACTTCGGAGTCGGAAAAGTCTCTTCCTTTTTCATACCCATCCACTCACCTGTGTAATCCAAGCTAGGTAAGATGTTAAGGTGTGATTAGCTGATAAACGCACCTTTCCTCCTTGCTACATGGCTTCAGTAGGTAGGAACAGGGTGAGCCAGGGCGAAAACCCTGAGTGGAATATTCTTTGTATTGTTTCTTACTCCCCAGATTGGCCAAGTTATAGGAGCGATCCGATATCAAAGTTTTCTTTTTCAGATCTTTGGAAAAAAAATGGGTAAGGACTATCAGAGGGTAGCATCATATCAATATTGTCTAAAAAATAAAATCACTGTGCTTTCCAAATCTCGATACAATAGGTTCTGAGCAGAATCTTTGTTATCTTTATGAACAATTAAATTAGGAAACTCCCTTCTGTATCAGCTTTGCAAAAAGAAACATAAAATTCTGTTCTACGCATCAGCGAACTAGCCCGTAGAGATAGTACCCAACTCACAGCGAAGAGCCTCCACTGGGACTGCCTCTGGGTTCCCAAAACAGAGCGTAGCAGTTTACTCTCACGTTTGTCCAACCAACCAGTCATACTCGAATGAAGGGTCTCCAAAGCAAAGGATGCATGGCACAATTCCAGTTCTATATAGTTCAATGTATCCTTCTATGTTCTGGCCTTGCTTGCTAATGATGTAACTTTTAATCACTGCCCATCTGTGCATCACATTTCGACAGACAGTCCTCTATAGCAAAGGTGTTCATGGTAGAAGTAACCGGAATTCCCAAATAAATATAGGTCTTAACCACCTCTAATGTCTCAGTACCTAACCTCCAATTAATATTTGGTTTCTTGATGTTGCTTGCTGAATGTCATGATCTTAGTTTTCAAGGGGTTTATTTTCATATTATTATTAGAAGCATATATGGCAAGTGCTATGATAGAATGTAAGCCTAATGGGGTAAAATCCAATAGGATAGTATCGTCAGCATATGCCATCCAAGATACTTCAGCCTTACCGATGCGAGGAGGGAAATTGTGTGCTGTTCTTATTGCCTTATCTAGGTCAGCCGTATAGAGGTTGAATAACAAGGGCAAATGAACACACCATTGTTTCCACCCTGTGTTTATTTTGATGTAGGAAGAAAGGAAGCTGTCTGAATCTAAAACAGACCAAGACTGTATTGTCCGTGTATAGTAGCTTGATAAAGTATAGAAGATCAGGATCAATGCCCCCACATGCTTAATTTGTCCCAAAGGTTAGGTCTGGAGACTATCAAATGCGCACCAATAATCTATAAAGCATAGATAGAGTCTCCTACCAGAATGGCGTTTAGTTTCTGCCCTGATGTAATTCAAGGTCCAGATGTTATGGGATGTGTTGCAGTCTTGTCTAAAGCCAGTCTGGAAAGGCAGTAACATATCTGCTTTTGTACACAGGTATTCGGTTTTTCCAAAATAAGTCCTGCAAAGATTTTGCAACAAGGGTCAATAATTGCTAGTGTTTTATAAGAAGCCGGATCATTGTTGCCCTTCTTAAATATTGGAAAGATCACTGACTCCTCCCAACTGTCAGGTATGTTGCCATTTTCTAATATTCTCACAAAGACTATTGCTAATACATGGGAACAATACTCAGTATTGTTTTTAATTACCAGATTAGCTAATCGGTCGAGGCTGGGGGCAGGCGATACCTCGGGTTTGCCAAATCTTTTCACGATATCCATTTCTTCAAACCCTTCAATATTCAAACCACCTTGATATTTCACATTGTTACAAGAGCAGTGTATTGGCATTTTTGATTAGTAATATGATACACCCATTTTGCTCCAGGAATTGGATTCAATACAAGGTGGGAATCACCAGCAAGTTATGCTCTATAGTTATACCAAAACTTCATGCCATCATTAATTTTTAACAATTTAAACAGGAAGAGCCAGTTAGAGCTAGCCAGGCTACTTTTGTAACGGCGTAGCCAATTCTTATACCAGGTTCTTAAGCTAGTACAGCAAATAGTTTTTTCACACAACGCTAAGAGCATATTCTTTTGCATGGATTTAGTATCCCTTCAAAACCCCCCTTTTCTTTTTGCAATTTGAATATCGAACAATTCAAGCCCCGTCTCCGTAGGCGTCTCTTATTTATTTGCATGCGGGCAATGATATTATCCCTGCCAAATTGCGCTAAGATTCCATTCATGTTTTTTAATCAGTTGTTCGATGGGGAACGGATTACTCATGAGTTCAGTGTTACATTTAATTATATTCGAAGTGGTCCATATCAGTCTATTCACAGAGGTATTAATCTCTCCATTACTAACAATCCTACAAGCGAGTTTCACTAGGTCAGAGCCAAGGCTCCAGGAAAGCACAGCATGGTCACTCAGCCCATTGTGGGTCACTTCGATAGTGGTAGCAATATTTCTAATTAAAAGGTGTGACAAATATATAGTCTAAATCGAGTTCACCTTTTCGTTGGCCCCGGCAAAGGGAGGGGATGAACTCTCATCCCCTCCCTTTACCGCGGCCATCTCCATATAACCCAGATTTAGCTCGCAAAAAAATTCCATCCAATCTCTTGTCTTCTTACTCCTTCTTTGCTTCCACTCGAGACTATCTGATCTACATTGGAGGACGATTGATGTATTCTTTCATCAATCTCTGCCTCTTTAATTTGTACCATGATATTGAAATCATTAAAGTCACCTACGATTAACACATTCTTCCCATTCCCGGTAATAGCCCACTTTTTTACAATTTGGTTATTTTTACGTTGGATGCCAAAGATGTAAAGTCCCCCCAGAGGTTCGTACAGATTAATTATCAACATCTCCTTTATCAACAAGGTGGGTCCTCTCACTACCACTCCCATTACAAAAGCATTAGGCAGCCCCACATCAATAACGTACAAAGAGAAATATGTCTGGACACCAATACACAGGCACCCCCCCACATGTCTGCCACTTTTCTGAGCTATAGCGGGGCAAAAAATTATATTCATCCATCATGAAATCCTTGGTAGAAAATGTTTCTTGCAATGCAAAAATATCTCTGTCCAAAAATTCTTTGAGACCTAGTTTAGTGCATACGAATGAGCCAAAGCCCCTTGTGTTCCACAATAAAAATTAACAATTAGTATTCAAACCATATCATGGGGTTTCCTCCCCCATCACTTTAGGGATCCGTTGCTCTATTGGGACCGGTTTTCGATTAGCAGGGTTAGATTTTACAATGCATGATAGTAGGCAGGCTTGCTCTTTCAGATGCATGTCCAGATTCAGGCTCAGTTGGCTTTTTAGGAGAAGTAGCACTATTTCTGTTGGAGCAGAATTATTTTACGTTCTCTCTGCTCATTGGCCATGCTTGAACATAGTGCAAATACTGCATCTACTGTCACAGCTATCGAACTCAAATGCATGTTAGTGACTAGAATCTGTGTCACTTGTCGCGGTATCTGTTAGGTCCGTTTCTCTTAATCTAGACAGGTTCGGTGAATTGGTGTCAATGATGTTGTCAAATTCCTGAGTGGGATCTCGATTCATTGTCCTGATGGGGGACCTCCAATAAAGTCTCTTCATAAATTGAGACAAAGATTTAATAAAGAGTTATTATCAATCCCAGGCGAGCAGAGGGAGATATCTGATTGATGAATGGGTCATAGCGGAGAGGCAGTCATTAATCCCTCCTCTAAAACCTGTGGTTGCTTATTCATTGGGTTTTTAATGAGAAACCCAGTTATTTTTGGTTGTGTTTCCATACATGTACCAACAGTTATCCCCTCAGATGCATTATCAGGGGACTTTGCTACTTCAGCTATTGCCGGGCAAGAGGTGGTACTCTTAGATGTTTGATTATTCTGCTTACTTCTACGCAGGGCAAGATCAGATATAGTCGTCAACTGCATTGATGTATAGAAGACAGAGACCTAGCCCCAGGGTGCTGACTTATCACTAGGTAAAAGGGAGTTAATTGATCCGGTGTTACGTCGTCTGTAGTCGTCAGAGCTTTCTGACCGCTTTAAAGCTAATGAACTGAGGAAGTGCGTCACGCAGGCACAGAGCGGCAATTTCTGCAACAGCCTTAACTGCCCTTCTTGGCCCTCCGCGCCAGAAAAGGGTATTTAAGGATGAATTGAAACACTGCGTCCTTGTTGCCCCGATCTTCCTGGAAACGGTAAAGGGACTTCCAATAGTTTTCAGAGGGGGCGTTCAGCAGCAAGTAACCAACGCTTTACAAACTACATTTCAAGGTACCAACAAAGCAAACTGCACGGCAGACTTAACTGCCCTTCTCAGCCCCAAAATGTGTACACTTATACGTAGGAATGGCATTTGCAAAACTCATACCGTATTCCCTCAACATGCACACCTTTGAATTCCCCCTAGATGCATCACCCTAATACTGTGAAACACATAGTAGATGTTGCCAGCTATTTGTTTACGTAGATAAGTAAGGGAGATTTATCACCGGGTATTTTAAAGCATGCTGCTACAGCATCATCGTACTTTAGTGCACCGTCTCTGGTGTGTCAATACCTCGACTGATCGTAAATAGACGATGGATGGCGAGTGCATGCTGTGATGCCGCCCTGAATCAACCACAGACCAGCACAGGAGGCTTTGATAGACAGCCAATAATTTGCAGATGGGTTTAATGGTCAGTCTGCACTGGTTTATTTGCAACTTGCATGTTGTACACGTTCGAATTCTGCCAGGGGCAAAATGCCATGTTATCCTTTCAGTGTCAACAAAGTGAGCACCATGGCATTTTAAAAATACTCTACAGTGGAAAATAGCAAAACAAGCAAAACACGTAAAATAAGCAAGCAATATATAAAAAAAAGCAATGCAGGCGGTCAGGAGGGGCCAAGGTGGTCACGGAGAGGGAGGGAGGGAGGCTGCAGGAGGGGTAGTTATCAGAGGCCTCTTGATTTGAAGGGAGCCTCACAGTCCATGTCTAGTGGACATTACTTGGTAGCTTTATTTTAATGCTTGCATGCCTATAACCCAGGCCCCTCCACAGGGCAATTTCCCCCTTGGCACCACTGGATTGTGACACAGACAAAGTAGTACAGCTGTCTGTGGCCCTGTGTTAGGGAGAATTCTCAAAATGTGCTAATTTCCCTTACCTTTTGAGACCCCGAGCAACTTTGCTGGATTTCTAGGATTTGATTTTTTACCTGGAAAGAGTGTGAGCCTTTTTTTCCCACTCTCATGTATTTTGATGTGTTTTTTACTTTTGTGTTCTTTGGTTATGGTGCTTTAAACAAACTCCATGGCATCATCTTGCTCTGTGTGTCACACAGCATCTTCAGTGCAGTGGCACAGGGGTGTCTTTCAGACTCCCCAAGGTTGAAATACCTTCTCTGGGACGGACTACTGTCTCCCAGAGCATGTAAAGTTAAATTGACTTTACTAGTCTCTTTAAATGTACTGACCCAGCACACACTATCTTCCTATAGAGTACTGGAGGGGTTGCTTAGCTTCCCCCGAGTCAAAACACTCATGCAACAGTAAAATGTTACCCTTTCCTACTTTAAATGGCTGATGGCAGTGGTTTAGATCAAACTACCATGATTTTTCTCGACCGATAACAATGGTAGCTAAAAATCGGGTCAGCCATGTTTTTTAATATGGCGCCCAAGACCTATCTGTAAAAACAGACTCCGCTCATCTTTTTTCACCATTTCTTTTAGGAAAGGTCCTTCTTGTGTTCCTCTCTGCGTGCCAAACCAGGTTTGGTCCCTTTGTTCGTTGGCCTTTGGCGGGCTTCAGTGCTGAAGCCCTACTCTGGCGCCAGGGTGTCTGGGGTGCACAGGTTGTGAGGGAGGTTCCCAAAACTCCCTGTGCTTAGTCTGCTAGGAATCCTGAATGCACTCTGGTGTGATTGGCCGGCTGGCTGTCTGGCAAGGACACCCACCCTGTTGTGTGAGTGACAGCCAAGCTGGAATGAATGGGGGAAAACTGTTTAAAAGCATGTCTCTGGGACTTGGAAAGCAGAGTCGACCACTGGAACGAAACAACCGAAGGAGAGGAAGGAAGAGGACTGCTGCAACTCCTGGACGACCGGTGAAGCCCTGCTGCAGGTCCGAATTGCCTGAAACTCTGACGATAGAGAAGCCCTTCAAGGTTAACTTCTTCCCTTGAGTTTGGTGGGAACAACCAAATCGCAAGCCACCTGGACACCATCCTATTCTGGTCCAATTTTCATCAGAGTGCTGTTGAAAACCGGATAGCGAGAGGGAACAAAACCAGCTTGTGGACTTTAAGGCACTCGCACCTTAATCTGGCGTCTTGCTACAGCTTTTGGCCTCATCCCTGGGCAGTGCAGGAACCTCCCAACGTCCTCCTTGTCCCCACGACTGAAGCTCGGGAACAGCGAGATCTGCTCGAACTGCCAGAAACAACTGCCTCAGCTACAGCTTTCTTCATTGACAAGGTACTGTGCAAACGCGGTCCGGAAATCTTTTCGTCCATCGAGAATGTGCGTGAAACATTCCTCAACTATGAAGGCTTGTCCTTCCCTTAACATTCGTCAAACTTTTCACCTAGCCAAATCCTTTAAAAATCTGTGGCAAAGACTTAGCCGTTACTTACCAGAACTGTGCTATCCTATGCAAAAGACTCTGAACCATTGACTTTGGTCCAGGCCTATTGAGAAGAATTGCTGGTTGTATTTAACTGAAACCCTTTGCCCTGCCTATGAATGTATTTGGGCTGTCTATTCTTATAACCTTGTCTTTTCCCTCCTTTATTAAGTATCTGAAGTGCCATTTTGCTCCCACTTCATTTTGGAGCTAAACTTGTTCAGTTACTTACCGGTTGGATTTTTGTGGTTTATTAGTGTGTGATATTCTGCTGCTTGTGCTAGTGTAATGTTTTCTAACTGACTGAGTAAATAAATGTATATTCTTTTACCAAAAAACCTTAAGTGTCTATTTGAATCACTGTATTAGTTGGTCCTTTGTGTAACTTGTTCTACTGCTCACTCAACTCTTGCGATAAGTCTGGCTGCTCAGCCACTGCTACCACATAACGGTGTAGTACAGGCTTGTACCAAAGGTGAAATTGTACTGACACTTGTAGTCTTAATTGCCTGTAGTGTTCCCCAAGGGTACTGCAGGTGATTCTGCGTAACACCCTGTAAGGTGGGATCAGGCTATTACATGAATTGTCTCCTTTTTGTTTTAAAAGAAGCCCCTTCCCATCTCTATTGAAATCTGGAAGTATGTATTGTTTCATGAAGTTTGTCAACTTTTCCGATCTCCATTCACAGCGTGTGTCCTTCCTTACTTTTGGCATTCCACGCAGAATAACAGATGTTTTTCCAATGTTGTAAGCCACCTATTTAATTGCATCAGCTTTGGAAGATATGCATTTCCTGTTGTGGTCGTTTCTGCTCTAAAAGTGAACCATGTTTGTTTTGCCGATCATGGTTCTTTAATTTATATATATATATTCTAAGGTTCACTTATGAGCAGTAGCGGTTTCAAAGGAAAGTCAACCCTATGAAAGGATACAATGTGTGGTGTGTGGGTGTGTTTTTCTCGTGGAAGAAGAGTCTCCAAAAGTCAACACAAATTGATGCAAAATATGTTGCATCCTGTCCCTAGGGTAGACAAGTTATGACAATAATTGTTACACATTGCACAACACAAATTTGAGCGGTAGGCTTGGTAAGGTTCCTTTTTGACACTTCATATTTGTATGTCATTTGGATGGATAGATGTGTCAATGTGTTGAAGGCACAAGTGTACAATTTGGAAAGAGGAAAGCCGGATTCTACAGATTACCAAAATGGTGTGATCCTGGATCAATCACCTTCGCTCTCTGGGCCTCCGTCCAATTATCAAAACTGGCAGTGACCATCTTAAGTGACAAATGGAGACGATGGAAGCTTTGGCTTTAGAATAGCATAACTGGCAGAGTCCCTTCTGCTGTAATTTCTCAGGCTTCTTCCATTCCTCGATTGCACATTGCTTTATTTATTTTTTTTCTCTCTCTCGCTCTCTTTTTCCCTGTCTGAAAATTCTCTCTCTCTCTCTGAAAATGGTGGGAAAAATACAGAAGTAATGTGCAAACAAGGAAACTAACCACATTAAAAACACGGCATACAACACAAACACACTAACTTTCCATGATGCTTGTTTTGTAGGAAATAATTACCTTTGTTTAGAAACACGACCTTCTCTGCCTTATCAGAGGATTCCAACATGTCCGCTACTCCAGCAGGAAAAAGGATGCCAGTGATCTGCCAATATCACTGGGTGACCAATCCTTACACATGCTGAAGATTAATGCACATGGTCTGTTATCTTGTGACATTCTTGGCACCAGATGGTGACATAGACCTGGCAAGAAAAACTTGATGGACTCGGCCTAATTTTACCTTTGTGGAAATTCCACACGACCAGTTACAAATGGTTTTTACTGGATCCATTTGTTGGCATGTAGGATTCTGGCATCTTCTACACTACCAGAGAGAAAAGGAGTTGACTCCATTCCACCTAGACTGACATTTCTATGCAACTATTCGCATGACCCTTGATTATTGGCTTCAACATGGTTTTGCTTTCGATTATTTGCAATCATGAAAATAAACCAAATTCAGGTTATTTCATCCATAAACTCCAAGGAGAGGTCTTGTGACTCCTGTTGGTGGCGCTGGGCCGGTCAAAAAAAGAAATAGTAAAGGGGCATCACCACATTTTTGGCCACAGGCCTCACCCAACCCTGTGATAGCCCTGGGAGGGACAGGAGGTTACTGTGGCTGAGGAAAGCTAAGCGGTGGGAGCGTCTCAAGAGGGGGCACTTACCAATATTAAACAGAACTTGCCGACTCACTCTTCCTGTGGGAAGGGAGGGGGATGAAACAGAAGGAGATTAAACTGGGAGAGGAAGAGAGATAGGGCAGAACAAAACCGGTAAGGAGAGAGGATGTGAGAACGAGGGTGAAAGACTCAGAAAGAAGCTGATGGAAAGAGGAGAGAGGCCTGGGGAGGCAGGAAAGGTGCAATGAGGAAGGTAGGAGAAGCAGTGGGATAGTGAGGCAGTGGGGTGATGGAGGTAGGACAGTAGCAGGGAGGGGAAGTGACAGTGAGGGGGTGCAGTGCACAAGAAGTGAAGTAAAGAGGCAGGACATGGGCAGAGGGGAGGGCACTCCCATCAGCCCTAGCCAGAACAGTCAATTGTGAATGATCTTGTGAGTTGTAGTCCAAAACATCTGTAGAGGAAAAGGTTGTAGACCCCTGCCCTCGGGACTATGCACTACTTTCAAGCCCTTCCTTTCAGGGGATGGTTAATAGATCATCACCGGACAGGCATACTGTAAGGACGCTGAAACCCTAAATCAGCATGTAAGTGATATTAAGTACACTGTGCCTGGGTCATTTATTTAAAGTAAACTGTCGATTCACTCACTGATTGAATTGCTTATATCCCGAATCAGAAAGTGATTTATTTACAGACAGCAGTTTATTTAGAAACTGAACCAGAAGGGAGTTAGATTTACAATATGCAGATTGGATGCAAACAGGACCTGCTGAGACCATGCTGCGTTGCCCAAAGTGCATGTTCGGAGGTCCTATGACATATTGTTTGGGGCAGGTGGGCCTTGCTTAAGTCACCTGCTCCGCCTTTAGGCCACGCTCGATTTCCAACAGTCCAACCACTGGGAGCCCAACAAGACACCCAGCTCGTGCCAGAATTAGATCAGCGGGTCACATGATAGATAACGCGAGGCTTGTGGATCCCGGGAGATTATCTGGAGGTTTCCCTGCCTGCTGCAGCATGCCTCCACAGCCAGTGAAACTGCCCAACTAATAATAGAGCCGGGGAGAGTAAGGCTTGTGGTGAGAAGTAGGAGCAGCAGGCAGGCAATCTCATAGCACCAGCTAGCAGCGCTACAATGCAGGCTGTACAGAGCAACAGTGAGCAGGCAAATGGCAGCGTTTGGTCAGGCAGAGTCAGGCCGATTTGCTGGAAGCAGACACAGAGTACAGAGTCAGTGACAGAGTACAATCAAGGGAGTAAATACGCAGTGATGCAATGAGCAGGCAGAAGAGCGACAATGGCAAGACATTAGTAGACGGTATCCTTCAATTAACTAACAGAGCAGCAACAGGCAGGCAGGCACAAGAGTAGCAATGAATAGACAGGCTATCGCATATAGCAGTCATTTGGTTTCATATTAGAAATCCGCACGTTTTGGATTTTTAGCCAACATAATTTAGCATTTCGGGATTTGTATTTTTGCCCGCAGTATACAAGCGGACCTAGAAAGTCACGACGCATGCCTAGTGAAAAAGTCTGCACAGAGTGAGGGGAGGTGCACCCGACACGAAGCTATGATCACGTCAAAAAGCACACACTACAAGTACGCCATTATACTGGCAGTAACAGCACGGCTACACAGGCATTCGCAGAAAACGCACACGAGCACAAGGCAGCAACCACACACAGGCTGCCACCATGCGCCCACCCACAGTCAGAGGAGTCTTGCACGGAGCACGCGCAGCTGAATTTGAGCAAACGAAGAGACTCTAAGGACGCAGTCATTGCGAGATCAGCCATGAAGAGGAATTTGGTAGACATCACCCCCTTCTATGCTCCAGGTCACTTCACTGGAAAGTCGCATTTAAGTCCTGAGGCAGGTCTTCAACGTATATTATTTACCTCTGACATTTTCGATCACCTGCTTCGTTTCGCCTCATCTGCTCTCTTCTCTTCCATTACTTTCAGATGAAAAGGCAATTCTCACTCGAGGCTCCTCGGCAACCCTTATCCAAGCGCGAAAAAACGTAAGTTACTGCACCCTGGACATCAGCAGGCGCCACAAGGCGGGAGCAGCGGCGCAGGCATTTATATGTCAGCGTCCTATCTGTTTACAGAGTATTTCAGCAAGATTGTCAGGGTAAGCCGATCAGCCAGGGCTTTCGACAGCAGAGGGCTCACCGAGGAAAAGACGCAGGGAGCCAGGGCGTACAATGTTCGTCGCAGTGTCCGTCAGCACACAGGCCAGGATCACACACCCATTAATGTAATATCCCCTGCGCCTGGAGGGTCAAAAGTCACTCCGACCAAAAGAACCAACAGGAACTAGAGCAGACCCATGCTAGAAAGACTGCCTGGATCAGCAGAGACAAGGACACATCCATGCTGGAAGGACTAACAGTATCAACAGGGATCAGAGCAGATCTAGCCGAGGAAGACCCCCAGCGCCATCAAAGGGAAACGAGCATTCTCATTTCAGGAATGTGTCCACACTCGTGGGTGTCATTTTTGGGGGTGTGGGACATAGGTGTTCCCTCCCCATCAACTTTTGTGGCACACCATTTTGTCCCACTCATTTGGCAGGGGCTCCTTTCATTTATATGTCATGTCCTCCCCACCCCGAACATTCTCCAAAAAGTTACTTGCCTGACAGCACCAACTAGTAACAGAACCCATTTACACCCAAGTGACTAGCAGCACTACTAGGGAACATCTCTAAAAACCACAATCACCATTACATCTAGCACAAGAATCCCTCCTGTATCAATAGGGGTTGGCAGCTCAAGACCAGGGACAGGACCAGCACAAAAGTGAAAGTCCAAACACACCATGAAGTCCATGAACAACCCAGCACCAACATGGACCAAAGTAAATCCAGAGCAAAAGGATCACAGGCAGAGCCCAGAGCTTCTCCAGACCAGGAACACCACCATCGCCCACAGGAATCGCAGCACAACCAACTCAATTAGACATTCAACATCAGCAGTAAGACCTTGCATATCCAGACTAGAAAGGCCACCAACAACAAACAGGTTCTATCCAGACCAGGAAGGCCAGCAACAGGGACCAGAGCATCTCCAGACTAGGAAGAACCTCAGCAACATATGCAGTCCAGGAAGTCTGCCATTCTAGCTCCAACAGTGACCACAGCACAATCCAGCCCAGAAATACCTTCAGTACAAACAGGGAGCTCATTACTTCCAGAAGAGAGACCACCTGGCCCAAAAGGGAGATAGAACAGATTGGTTCTCCTACCCCGGCAGCATGAATAGGGACCACAGCACATTCAACACATGAAGACCAAAAACAACCAGCCTCAGCTGGGATAACGCAAATCCTGTCAAGAAAGAACACCAGCACGAACAGTGACTAGAAAACATCCAGCCCAGGAATACAGCCATCACTAATGACAACAGAACAAATCAAGCACAGAAAGGCCTTCAGTGACAATGGGTCTTAGGTGACATCCAGCCCAGGATGCTGCACAGCACAACCAGGAATCAGAGCACAACCCATCTCAAAAAGACCTTCAGAATTCACAACGTATTTAGCCTAGCAATTACTTCTTTGGCAAAGACAGGGAGATAGATTCAGCCCAGCTGCCCCCCACACTCCCAACTCCAACAGAGGTAATGGCAATTCCAGGATAGGGAGAACAGTACCAATAAAGGTACACAGTAGCGTCAAATAACTAGAACACACCCAACATTAAGGAGGCAATGTATAGATGAACTGAACATCACCAGCTCATGAAGACATCCAGCTTCATCATATATTGCCAGGGAGAACATAATACTAACAGCGTAGGAAGAACTGCAGCACAAACCAAGGATGTAAAGGCATATCTAAAAATTGCCTTATCAAGAAGGCCTTTGATCATATAAGGGTAAATAAAGAAACTGCAATCAAGAAAGAATATGCCATAAACATCATGGACACGAAATAGGCACTTGCCAGAAAAGGAAGCTCTGGAGCACAGATAATAAGAACAAGAACATCTGAACACTAGGTAAGACAGCAGCTAAACAAAAGAGGTGAAGGTTGGAAGGTTTAGAATCAATATTAACATCTGGCATAGCTCTGGATAATTGTGACCAATCAACTTCCAGGGCACTAGGGGTCCAGGCATGAATATCGGTTTCTAAACCAACAACCAGCTTCACACCTCCAGTACACCAGATGGGATCCAAACTGATTGGAAACACAAGAAAATGATAAACCTCCTTGTCCAATTTTGGTAACGGGGACAGAACGACAGGCTCGAAAGGTCGTGGATCGTTGGATAGTTAGTTGCAACTCAGCGAAAATACAATCATTACCCAACGATACAAGGGACTGTCCAGTCAAGGTTGTATAAAATAGCCACTTTATTATCACAACAGCCAGTTCTAGCACACTACAAAATACAACCCAGCCTGTAAAGGAATGCAGACAGCAGACCATTTCAAAGAAGGAAAAGGGATGCACTCTGGAAGTGAACAGGAGGGTAGTCAGTGTAGTAATTAAGCACAATAGTTCAAGGATACTTTGATTTAACACAAAGGGAGCTATGGGTCGTAAAATGTCACACAGGGCCTCCAGAGAAGGACCAGGGGGACAGAACCACAATGTACCTTGTGCTATAGGAGTTCTTGGTGCTCAACAGGGTGGAGTTGGTTTCAGGGTACTTTGCAGCTTGTGCGACAGAGTTCAAGATGGGAGACAGCTGCGGGTATAAGGCGGCAGGCAGTTAAACGAGCGAAGATGGACGGATGGCTGCAGGTTGGCCTACACAGTGGCTCTGGGTCAGGAATCGTCATCTCAGTGCTGATCGGCGGTTCTGAAGCACTGGTCGTGACATCACTGACTGCTTTAGCGACTGCGGCGTAACAGTCAGCGGTGCAGTTGGTTGCAGCTCAAGGGGCTCGACTGGCTTGAAAAAAAAGGCATACATCAGTAGATACTGGTTGATGCACTCTCTCCCAGCTTCTTTGACTGGGCCTGCATTGTCCTTTAAAGCAGAAAGCCCAAAGCTGAAGAGTGTTGCAGGCAGCTGCCTTGTCCTTGGTTTGGTTCAGAGACCCTCTGGCACTTCCCACCTAGGAACCTTGCTCAGAGCCTAGAGCCTAGCAGGGCAAGCTGTGTGCTGGCTGGGTACCGGTTCTGGAGCTGCTGGAGGGTCCCCTGGATTCCGTATCTCCCTCGGTTCCATGAGCGATGTTTCAGGGAGGGATCTTGATTCCCTCCTGGAGGTCCAGGCCTTCCTTCACTGGCAGAAGATGTAAGGCAGACTGTACCTTCAGCCAGGGTCCAATGATGAGTTTCTCTGATCTGTCAAATGAGGGGCTCAGTCCTCTTTTAAAGTTAGATGGACCGCAGGGATTGGTGTAGGCTAAGCCTATCTCAATGGACCAATCCTGGGTCCCTACCAACAATCTCCTGTATGCGTGGAGTCATAACCAGAGTGCTTGGCAACAGAAAAGGTAAAGGAGTGAAAACATTAATACTAAGCTTCACCCATCTTCCTGTCCATTTTTGATCAATGGGTCCCTCTGGTTAATGGAGCACTCTCTGGTACCTGATTAAAGCGGCAGGTTGCCCTTGAAGCTGCAGCGAGACCAGACTTTCTGGATCCGTCAAACCACATACTCGTACCTTCTGAATGGGGTCCCCCTGCGGGGAGGTCTACTATAAACACAGAGCCCCAGAAAAGACATTTCACTGTCAAGCGAAACTGAGGGGGGAGAGCTGGCTTCAGGTTGACACAGTGCAAACGGAAGTGTGTTGGGGTTTCCTGTCTCCTTTGTTAGCCTCTGCAACCAGGCCCCATGTGGGCCTGTTTGAATTAAACTCCAATTACTATGCAAATGCTGCCCACAGCTCATGGCTCAACAAAAGGACAGGGCAGATCCATGGAGCCTTTGTTAGTTAATTAGGCTGGCCATGGCAGTGGGGAGGTTTGGCCCTCACCCTTCTGGCGATGCATCGTGTACTACACCTGTCAGATTCCAACTAAATATGACAGTGGGGGTGGGGGAGATTGCGCCTGTAGGGTGTGTGTGCACACCCAGAGTACACGGGTCTATGCATATGACGTGCACCGAGCATAGGAAAATGTGAGCGGATTAGCCCCACACATTTTCCGGAGGATGATCTACCATCATTCAATTTCATTTTCATTTTTTTTTAAAGCCTAGGTGAGCGCATATCTACCGTGCGGATGGTCGAATTCCTCACAACAACCCCCAAGACCATAATTCTTCATCCTGCCAAGCCATTACAGAAAGGGGAACATGCATTTGGTTGCTTGTGCAAAAGGGATGCAACCAAGCAGTTTAGGCTTGACTGCCCCTTTTGAGGTGGAACCAAGCCTGATTTGCATAGGATCTTTCCCCTTTTTATAATGGCTTCATAGGCTGAAAAACAATGATCTTGAGGGTTGTCCAGAGCAATGCCAGAGGTTAAGATTTATTCTAAATCTTCCAGCCATCACCTCTTGTTTTATCACTAGGCAAGACGGCTCCATTGTATAGAACTGTGTGGTCTGGAAGTCACAAGGAACAGCACAATAACAGTCTTCAAAGCTCTGCAGCACAAACGTAGGTTCAACAAATGGCACACTGCAGGGCACCCCACAACACAGATGGCAGGAGCAAGAAAAAAAAGAGTAGACATGGAATATTGAGTAAATTCTACAATAC
The DNA here is from genome assembly GCF_040938575.1 of Ambystoma mexicanum. NCBI lineage: Eukaryota > Metazoa > Chordata > Amphibia > Caudata > Ambystomatidae > Ambystoma > Ambystoma mexicanum. The sequence goes on from NC_090931.1 coordinate 872,187,914, forward strand.
AGGCAGGAAGAAAGGCACAACAGACTACCACCACCAGAAGCTTAGCCTCATCATATTAATTCAGCAAAGAAAACCGGTCTAGGTCTCTTAAAATGATGCTGCAGACAACTCCAGCAAGGCTCTGTTTAGCATCTTCAGAAACCTGGAAAATATTAAACATTGCGTCTTACTGACTGATTTAGTTGTAAGCTTGGTGTAATGAGCCAACATTATTCCCCAGAACGGTCACCTCTACTCCTTTGCATCATATGCATGGAGTCACAGTACCTGGCTCCATCAGCGCAGTTTACAGTCGATTCCATTTATATAGAACAAACCAGAAGCAATCTGTAAACTGAACATTACAACATGTTCCTGGTGACCCTTTCCCCATCTATGGTAAGCAAGGAATCCATCACAACATTAGCTAAATTTATCTATCAATTTATAAAACTTGCTTTCAGTATTCCTTCTAGTCTTAAAAGAGCTTGGGTCACCCCATCAATCAAAAATTCTACTTTTAAAGTTCGCTAATAACAGACCAATTGCCAATGTGCTCTTTTTGCTGAAGATCCTGGATAAGGCCCCATCTCTGCAACTTCAGACATGTGTTGACACACAGCAACCTCCTCTGTAATTGGGTATCAGGTTATGTAGGGTTAAAATAAACCCCCTTTCTGGATGTTAGGAATAATTTTAGGCAGATCTTGGAAGAGGCTAGCCTCTTGATGCTGCTGGATTTGACGTCAGCTTTCAACGCACTGGACCATGGGTATCCTATGTTTTTACCGATAGTGATTACTTTGAAAACACTTGACCTTATATAGGGGGTTGTGGGTTAACAAGGTAAAAGGGGTAGGGCTTGGGGCACTGTAGGGGAAGGGGAGACTTGAGAGACCCCACATACAAAATAAAATGAAAAGTGAATTTTTGAAGTAATTACTTCGAAGTAAGGAACAAGTTACTTACCTGTAACTGTTGTTCTCCAGCATGGGTCTGGCATGGATTCACATGCTCATGAATATTCCCCGTCGTCAGGCTGGGAATCCTCGGTAAAGAAAAAACCAGTATCAGTTTCGTTTCTGATCTGTCTTTCGTAGTATTAACCAATCACTGATCTCTGCGTCATACTGACCACAGCCAATGACTGCCCTCTACCTAAGCACCGCCTCTGGCAGCCATCTTCAGATTTGGAAGCACGTGAAGTGGCAGTATGACCAAGTGAAGAGCCGCAGAGGGGTAGGCGGGAGGGTTCGCATGTGAATCCATGCCAGACCCATGCTGGAGAACAACAGTTACAGGTAAGTAACTTGTTCCTTCTCCAGCATGGGGTCTGGCATGGATTCACATGCTCATGAATAAAGAATACACAGCAGTACACACATGCACAACCACGGGAGGTGGCAAAGGCTCAACATTAAGCATCACATCAAACTTAACATTAGCATCTTACCTCCTCACCAGGCTCACCTCAGGCGAACAGGTTGCGCAGCACTGCTTGGCCGACCCTGGACTCCTCCCTGGAATCCCGGTCGACGCAGTAGAATTTCGTGAAGGTGTGCGTCGACCTCCACGTAGCAGCCCTGCATATGTCCAGCAGGGGCACACCAGATAGGAACGCCGTGGTAGCTGCGATCGCTCTGGTGGAATGGGCTCTCGGACGGCCAGGCAGCGGTCGGTTTGCCAACCGGTGACAGTACATGATACAGCCGGAGAGCCATCTGGAGATGGAAGCCTTCGAGAGAGCCTTCCCCTGATTGACAGGTCCAAAGTTCACAAAGAGTTGTGACGTCTTCCGAAAACCCTTCGTGCGGTCCACGTAGAACTTCAGCGCTCTAGCTACATCCAGCGAGTGCAAAGTCCTCTCAGCCGGCGACGAAGGCGACGGGAAGAACACAGGCAACACCAAGGGTTCGTTGAGATGGAAGTCCGACGGTACCTTGGGCATGAAGGAGGGGTGCGTCCTGAGCACTACCCTCGTGTCGTGGAAAGTCAAGTACGGGGCCTTGCAGGAAAGGGCCTGGATCTCTCCCACTCGTCGTGCGGAGGTGATGGCCACAAGAAAAGCTGTTTTCCACGATAGAAACTTCAACGGGGCCGAGTGCAGAGGCTCGAACGGAGGTCCCATGAGCTTGGTCAGCACCACGTTGAGCTCCCACGCCGGGGCCGGAGCCTTCACCGGCGGGAACGATCTGAACAGTCCCTTCATGAACTCTTTCACCAGACGATGAGACCACAAGGACGTCCGCCCCGTGGTTCTGGTGTATCGGGAGATCGCAGCAAGATGAATCTTGATGGACGCGTGAGCCAGCCCAGCTTTGGCCAGCGTCAGCAGGTACGGCAGTACTTGGGGAGCCGTAATCCGTAGAGGGTTAATCTTCTGTGCGTGGCACCAGACAGAGAACCTCTTCCATTTGTGTCCGTAGCATTTAAGAGTCGAGGACGCCCTGGCCTTTGCAAGAACCTCTCTGCAGTCGGCCGGTATGTCATATCCTCCAAACTCTAGCGCTGCAGGAGCCAGGCCTGCAAGTTCAGCGACTTCGGGTCGTGGTGGAGGATGGCGCCTCCTTCCCTGGAGAGTAGATCCGCGTCCGCCGGCAGCTTGATCGGCGGGGACGCTGACAAGTCCAGAAGGTCCGGGAACCATATCTGCCTCGGCCACGCAGGTGCGACGAGGATCATCCTGCACCGTGACCTCTTGAGCTGGTTGACGAGCCGGATTAGCAGAGGCAAGGGAGGGAACGCGTAGAGGAACAGGCCCTCCCAGGGGAACGAGAAAGCATCGCCCATGCTCCTCGTCTGGGGAAACCTGCTGGCGAACCTCCGGCACTTGGTGTTCGTCGCCGTCGCGAACAGGTCGATCTGGGGTGTGCCCCACCGTCGGAAGAGGCGATCCACCAGATCCTGCCGTAGTTCCCACTCGTGGCACGAGCGCAGCTCCCTGCTGAGTGAGTCGGCGATGGTGTTTTTTATCCCTGCCAGATGAAACGGCACCAGAAAAATCCCTTGGGCGACGGCCCAATGCCACAGATCCTGCGCCTCCTTGGACAGCGCTGGGGACCTGGTTCCGCCTTGTTTCCTGATGTAAAACATGGTGGTGGTGTTGTCGGTGAAGACCCTCACCACCTTGCCCTTGAGGGACGGAAGGAAGGACCTGAGGGCCCAAAACACTGCACGGAGCTCCAGGACGTTGATATGCAGGGACTTCTCCGTCGGGAGCCAGAGTCCCCTCGCGTGCAGATTTTCGGTGTGCGCTCCCCACCCTTCCAGGGAGGCATCCGTGGTCACAGTCTCTTGGTGGGCTGGGGTCTGGAAGTCCATGCCCGCCGTCAGATGCGCGCGGGTGCCCCACCACCGTATCGCTCGTCGGAAGGTCTCGTCGAGCTTGATCCTTTCCTCGAAGCTGCCCGTCGTCTGGATCCAGCGCGCATCCAGGAATTCTTGCAACGGGCGCATCCGGAGCCTGCACATGGGAATGAGGTAGATGCAGGAAGACATCATCCCGAGGAGGGACTTGATGGACCTCACTTTGGCCGCGTCGGCCACCAACATCCGTTGCACCTTGCCCAAGATGGTCCTGGTCCTCTCCTCCGACGGGGAGGCCAGAAGGGACACTGTGTCGAGCCTCGCTCCCAGAAACAGTGCGTCTTGCGCGGGCACCAGGTGGGATTTGGCGTAGTTCACGGAGAATCCCAGGTCCGTGAGGAGTTGGACAGTCCTTGCCGTGTGGACCACGGCGAGCTCCCTCGTCTTGGCGCGGATGAGCCAGTCGTCCAGGTAGGGGTAGACGTGAATCCCCTCGCGGCGCAGCTGCGCCGCCACCGGTGCGAGGCACTTGGTGAATACCCTGGGTGCCGACCGCAGTCCGAAGGGGAGGGCTTTGAACTGGTAATGACGCCCTTGGACCACGAACCTGAGGAATTTCCGGTGCCCCTTTAGGATGGGAATGTGGAAGTAGGCATCCTCCAAATCCAACGACGATAGGAAGTCCCCTTCCTCCAGCTGACCCAGGACGTGCTGGAGGGTGACCATCCGGAACTTCTGCGCCTTGATGAACTTGTTCAGACGCCGCAGGTCTAGGATGGGGCGCCATCCTCCCGTCTTCTTCTTCACGAGGAAGTATCTCGAGTAGACTCCGGAGCCCCGAAGCCTCTTTGGGACGAGTTCGATGGCGCCCTTCCTGAGCATTGCTTTTACCTCCAGAAGAAGTTGAGGGACGTGAAGTTCTTTTCTGGCCACGGGGGGGACGCGCGGGCACCTTCTCTGAAACTCGAGCGCGTGGCCCCGGGCCAGGGCGTCCAGCACCCAACGGTCGGTGGAGATGGACTCCCACACGCTGACGAAGCTCGCCAGCCGGCCTCCCACCGGGGTGCTTCGGTGGGGGCCCGACCCCACGGCTGGTTCAATCCTGCTTGGAAGTGGCCTTGCCGCCCTGACCTCCTTGGCGACGACGGCGGGGTCCGCCAGACTTGCCTCGTCCTCTGTAGGCCTCTTGCGACGACGAGCGGGCCGCTTGACGGTAGGAAGCGAAACCGCCGCCGGAACCTTTGGAGGCGCCCTTGCCTCCGCTGCTCCGAAAGGGCGTCCGTCGTTGCTGCAGAACTCCAAGGGCCCGGGCCGTCTCAGTATCCGCCTTGATGGCCTGCAGGGAATCGTCCACAGTCTTCCCAAACAGGTTGTTCCCGTCGAAGGGCATGTCCAGGACTCTGGTCTGGACGTCCTGCCGGAAATCCGTAGCTTTGAGCCATCCACGACGTCGAAGGCAAACGCCGTTGCCCAACTGGCGGAACCCAGTGTCGGCGATGTCCGTCGCCACGGTGATAGCATGGTCGGAGGCCACCTCACCTTCCTGCAGGATCTCCAGGGCCTCCGCCCTCTTGTCGTCCGGCAGAAAATCCAGCAGGGGAGCTATCTTGTACCAGAGCTCCCTGTCGTAGCGAGCCACGATAGCCAAGGCGTTGGCCGCTTTAATCGTCGTCGCTGCCGACGAGATGACTCTACGTCCCATAGCATCTAGTTTCTTTCCCTCGCCGTCCGGCGGGGAAGTCGATGTGGAGGCCGCACCCCCCCCCCGCTTTCTTCCTGGCCGCCGCGGAGACGACGGAATCCGGGGTAGGCTGCGCCCGGAGGCACAGGGGGGCCGTGTCCGGGACCCGGTACTTTTTCTCGTACCGGTCTCTTCTAGCTGGCGTCGTGGAAGGGTTCTTGAGGAGGGAAAGGCCCTCATCCCAAATGTCGTCCAGAAGAGGCACCGCGAGGACCGTCTTCCTCTTGGCCTCGCGCCGCTGATAAAGGAAGCCTTCCTTTTTCTTCTCCTCAGGGCAGAGTTGGAACAGCTCGGAAGCCCTGGAGATCATGGAGTGGAAAGATCCGATCTCGTCGGGCGGAGAAGCCCTGGTGGGAGGCGACGACGGAAAATCCTCGTCGTATGCCTCGTCGTCCGTACCCGTCGCTGCCGTGTCAGTCCCCGTATCATCCCCTCGGGTGGACGGGGAGGAGGGCTGAACGGGGCGCGACGGTTGAAAAGGAGGTGGTGGATGGATCCTTCTTTTCTTGGTAGGGGGAACACCAGAAGGTCCCGGTTCTGGATCCCCCGACGGGAGAGGTTCCTCCGTCGGTAACGGTAGCCTCGTCCTTATCTCGGTGCATAAGGACTGAATGGCCAACAAAATGGCCGCCGAGTTGTCTTGCGGCGCTGGCAGAGGGGAATCCGACGGGCGAGCAGGGGCCCCGTCGGTATCCTCGACGATGTCGTCGTCGTCACCTGCGTCGGGTTCCATTCCGACGGGCTGGCTTTCTTCCACGCCTAGGCCGTGGCTTAAGACCTCGATAAGCTCCTCTTCTGAGGTTGAGGCCGAATCTGCGACGACGCCCTGCCCCCCCTTCTTCTTCCCCACGGGGGGTTTTACGGGGGTCCTCTCGATGGGCACGAAAGAAGACTCCCTCCGAGGAGGCAGGGAGATTCTGGGCCCTGAGGTCGCCACCACTGGTGTAGCCTCCACAGGCTGAGCCAGGGCCGCCGCGACCGTTTCGATAGAGGGCTTGGTCGGATGGATCAAGGCCTTCACCACCTTAGGTGCGCTCACCGCCTTATCCTTGAGGGAGGGGGCACTGCCACGCTCCTCCTCTGCCTTAGAGCTCGACCGGGGCCTCTCCAGGAGCTTCGCCGGGTGCTCGGCCTTCCTCTTACCCGACCCAGAGCGTTGGCTCGTGGTTGATGGTGCCGGGGAGGGTGCGCCCTGCCTGACGCCCGTAGAGCCCGACCGTTCGGCGCTCCCGGTGCCAGCGGACTCGCGGTGCTTGGCCTTATGTTGGGCCCCCGTCGCCGGGGCGCCCTCAAAGGTCTTAGAAGACCGCTCGGATTTCTTTTTCTTCTCGCCAGACGGGCTCTTACCCTCCAGCCAGTTGGCGAGACGTTGATGACGGTCCTTCATGGTCCGTTCCGACATGTTGCCGCAAAACGCGCAGTCCTTCTCCACGTGCGTTTTGTCCTCATGAAGGCAGTAAAGGCAGAAAGAGTGTTCGTCCTCCTTAAAGACGTTCTGCAGCTGGCATCCAGGGCAGACCCTGAACAGCTTTCCGGGCGTCGAGCTTCCCTTCTCCTGGGCCATCTCCGAGACCGGGCCTGAGAAGCTTCTGGAGTCCTCCGAAGCGTAGCTCGACGAAATCTTCACCCTTGAGGGGCGCAGACGAATCCGACACGGGTCCCCGTTGATCGGATGTAGGATCGGTGGAGCTTGAGGCTCTTTTGACCGAAAATATCGAAGTTTTTGTGAAAAAGCGCGAAAAAATAGCACTAACGCTCGAGAGCAATAGCACGAGGATCCCAACACATGAACGTGCGGTAAAAATCTGAAGATGGCTGCCAGAGGCGGTGCTTAGGTAGAGGGCAGTCATTGGCTGTGGTCAGTATGACGCAGAGATCAGTGATTGGTTAATACTACGAAAGACAGATCAGAAACGAAACTGATACTGGTTTTTTCTTTACCGAGGATTCCCAGCCTGACGACGGGGAATATTCATGAGCATGTGAATCCATGCCAGACCCCATGCTGGAGAAATTACTCTGAAGTAATTGCCGTTGGCAAAATTAAATGGAACCAGACCATGACATTTTGCTCACCAGATTGGACAAGGTGGTCATTGGAGTTGAGGGAATTCAAGAACTGGATAGAGTTTGTTTCTGGAGGAAGATGGTCCTGTATTACCATGGGTGTCTTAAAATCGTTCTCATCTTGTATGGACTGTGGTGGGTCTCATGGTTCCTACCTCTTGCCTTTACTGTTTAACATCTACATGATATTATGGCTTTATGGTTAGCTTATAGAGGAAGGAGTCAAATTCCGAAACTATGAAGACTAAACACAGGCTATCTTCAGATGCAACAGGGAGCACAAACACAAATGGGGTGCAAGTGAATCTTAATATCATTAAAGTGTGCATGATTAAGAACTGACTCAGACTTAATAAGTCGAAGACTGGGATTCTCCTCCACTCAGTTCAAGCCAGCTTCCGATTTAACCACAGGTACACATGTACTCCAACATCCCCATAGCAGACAAGACTATCTTGGTTTCGACAAGGTTAAATTACTAGGGGTCCTATTCAACCCAACTATCTATGGAGTCTCATGTCAGTACCATCGAAAGCAGCACCAATTAGTATATTATGCTACAATATCATTTAAGGCAGTTTATTTCTGAATAGCATTGGTCAATCTTTTCTTGCGACATAGTTTGCAACACATAGATCACTGCAATGTGCCGTTTGTGGATGCCTCGCAAAGGGCCCAGAACTGCCTGCAAGTTCTAATGAATACCACAGCTAGAATGGTTACAACTACCCCGAGATGAGACCATGCCTTCCCACTTCTCTGTCAACTACACTGGCTTTGCGATTCAAGATGCTAGCTCCCACAAACAAAGCACTGTTTTGTGGAGCTCTGAAGTACCTTGGGAGCCAGTAGGAATGCAGGCAGGAAAGGCAGGTAAGGGTCAGGACACCAGAAGGTACAAAAGGAAGGTTCTTTATTAGTTGAAGTGTACAAGTAAGAAGATCCCTGGAACTCCAAGTTCCCTGCCTGCCAGTTATGCATTACATTCTGTCCCTCACCATTCCATATGCTATAAGATGCAGATCACTACAAGCTCCACTCTATATGAAGGATGAAGTCACCTGGTACTCCCCAGCTTGCTCTCAGATCCAGTAACCAAAACATTCTGGTCGTCATGAGTTTCAGACGTTCAGGGCCATCCTGACCTTCTATGCTTCAGGCAAAAACTAAAAACAACTTTATTGTTTGAAATCTAGAATTCGCCCCTTAAATGCTCAGCGCACTGAAGCCCGAGCAGTCAGAGCTTTTTGAATGAGCATGAAATTAAATAGGGTTGGTTTCTTACAGGACACAGCTATTGGCGTTCCTCTATAGTACAGCAGTTCGGGCTGGACTGCTTTTGACAGCAGGATCAATACTGTATTATAAACGGGTGGTTCCCTACTGTATTGGCATGCAGAATGATGGTCTGTAGGGTTGTCCAGAGCTATGCCAGAGGTTAAGATTGATTCTAAACCTTTCAGCAATGACCTAATTTGGTTAGCTGCAACTTCAGACATGTGTTGACACACAGCAACCTCCTCTGTAATTGGGTATCAGGTTATGTAGGGTTAAAATAAACCCCCTTTCTGGATGTTAGGAATAATTTTAGGCAGATCTTGGAAGAGGCTAGCCTCTTGATGCTGCTGGATTTGACGTCAGCTTTCAACGCACTGGACCATGGGTATCCTATGTTTTTACCGATAGTGATTACTTTGAAAACACTTGACCTTATATAGGGGGTTGTGGGTTAACAAGGTAAAAGGGGTAGGGCTTGGGGCACTATAGGGGAAGGGGAGACTTGAGAGACCCCACATACAAAATAAAATGAAAAGTGAATTTTTGAAGTAATTACTTCGAAGTAAGGAACAAGTTACTTACCTGTAACTGTTGTTCTCCAGCATGGGTCTGGCATGGATTCACATGCTCATGAATATTCCCCGTCGTCAGGCTGGGAATCCTCGGTAAAGAAAAAACCAGTATCAGTTTCGTTTCTGATCTGTCTTTCGTAGTATTAACCAATCACTGATCTCTGCGTCATACTGACCACAGCCAATGACTGCCCTCTACCTAAGCACCGCCTCTGGCAGCCATCTTCAGATTTGGAAGCACGTGAAGTGGCAGTATGACCAAGTGAAGAGCCGCAGAGGGGTAGGCGGGAGGGTTCGCATGTGAATCCATGCCAGACCCATGCTGGAGAACAACAGTTACAGGTAAGTAACTTGTTCCTTCTCCAGCATGGGGTCTGGCATGGATTCACATGCTCATGAATAAAGAATACACAGCAGTACACACATGCACAACCACGGGAGGTGGCAAAGGCTCAACATTAAGCATCACATCAAACTTAACATTAGCATCTTACCTCCTCACCAGGCTCACCTCAGGCGAACAGGTTGCGCAGCACTGCTTGGCCGACCCTGGACTCCTCCCTGGAATCCCGGTCGACGCAGTAGAATTTCGTGAAGGTGTGCGTCGACCTCCACGTAGCAGCCCTGCATATGTCCAGCAGGGGCACACCAGATAGGAACGCCGTGGTAGCTGCGATCGCTCTGGTGGAATGGGCTCTCGGACGGCCAGGCAGCGGTCGGTTTGCCAACCGGTGACAGTACATGATACAGCCGGAGAGCCATCTGGAGATGGAAGCCTTCGAGAGAGCCTTCCCCTGATTGACAGGTCCAAAGTTCACAAAGAGTTGTGACGTCTTCCGAAAACCCTTCGTGCGGTCCACGTAGAACTTCAGCGCTCTAGCTACATCCAGCGAGTGCAAAGTCCTCTCAGCCGGCGACGAAGGCGACGGGAAGAACACAGGCAACACCAAGGGTTCGTTGAGATGGAAGTCCGACGGTACCTTGGGCATGAAGGAGGGGTGCGTCCTGAGCACTACCCTCGTGTCGTGGAAAGTCAAGTACGGGGCCTTGCAGGAAAGGGCCTGGATCTCTCCCACTCGTCGTGCGGAGGTGATGGCCACAAGAAAAGCTGTTTTCCACGATAGAAACTTCAACGGGGCCGAGTGCAGAGGCTCGAACGGAGGTCCCATGAGCTTGGTCAGCACCACGTTGAGCTCCCACGCCGGGGCCGGAGCCTTCACCGGCGGGAACGATCTGAACAGTCCCTTCATGAACTCTTTCACCAGACGATGAGACCACAAGGACGTCCGCCCCGTGGTTCTGGTGTATCGGGAGATCGCAGCAAGATGAATCTTGATGGACGCGTGAGCCAGCCCAGCTTTGGCCAGCGTCAGCAGGTACGGCAGTACTTGGGGAGCCGTAATCCGTAGAGGGTTAATCTTCTGTGCGTGGCACCAGACAGAGAACCTCTTCCATTTGTGTCCGTAGCATTTAAGAGTCGAGGACGCCCTGGCCTTTGCAAGAACCTCTCTGCAGTCGGCCGGTATGTCATATCCTCCAAACTCTAGCGCTGCAGGAGCCAGGCCTGCAAGTTCAGCGACTTCGGGTCGTGGTGGAGGATGGCGCCTCCTTCCCTGGAGAGTAGATCCGCGTCCGCCGGCAGCTTGATCGGCGGGGACGCTGACAAGTCCAGAAGGTCCGGGAACCATATCTGCCTCGGCCACGCAGGTGCGACGAGGATCATCCTGCACCGTGACCTCTTGAGCTGGTTGACGAGCCGGATTAGCAGAGGCAAGGGAGGGAACGCGTAGAGGAACAGGCCCTCCCAGGGGAACGAGAAAGCATCGCCCATGCTCCTCGTCTGGGGAAACCTGCTGGCGAACCTCCGGCACTTGGTGTTCGTCGCCGTCGCGAACAGGTCGATCTGGGGTGTGCCCCACCGTCGGAAGAGGCGATCCACCAGATCCTGCCGTAGTTCCCACTCGTGGCACGAGCGCAGCTCCCTGCTGAGTGAGTCGGCGATGGTGTTTTTTATCCCTGCCAGATGAAACGGCACCAGAAAAATCCCTTGGGCGACGGCCCAATGCCACAGATCCTGCGCCTCCTTGGACAGCGCTGGGGACCTGGTTCCGCCTTGTTTCCTGATGTAAAACATGGTGGTGGTGTTGTCGGTGAAGACCCTCACCACCTTGCCCTTGAGGGACGGAAGGAAGGACCTGAGGGCCCAAAACACTGCACGGAGCTCCAGGACGTTGATATGCAGGGACTTCTCCGTCGGGAGCCAGAGTCCCCTCGCGTGCAGATTTTCGGTGTGCGCTCCCCACCCTTCCAGGGAGGCATCCGTGGTCACAGTCTCTTGGTGGGCTGGGGTCTGGAAGTCCATGCCCGCCGTCAGATGCGCGCGGGTGCCCCACCACCGTATCGCTCGTCGGAAGGTCTCGTCGAGCTTGATCCTTTCCTCGAAGCTGCCCGTCGTCTGGATCCAGCGCGCATCCAGGAATTCTTGCAACGGGCGCATCCGGAGCCTGCACATGGGAATGAGGTAGATGCAGGAAGACATCATCCCGAGGAGGGACTTGATGGACCTCACTTTGGCCGCGTCGGCCACCAACATCCGTTGCACCTTGCCCAAGATGGTCCTGGTCCTCTCCTCCGACGGGGAGGCCAGAAGGGACACTGTGTCGAGCCTCGCTCCCAGAAACAGTGCGTCTTGCGCGGGCACCAGGTGGGATTTGGCGTAGTTCACGGAGAATCCCAGGTCCGTGAGGAGTTGGACGGTCCTTGCCGTGTGGACCACGGCGAGCTCCCTCGTCTTGGCGCGGATGAGCCAGTCGTCCAGGTAGGGGTAGACGTGAATCCCCTCGCGGCGCAGCTGCGCCGCCACCGGTGCGAGGCACTTGGTGAATACCCTGGGTGCCGACCGCAGTCCGAAGGGGAGGGCTTTGAACTGGTAATGACGCCCTTGGACCACGAACCTGAGGAATTTCCGGTGCCCCTTTAGGATGGGAATGTGGAAGTAGGCATCCTCCAAATCCAACGACGATAGGAAGTCCCCTTCCTCCAGCTGACCCAGGACGTGCTGGAGGGTGACCATCCGGAACTTCTGCGCCTTGATGAACTTGTTCAGACGCCGCAGGTCTAGGATGGGGCGCCATCCTCCCGTCTTCTTCTTCACGAGGAAGTATCTCGAGTAGACTCCGGAGCCCCGAAGCCTCTTTGGGACGAGTTCGATGGCGCCCTTCCTGAGCATTGCTTTTACCTCCAGAAGAAGTTGAGGGACGTGAAGTTCTTTTCTGGCCACGGGGGGGACGCGCGGGCACCTTCTCTGAAACTCGAGCGCGTGGCCCCGGGCCAGGGCGTCCAGCACCCAACGGTCGGTGGAGATGGACTCCCACACGCTGACGAAGCTCGCCAGCCGGCCTCCCACCGGGGTGCTTCGGTGGGGGCCCGACCCCACGGCTGGTTCAATCCTGCTTGGAAGTGGCCTTGCCGCCCTGACCTCCTTGGCGACGACGGCGGGGTCCGCCAGACTTGCCTCGTCCTCTGTAGGCCTCTTGCGACGACGAGCGGGCCGCTTGACGGTAGGAAGCGAAACCGCCGCCGGAACCTTTGGAGGCGCCCTTGCCTCCGCTGCTCCGAAAGGGCGTCCGTCGTTGCTGCAGAACTCCAAGGCCCCGGGCCGTCTCAGTATCCGCCTTGATGGCCTGCAGGGAATCGTCCACAGTCTTCCCAAACAGGTTGTTCCCGTCGAAGGGCATGTCCAGGACTCTGGTCTGGACGTCCTGCCGGAAATCCGTAGCTTTGAGCCATCCACGACGTCGAAGGCAAACGCCGTTGCCCAACTGGCGGAACCCAGTGTCGGCGATGTCCGTCGCCACGGTGATAGCATGGTCGGAGGCCACCTCACCTTCCTGCAGGATCTCCAGGGCCTCCGCCCTCTTGTCGTCCGGCAGAAAATCCAGCAGGGGAGCTATCTTGTACCAGAGCTCCCTGTCGTAGCGAGCCACGATAGCCAAGGCGTTGGCCGCTTTAATCGTCGTCGCTGCCGACGAGATGACTCTACGTCCCATAGCATCTAGTTTCTTTCCCTCGCCGTCCGGCGGGGAAGTCGATGTGGAGGCCGCACCCCCCCCCGCTTTCTTCCTGGCCGCCGCGGAGACGACGGAATCCGGGGTAGGCTGCGCCCGGAGGCACAGGGGGGCCGTGTCCGGGACCCGGTACTTTTTCTCGTACCGGTCTCTTCTAGCTGGCGTCGTGGAAGGGTTCTTGAGGAGGGAAAGGCCCTCATCCCAAATGTCGTCCAGAAGAGGCACCGCGAGGACCGTCTTCCTCTTGGCCTCGCGCCGCTGATAAAGGAAGCCTTCCTTTTTCTTCTCCTCAGGGCAGAGTTGGAACAGCTCGGAAGCCCTGGAGATCATGGAGTGGAAAGATCCGATCTCGTCGGGCGGAGAAGCCCTGGTGGGAGGCGACGACGGAAAATCCTCGTCGTATGCCTCGTCGTCCGTACCCGTCGCTGCCGTGTCAGTCCCCGTATCATCCCCTCGGGTGGACGGGGAGGAGGGCTGAACGGGGCGCGACGGTTGAAAAGGAGGTGGTGGATGGATCCTTCTTTTCTTGGTAGGGGGAACACCAGAAGGTCCCGGTTCTGGATCCCCCGACGGGAGAGGTTCCTCCGTCGGTAACGGTAGCCTCGTCCTTATCTCGGTGCATAAGGACTGAATGGCCAACAAAATGGCCGCCGAGTTGTCTTGCGGCGCTGGCAGAGGGGAATCCGACGGGCGAGCAGGGGCCCCGTCGGTATCCTCGACGATGTCGTCGTCGTCACCTGCGTCGGGTTCCATTCCGACGGGCTGGCTTTCTTCCACGCCTAGGCCGTGGCTTAAGACCTCGATAAGCTCCTCTTCTGAGGTTGAGGCCGAATCTGCGACGACGCCCTGCCCCCCCTTCTTCTTCCCCACGGGGGGTTTTACGGGGGTCCTCTCGATGGGCACGAAAGAAGACTCCCTCCGAGGAGGCAGGGAGATTCTGGGCCCTGAGGTCGCCACCACTGGTGTAGCCTCCACAGGCTGAGCCAGGGCCGCCGCGACCGTTTCGATAGAGGGCTTGGTCGGATGGATCAAGGCCTTCACCACCTTAGGTGCGCTCACCGCCTTATCCTTGAGGGAGGGGGCACTGCCACGCTCCTCCTCTGCCTTAGAGCTCGACCGGGGCCTCTCCAGGAGCTTCGCCGGGTGCTCGGCCTTCCTCTTACCCGACCCAGAGCGTTGGCTCGTGGTTGATGGTGCCGGGGAGGGTGCGCCCTGCCTGACGCCCGTAGAGCCCGACCGTTCGGCGCTCCCGGTGCCAGCGGACTCGCGGTGCTTGGCCTTATGTTGGGCCCCCGTCGCCGGGGCGCCCTCAAAGGTCTTAGAAGACCGCTCGGATTTCTTTTTCTTCTCGCCAGACGGGCTCTTACCCTCCAGCCAGTTGGCGAGACGTTGATGACGGTCCTTCATGGTCCGTTCCGACATGTTGCCGCAAAACGCGCAGTCCTTCTCCACGTGCGTTTTGTCCTCATGAAGGCAGTAAAGGCAGAAAGAGTGTTCGTCCTCCTTAAAGACGTTCTGCAGCTGGCATCCAGGGCAGACCCTGAACAGCTTTCCGGGCGTCGAGCTTCCCTTCTCCTGGGCCATCTCCGAGACCGGGCCTGAGAAGCTTCTGGAGTCCTCCGAAGCGTAGCTCGACGAAATCTTCACCCTTGAGGGGCGCAGACGAATCCGACACGGGTCCCCGTTGATCGGATGTAGGATCGGTGGAGCTTGAGGCTCTTTTGACCGAAAATATCGAAGTTTTTGTGAAAAAGCGCGAAAAAATAGCACTAACGCTCGAGAGCAATAGCACGAGGATCCCAACACATGAACGTGCGGTAAAAATCTGAAGATGGCTGCCAGAGGCGGTGCTTAGGTAGAGGGCAGTCATTGGCTGTGGTCAGTATGACGCAGAGATCAGTGATTGGTTAATACTACGAAAGACAGATCAGAAACGAAACTGATACTGGTTTTTTCTTTACCGAGGATTCCCAGCCTGACGACGGGGAATATTCATGAGCATGTGAATCCATGCCAGACCCCATGCTGGAGAAATTACTCTGAAGTAATTGCCGTTGGCAAAATTAAATGGAACCAGACCATGACATTTTGCTCACCAGATTGGACAAGGTGGTCATTGGAGTTGAGGGAATTCAAGAACTGGATAGAGTTTGTTTCTGGAGGAAGATGGTCCTGTATTACCATGGGTGTCTTAAAATCGTTCTCATCTTGTATGGACTGTGGTGGGTCTCATGGTTCCTACCTCTTGCCTTTACTGTTTAACATCTACATGATATTATGGCTTTATGGTTAGCTTATAGAGGAAGGAGTCAAATTCCGAAACTATGAAGACTAAACACAGGCTATCTTCAGATGCAACAGGGAGCACAAACACAAATGGGGTGCAAGTGAATCTTAATATCATTAAAGTGTGCATGATTAAGAACTGACTCAGACTTAATAAGTCGAAGACTGGGATTCTCCTCCACTCAGTTCAAGCCAGCTTCCGATTTAACCACAGGTACACATGTACTCCAACATCCCCATAGCAGACAAGACTATCTTGGTTTCGACAAGGTTAAATTACTAGGGGTCCTATTCAACCCAACTATCTATGGAGTCTCATGTCAGTACCATCGAAAGCAGCACCAATTAGTATATTATGCTACAATATCATTTAAGGCAGTTTATTTCTGAATAGCATTGGTCAATCTTTTCTTGCGACATAGTTTGCAACACATAGATCACTGCAATGTGCCGTTTGTGGATGCCTCGCAAAGGGCCCAGAACTGCCTGCAAGTTCTAATGAATACCACAGCTAGAATGGTTACAACTACCCCGAGATGAGACCATGCCTTCCCACTTCTCTGTCAACTACACTGGCTTTGCGATTCAAGATGCTAGCTCCCACAAACAAAGCACTGTTTTGTGGAGCTCTGAAGTACCTTGGGAGCCAGTAGGAATGCAGGCAGGAAAGGCAGGTAAGGGTCAGGACACCAGAAGGTACAAAAGGAAGGTTCTTTATTAGTTGAAGTGTACAAGTAAGAAGATCCCTGGAACTCCAAGTTCCCTGCCTGCCAGTTATGCATTACATTCTGTCCCTCACCATTCCATATGCTATAAGATGCAGATCACTACAAGCTCCACTCTATATGAAGGATGAAGTCACCTGGTACTCCCCAGCTTGCTCTCAGATCCAGTAACCAAAACATTCTGGTCGTCATGAGTTTCAGACGTTCAGGGCCATCCTGACCTTCTATGCTTCAGGCAAAAACTAAAAACAACTTTATTGTTTGAAATCTAGAATTCGCCCCTTAAATGCTCAGCGCACTGAAGCCCGAGCAGTCAGAGCTTTTTGAATGAGCATGAAATTAAATAGGGTTGGTTTCTTACAGGACACAGCTATTGGCGTTCCTCTATAGTACAGCAGTTCGGGCTGGACTGCTTTTGACAGCAGGATCAATACTGTATTATAAACGGGTGGTTCCCTACTGTATTGGCATGCAGAATGATGGTCTGTAGGGTTGTCCAGAGCTATGCCAGAGGTTAAGATTGATTCTAAACCTTTCAGCAATGACCTAATTTGGTTAGCTGTTGTCTTACCTAGTGTTCAGATGTTTTTGCTCTTATTATCTGTGCTCAAAAGCTTCCTTTACTGGCAAGTACCTATTTCGTGTCCCTGATGTTTATGGCATATGGTTTCTTGATTTCGGTTAATTTACCATTATATGCCAGGGTTGACTCCAAGTATCACCCCTATTTCTCTTGTCTCTCTCACTTTGCCAAAAAGTGTGGAAAAAAGGGAACATCACATTGTCTTCTCAATACCTCAGGCACAGGCTTACTGCCTTACAACCCTAGATGTCCTCTGGGTATCTTGTATGATTCTGACCAAATTGTGTGATATTGGTCAAATCGATATCTTATGGCTTTCCCAAAGTGTACAAACCTAAGCAAATCCCCTTAACTTGGAAGGACCTAGGAACCAAGTAATCGCTGGTGAACAAAATGAAACCAAGTACACATCGCTGGGCAGCCCAAGAGCAAACCCCTCATTAAGTAACACGTTTCACATTTGTAACAATTGTATATCTCTTTCAACACAGAACCTGACAAAATAGTGCACAACATGCATCTTCGTGCTCACTAGACAGAATTGTTTCTATCCATAAAATCCAGAAGTATTGGCTTTATAAATTCTTATTACTAATGTAATGATAGTGTCCTTCCCTTTCTCAACTGCTTAAAGGACGTCTGTCAGCGATGCAGGTTTACATTCAGATTCCAAGGAAATTGGCAAGATTGAGCATCTGAATCCACAAAGTGAGAAGAACAATGATGAAGTAAAAGGCCTGCACACGATACTATGTGATCAACTTTCAACCCCACCTCCAGCTTAATTATGAGAAGATGACCGAACTATGATAAACTCGTCAATAGGAAGTACAGTGCAAGCAGTAGCAGTGTATTTAACATTAAGAATAACACGCTTTTGAAGGGATTTAAAACATCAAAAAGGTCACCACTTTAAGAAAAGATATTGCACATTTATTTTTAGCAATGCTGGCAATATACTGGTCATATTTCTTTTATCTCTAATTCGAGGCTGCCCTGCTTCCCCTCCTAAAGCATACCATTTGAGTACATGTACATTGATATTTATGGATATCTATGAAAAACTCGAACAACATGATTTTATGTTGGGAATATTCCTTAAATAGGTGTAGAGGCTATGGTAAAGAAAAACACTCAAATAATTGGTACTCTTTAAAAATGACGAATAGAAATGACGAATAGAAAAAAAGAATAAAAGCAACATTACCAACAATGTTACTCAAAATGAAGACATCAACGAAGAATAAACACTAACAAAGCAGTAGCTTTAAGAAAATAAGCTGCATTGTATTAACAGTCACAAATCTTGTTTCCTTTCTTGTAGTGCCTCCATCGTTCTTGGCCATGCCTTTGTTTCTGTCGTCATCAATCTGGGGATAATGTCACCAGGCCTTCCAGCCAATCGGGAGCTTGGAAGTGGGGTATTACCACTTGTCTCCTGGACTGCCAGCTCCAGCCTCTGGCTCCTGCCCCATCCCTCTGTCCAAATGTCACTGCCTCCTCGACCCATGAACATCCACCCCACCCCCTCACACACCTACTGGTCCTTTGCAATTAATGCTGCTCACCCCTGTGCTCCTGTATCTCCGCGAATGGGCACCAATAAAACAGAGATGGGACTAAGAGGTTCCCTTCACTGTTTTCCAAGGTAGCCATTTTGTTTTGTGGTATGACTTAAGAGCCATTGCACTATTTCTAAACTTATAAAACAGAAGCTATTAGCACCCTGGAAATCATGCTAGGTGCCAAAAGAGCTAACGTCTTCGTGGGGACAATGCTGGCAGGTATTAGCACTGGTGCACTCGTTGAGGGCCCGGGTTCGCTCAGGCTTGCAACTTGAGCCCAGGACTGATGTCAGTACCCCCCTGCACTCCCCACACCCCCGGGCTCAGACCCATATCTTGGATGTAGGACAACAACATCCGTTACAGTCCTCTCCTTATGGCTGGAATGCCCCATTAATGACAGTTTGCTCTCACCCCATACTGATTAATTTGTAATGCTGATGAGGTAAAACTGATGTTGGGTTTTCAGTTCTAACAATGATGGGTTTCCCCTCAATGTCATTGTTAAAAATGTGTCGGTATGTGTGTGTGCGAGCGCGCGCACACGCAGTCGCTTATGGTTGAGATACGGGGTGCTGAGGTATGGGGGGAAACTCATGGTTTAACATTCTTTCCCAATGTTTCCATTTTGTATGCTGTACCTCTCAGCTAGGGCGAGCCCGTGGTGCTAACCTGTGAGATAGAAGAGGGGTGTAGTAAGTACCTGACTTATTGAAGCAGGGTGACAACCGAGGGATGTGCTCATAATGCCATTAAGGTGCAAATGGGGCAACAATGCAGACTTGCAACACAAACAAAATAACGTGGTGCCTATACCAGAGTGATTAACAAGGCAGGCCGGAGCCTCGAACATTCCAAAACCAAGTATATGCACTGATGCGACATAACAAGAGTCAGTGTGTTAGATTTGTCCGAACTGTTTTGTTACATCAACATTCAACTCCGTAGAACAGGAAACCAATAAATATATAAATATGTTTGTGGTGCCCCAAACCATGATCCCAGTCACTCTGTAAAATCTCGCCCCAGAATGTATTACTAGAACAGAGTGATGCTTCCATGACAGAAAGGACCGGTGATAGATTACGTTTTTCAGCATGACTGTCAGTCTAGCCCCACGTTGTCCAAGGGAATAGATCTTTGCGTTGAGGCGCTGATCAAAACATCATAAACACCTTTGGATCAGGGTACTGTAGTCTGATCAAATACAGCGAGTGTTGCAATTGCAAAATTCAACACTCAAAGATATTGCTTGCAGCAGGCATGTCAAGAGGCGCTGAGCAATAACTACTCCACAAACTAAACCTCCCGGCCAAAAGTAGGGCACTAGAGACACCTGCCAACACAGCTCAAGTGGAATGACGCGACAGATTTTACCTTCACTGCAATCAACTTGTCTTTCTGTCAGACAGTCAAACTCGCTGATCATCAGCACAGCAGCTCACAAGGGGCCAAACTCAGTCTAGACCCGAAGCATCCCACCCCTTAAAGGGGCATTCTGATGCCCACTGAGCTAGAGCAGTAACACCTAGTCCAGTGAAAGATTTGTAGGACCCTTTACCAGAAATCATGTTCCTTTTGTCTCCTCCCTTCCTCAGAGCAGAATCCTGTAAGAGCAACTTTCAAAATGTCTTTAATCTCACAAGTTCCAGAGCGGCCAACCTGTCTACACCCTTCCAGGTTACAACATGACAATAGATGTGGCTCTACACTACAGTCACCCTAGCCGGACCAATGAAACAGACCACCGAGAATGATGTCACTGTTAGACAGGAGAAAGGGAGAAATTGCCCCGTGGATGCCAGGACCATGGGGCCCCAAAGGAAAACCCCAGGAATGACACACACATGCTGCTCCCAGCCACAATATAAACATGGGGTAGACTTGCACAAGAAATGAATTTAAGTATTAGAGGTAATTGCATTATCTTTATTGTCTGCAGCATTACAGATTACATTACTTTTAATGAAAAAATTGTTTTCTTACCTCTATTTTTACTTCTGCTTTATTGCTTTTTTCATGGGATATTCTAAACACAAACTAATAGTTCAACTACCAAAGCGAGACACTGATTTATTACTTAAGACTATAGTCGTCATGGGGTGTGCAAATCACACGGTGAGTGAAATTTCGCACCAGCAGTTGGGGCCCAGATAGACAACAAGACTGGTCCACAGTGAGGACACTTATGAAAGATCAGCTTGATTTCTGTGAACAATATCGATCCATTCACTGGGACAGGTTGAGCTCCTGCTTTCAGATTACACAACAGAAAAACAGAATGTGAAGGCAAATGAGTACCACCGGGCGTTACCTACACGCTCTTACGGTAAGCCCCCTTAAACATCTCAAGCTTTAGCCTCAAGGATGGCTAGAAACCCTGACTTTAAGGAGTCAAAAGAAGTTACTCCAGAGGCTTTGACACATATGCCACTGTGAGAATCTTTTTACACTGTGCTGATGGTCTCAGGTTGTCAAATGATTACATCAGAACTATCAGACTTCTCCCCGACAATACCAGCACCCGCAGACATACCTCTTTCTGTTGCCTCTCCAGCTCCTTCATGCGGATCTCCCGAGCTTCTGCACGGGCGGCACGCTTCGCCGCCAACCTTGCTTCTGCCTGTCAAGACAAAATGAGGGAAAAGGTTAGTTTGGGTGTGAAAAGACATCTGTGGCCAAAAGAACATCTCAACATCTACAGCAATCAACACAATAGGCACGATGTACAGAGTTATGCTATGTTGATTTATACTGCGCACCACTACCACCCGGGGAAGTCTCCAGGCGCCCGCGTGGCACTGCAAGAGAGGGGATTGGGGAAGTTAGTAAGTACAGGGTGAGAAGAATCAGGAGGAACTGGCATCTGAGTTTTGCTTTGCATGTGGGAGTTTGTGCGTGAGATTTTGTGTGTTGTAATCATATGGGTACGGTTCAGTGCCTCTCTGTGTGGCAATGTTTTGTGTTGGTGTTAGTGTGTTGAGTGGGGTTGTGGTGCGTTTGGTTGTGCGCACTGGTTAGATAGTGCCATAAGGGATCCAGAGCCATGGGTGGAAGTAGCTGTAAGCTTATCCAGTTTCTTGGTGTGTAATAGGGTCGTTGATGGTTTTATGGACTATGCAGGTGGTTGACTCTAGGTGTTCTTCAACATCTAGAGATGCTCGGTGTGAACATAGAATTGATTCTTGGTTTGTTTTTGTGTAGTGTGGCTAGTCCAAGTTCTGGTATGGCGTCAGTTATGTTGGAGGAGCAGGAATGGCAGAATGGGTTAGTAAGTAGGTCAGTTTGTTGGAGACTCTGGAGCAGCTCTTTGGTTGCAGCTTGAAGGTATCTTGCCCGTGTGATCTGTCATCCAGGCGGCCAGGACACTTCCACCACTTTTGGATACAGTCCCTGGGGGTGGACCAGTGCAGGAGGATCACCTTGGTGAGGGGTCTGGGACACCTGATGGTGAGACGCGGTATCTCTCGCTTCCCTGTTACATCTTTACCCCCATCCTACCAGGTAGGATATATAGAAACTCTAGCCCGCCCCCTTTTCCTGCACAAACACTTTCACATGGACATCCCGCTTTGGGAGAAAACAGACTCACACCCGAGCCGTGTACCCGACATGTCCCACTACTATAGTCAGGCAAGGTCAGGCAATTACTAACAATTACTCACACCTGACAGCCATTAAACTTCCCGATACGGATAAAAGACAGAGCACGCTCTGAGCAAGGCAAAGCACACGAAGGTACAGCAGTTTCGAGTCAGCAGCTGAATGAGGTAAGAAAGACAGCCCCAAGGAGGGTTCGTAATACGGGAAGCACCCTTGACCTTTTTGGCAGGACGCGGTTACTTTCAAGAATCCATCAAGGCAGAAAGCGTAGGGCTGGGAAACTAGACTGAAGAATCCTGCATTGTGTGACAGAGATACAGAGGGCCCGTCCGCTTAACTGACCAAGGCGGGGAGCAGCAGCAGATGCCATGATATCGTCTTTGGCTCCACGAACAAAGAAGTGACGAAGAGATCAACCCAGCCATTGATTTGGGGAGACAGAAGGAAGACCAGTCTGTGTTGAAGTCAAGGTTGCAAGCGGAAACATTGTATAAGGAGCACTGGCATGAACATTGATAAACGCGTTTGATGAAAGATGCGAGTAAAGCTAAACTGCTGATGAATGTTTGAAATGTCGGAAAGACAATACCGTTGACAGAGTGGTACGGCACCATGTGGGTGCTCAATGAAAAGTCTCTCTAAGGTATCCCGCCAAGAGCAACAAAAGACGAGAAGAATTATGTAACGTGAATCAAGGTGGTCCTGCGACGGTGCAAGTAAAACCCATCACACATTCGAAAGTCTTCGATTCCGATATCAAAAGGGATACGAGCCTGAACAAGGGGGATCCATGGTCCAAGCCCGAACGAGGGAGACCAATTGTGAACTTGTGAATGTGAAAACCCTGACAAAGGAAATTAACTTTTGTGTTTCGTTTGTTACATCACACCCTCTGCAATAAGAGACTTGTGCCTATCTGCACTGTTTGATACCATGCCTTCCTTACACCCGGTTCTTGATTGTGGTTCTTTGGCCCATCTTGTCTCCACTCTAGTTGTTGGATACCTGTCTGTAGTTGCTCGGGTCTTCTGCGCTTTCTGATTCCTTTTTTATCAGTGGTTTAATGTATGCTGATTTGAAGGACGACCGTTCTGTTCCTCTTTTGAGTGACAGATTCATTAGGTTCCGGAGGTGTCTCACCGGGGTTCTGTGGTTGAGGATTCCTTTTAAGATGTCAGGGGTCCTTTGGGGATTTCTGCAAGGTTGGTGCCCTTGATCAGTTTGACCAAGGTTTATTCTATGTTTGGTTCTAGGCAGGTGAGTTTTGCTGTAATCTGCATTTCGCCCAGTGTCTCTGGTCCGGCAATCAAGGTTGGATTTGCCCAGGCTATGTTGATGGTCTCCTGGATTGTATCTATTTTTGATCTCAGGTGGTTGGTGATGATGTCAGAAAGTGCTTAATAGAAGAATGTTTTTTAAAAAGTCTTTGATGATTTTGAAGAGTTCTTTCTATGGATTGTTTGCCGATTCTATTCTTGTGGCATAATAGTACTTTTTTGCTTTGAGGACTGTTGCTTTGTATAGTTTGAGTTGTCTTTGGTATTTTATTTTGTCGGCTGTATTGTTCTCTCCATTTTCTTTTGCAGTTTTTCTTTTTTTTAGTTCTTTCAGTTCTTCTGTGGACCATTTTTCCGCCAGTTATTTTGGTGCAGCTTTTTAAGTCATCCTTTGAAAATGAGGTGTTTCCAGTAAAGTAGCCAACATTGATAAAAGCACTTTATGCTATAAACACACACTAAAATGTGTTCTCTCTCTTTTGTTATCATCAGTTACACAAAATGTTTTGATTCAAGGAAAAAAACGAACACCATCAGACAAAGCAATTCAACAGCAGTGCAGATGGTCTTTTTGTGCATCGACGGATGCAACTAGCATGGGGTAGGTTTGGACTGGGCCTAAGTAATCGATATTACAGAACCAGACAGCGAACATGCAACATCTCATTTCAACATTCTATGTTTTCCTTTTGGTCTAGCCAAAATGTTTACTTCTTGCTCCAATGGCGAAGCGAAACACAGATCGCGATTACATCCATTAGCTCCCTACTGACAACTCACATATTGCTGCAAGTATACCATGGTAACACTTTAAAACAGCGGTCTTGTAGGGAGATGGAGTGGAAGAACTAGAAAGCTTGTGATATTGGAGTTCATACCGCTCTTTGGAAGGGATAGCATTGATTTCCAGACACACAATTGGCATAATCATACGTATTTGACTTTTGCCTCACTCATAAACCAACTCGTCCCTGCATATTTTAATTGCAAGAGGAAACTGGTTTGAAATGAGCCCCTTGCTAGTTAATGTCTGGAAGAACAGTTTTCAGTTTTTGGAGACCGAGGGATAATAGATCATGTACAGGAATAAATTAAGTTGTTATAATCATGAAGCTACCACTCTGGGAATTCGGGTATTTTATTATACGCCAGCTGCATACAAGCATCTTGCTACGAAGGTCCTCCCTTCCAACTGTCATCTGCGTGTGATAACATTCCACAATTCCATTGTACAATAGTCATCACGCGCATAACTGGATACTACAGTATATGCTTCTCCTTATACATGCATTCATCTGCTATGCACATGGTACAACCATATTAATTAAAATTCTACATTATAATAGAAACCAGACCTGGACACATTTTGTAAAACATAACTAGCAAAACATAATTTACAACTATACTGTACATTCCAGAGTGGCTGCATAACAGCAAAGCACAATATGAAACACTAACCGTATAAATCATGCTTTATGGTTCTTCTAACCCACCAACTCCCAAGGCTACACACGTCAATACATACATATTCATCATACTTGACTGGTTGTCGTCTCATGCGAGCCGCTTACTCACTTCTCTCTCTCTCATGTGCCCTGCTCATATATGTCCTCTTGCACCTGGGCCCTGTTCACCATCCATTCAATCTCCCTTTTCTATTCTTATCCCCCTTATGTAAGTGCACTCTCATGCCCATCTATGGTCCTACTCTCACTTCCACTCTCCATTAGATGCAGGGCTTGTCGCTGCACTATTGTTTCTCCATTCTTCCACCATTCGTCATTCACATACCCATCCATTCTGCTACCAATTCCTTCAACAGCTAATCTGGCTGCTTCGTTATTCCTCATCACCGCCACATAATCTTTACTCCATTTTTTCCCCTTCACCTGTCACAATATATCTCATCCCCACTTCGGTCACAACAAAGGGGTCAGAATAATGTGAGCCCTTTTGGTACTCCACATAGATTCTTTACTGTCACAATATCCCCTACTCTTACAGGATTTCCTTTACTGTTCCATCCCTCTGCGTCACACCCCTTCCTGGCCCCACTGTCCGATTTCCCACATTATTCCTTCTGCCCACCATCCATCAGACATCCAATGCGGATACACTCTTGATCACATTATTCTTCCTCTAATTTTCTCAAATGGTGTCACACCTGTCGTAATATGTGGTGTATCCCTTTATGCCACATCATCTCGCAACCTTTCATCCTCCAATCCATGTTATTTGCCTATGCCAATTGTGTACACTCTTTGATTATACCATTGTATAGTGCAGTGCTGTGGTTCACAATCCCAAGTTTCCCAATATACTTTTACATTTCCTGTGACACTAACTGCACCCCATTATCTGATACTATAACTTTAGGGTACTGCCCTCTCGCAAACAACTCCTCCATAAATTCTATCACTCGTCTGGTCGTTATGCTTTCGAACCACCTGGACGCACAGACCACCAATACGATAGCAAATATGTTCTCTGGACCCACCATCCTCATGGAACACAAAAAGTCTATTGCTACTTTCTCTCCCACACACTCCGGTATTTCAACCTTGCCCGTTTCTTGATAATCGGTTTTTAAGGATTTGTTACTCATGTTAGAAGGAACACATGCTCCCACTTCATCTTCTACCAATTTATGCCCGGTCACCAGAATCATGCCCTCAATCTGCGTTTATTCAAACTCTTTCCCATTTGATCATTTTGTATAAGCCTTGTCCAATCCTTTCTCAAAACAGTAGGGGTTATCAATTTCTCCTCTCTTGTCACTCAGAACTGCTCAACCCTTCCCTTACTTTAAAATATGGGGACACCCTTGCCTCCTCAGTCTTCCACCCTTGCTCTATATACTCCATTGCTTTTGTCATTTCTAGTTCTGCTTCCAACAAGACTGACTAGTTGATTATGTCTGATGTGGTCGCATCCAGTTGTGCAATCCATTCCCCGCTTCCGTCGTCTTCTAGTTCCCACCCCCTTCCCTGGTGGCCTGGACAAACAATCCGCCACAGGATTGCAACTTCCGAGGATATGTTCCACCTCACAATTATACCTTTGCATTGCTGCCAACAATCTTGCTATCCTCAGAGTAGCTAACCCCGACCCTCTTGTGGAAAATAAATGCATCAAGGGTTTGTGGTCACTTCTGATTTTATACAAAACTACCCATACAAAGGTCCTGAAATACTTTGACGCCAAATAGCATGCCAATTCCTCTTTTTCTATAGTGGAATATACCCCCTCCGCTTCTGATAAAGCTCTTAAGACAAAAGCTATGGGCACTTCTGTGCCTTCTCTCATTTGACTTAACGCAGCTCCTAATCCTTGCATACGTGCGTCCAGTTACAAATGTCATAGCTGCAGAATCAAACTTATACAACATAGGTGTGTTCGCTACCTCGTCATTCATACAATTAAATGCTTTCTCCTCTTTCTCCCCATGCAAACCCCTTCTTCACTTTTAGAAGTTCTCTTAAAACTGCACACTTGCCTGCAAGATATCCTCAAAATGTGACATAACACTCAACCCCAGGAATGACCTTAACTCATCCTTATTTCCTGGGGATTTCACTTTCTGTATCGTCTCTATCATTTCTGGTATGGTTTTCAGCCCTTCCTTTGTCAATGCATGCCCTAAATAAGACACTTGTTCAACTTTGAACTGACATTTTTCCCTTTTCACTGCGAGCCCCGCTTCCTTTAATCTGTGCAATACCTCAAACTCCATCATATTCTGCCTCACTTTTCGCCCTTACAAGAATGGCATCCTGGAAACATTTGACACAAGGAATGTCTCCCAACAGCTCTTCCATCACCCTCTGGAACACCGCTGATGCCAACCCAAATGGCATTCTGTTGTACTTGTATGCCCCCCCCATGGGAGTGATGAAAGTGGTTAATGCGCAAGATGTTTGTTGTAAATCCACCTGGTGGTATGCTGATGAAAGGGCCATGGTGCTGTACCACCCTGCTTCAGCCATAGTCATTAATATTTTGTTCACTTTTGGTAGAGAATAGCTATCCAACCATATAGTCCTATTGAGATCTCTCAAATTTACACATAATCTAATGAGTCAGTCAAGACATTGCGGAACTACTATTGGAGATAACCTTTCACTGTTCCTAATCGGCTCAATGATTACTGCCCGATATTGACCTTGCAATTCTACTTTCACTTTCTCTCTAACCCCCAAAGGGAACATTCTGTCCTTGTGCATGAATGGCACTGCCAACTTTTCTGCGACAATATCCTTGGAATTTCCTATCCCTTTCTGAAAAAAACTTCAAATCCAACCTGTCAGATTTGTTCTCCCTTGCAGTTCTGACATGTTCCATCGTCCCCAGATGCAATTCCATCCCTAGTCTCCCTTGTCCCACAGTCCGATTTTGTTGCTATATTATATATGCTTTCCCTTGCACACTTCACTGATCATATGAGCTGGTATCTTTCGCAAATCCTAACATACATTTTTTCTGCACCGTACGCTCTTATTTTTATATTACCGACATGCAGCGTATGCACCTTCCCTGCCCTAATCTCTTTGTAGTGTTGCTCTGATATTATCATCAGGTAGGGCGATCCAGAGTTCACCAACATTTTCACCACTTCGCCCGCAGTTTCAATTTCCACTTCCGGTGGTATCTAATCCTCATTATCATCCTCCACCTCACCCACAACATTGACTACCTTGTTACACCACTTCCCTTCCTCTTCATCCACATATTTTACCCCTTTCTCTACTAACTTATTTGTTTTGCATAGCCTGGCAAAATGCCCCAATGTTCCACACTTCCTACACGTTCCCCTCATCGCAGGACATTCTTTTGCATTCATAGTGTGCTTTTCAAACCCACACATCATGCACTGTCCTTTCCTTGCTTCGTGTGGTGTTTGAACCCCCCCCTTCCACCAGCCTTTTTTTTTTTAACAATATTTGCCTTTCCTTCATCATTCCCTAGACCCTATTCTTTTTCACCTTCACCCACCCTTTGTACATTCTCTTTCCCCACTCTGGCCTTCACCTCCTTTAAACATTTACTTGTTAATTTCATTCCCTTCCCCTATTTTCAAAGCCTCTTGCAATGAAGGATTTTGGCTGCCATAAGCGTTCTTGGATTTTAGGATTGGATGTATGCATCATCAAATGATCATATATATATATATATATACTCATCCTCTCTTCCTGTGAATTGACAATGCCAGCAAGCCCCTTAAATCTGATAAGCACATCAACAGATTCCCCCATATTCTGTTGCCGCATAAAAAATGGTTTATCTTTCTAAAACCACATTTGTCTGTTTCTCAAGCAGAGCATCAATTTTTTCATAGCCTTGCCATACAAACCTCCGCCTTCTCATCTTGCATCCTCCCCCTACCCTCCTTCCACATCCGGTAACTTCTTTATTATTCTCACAGCTTCTGCACCCAAGCAACACATGAGAGTTGAGAATTTACTCCCCTACCGAAGCCACGAAATATAATTTGAATAAATCCTTCCAATCCTCCCATTGCACTGAAGGTTCTCCTGGGGTTGCCAGAAATGTAGGCAGAGGCTCCACATTTTGAATTGTTGGATTTTCTTAGTCACTTGCCAGATGTAGGTACCACATAGTCTCCATATTCTATTCCTCAATAGATATTTCTCGTTGACACTGCTGCCGTGTTGACAATTGAACCATATTCCCACCACAGATCTTTTATTTCCAACTCTGCCCCTTCTTGTGATTTTCTTAATCAACTGGGCACAACGGGTAGGTACCACACCGTCTCCATGATCTGTATCCCAAAAGATGGCTCTCGTCAACACTGTTGTAACACTGACAATTGATCTGTATTTCCACAATAGATCTGAATTGCCGCCTCTACACCTTCACAACCAGCCATAGTTTATTCCACATGGCCACACATTTCCACGCTGAACAGGTCTGTCTAGGATTGCTTATTTTCTTTCTATGCCTTCAACGGACACCCAATTTATATACTTGTCCAACACTCAGATGTTTTATGAATGGGAAAAGTATCTACTACTGAAAACAACACAATTGTCTCTGTCCTGAAGACGGCCATTATCAACACCAAGACCAACGGTACCAGAGAGAGTTCCGTATGAGTCAAAAAGGCCGAAACATATGTCGATTTGTTAATAGGAACTGTTTTATCTTTTTGATTCCTATCTCTCACACTTAAAAAGTGTAATAGGGCAGTTGGCGTGTACGAAGCACCCCGCAGCTACCCCACACCAACTCAAGTTAATTCAAAACAGAGTGGTTAACAAACTAAATGCAGCACTAGATCACCCGCTCTGGCCAAAAACCTTTGAGGCATACATTAGTAGTTGGGAGACTCCAATATCTTTTGACTCTTCCTTGTAATCATCTGTGTTTATTTCTGCAGTAATATATACTGTTTTTTCCCGTTACTTATCTGGATGGAATCTGACATCCTGATAGGCCTGGTGGATTCTCACCAGCTAGATTGTAAGTGATTAGCACAGTTTGTTTTTATAGATTTAGGTGTCTTTTGTTTTTATACATTTGTGATTTGATAAATAAATCGGAAAATAAAAAGTAAAGATCTGTGTTAATTAGATGTCATTATTTAGGTGTGGTATTTGTAATTTTAAAATTATATAAGATTACCTTGGATTTAACCTGGTGCGACTCAGGGTCTTTAGGTAGGGGAAGGCGACCTATCACGCCTTGCTTCTCACGTATCAGTCTCCCACTGATAGTGCCGCCCCCCCCGAAAACAAAAAACTGGGAGTACCCAATTTTGCTTTCCTCAAGGACAGCTGCAGCAAGGCTCCTTAACAGCAGTTGCAATCTCATCTTGGCACCC
The DNA here is from genome assembly GCF_040938575.1 of Ambystoma mexicanum. NCBI lineage: Eukaryota > Metazoa > Chordata > Amphibia > Caudata > Ambystomatidae > Ambystoma > Ambystoma mexicanum. Next base: position 872,217,807 of record NC_090931.1, read on the forward strand.
TATAAAGCCCAAGAGTGAAATCTCTGTGAATCAGTCATGCAAGCACTGCGAGCATAAGGACCATGCGCTGGAGGGGGCTGAAGTTCTATCTCAGAATCAGGAGCGTATATCATAAACCAGGCCAGCACCAACAGCTTTGAACCAGTCACACAAAATCTATAACGTCCAGCTGTCTGTGGAGCGCTGGTCCAGGGTTTGAGAGATATTGCAAGACATCACTAGGAGCCCTATTCCACTTCTTTCCATGATCTGATTGTTTAATCAGAAGTGTAAGCACCTAAAGATGATTATGCATCATCTGGGAGGCGAATCTCATTATCCTGGTCAAAAGGACCTCTGCCCACACACTGACTAATGGTTTTCAGCTCTTGCATTATTTAATAACGTAGAAGATACCTACTTAAGTAATACAACCCGAGGAGGGGGGGCATTACCTGTCTGGTAATGCCCCGGAGTGTCAGTTACCAGCCCGAGCGAAGTGAGGGCTCTTTAATGTAAGCCCCTAGGCATTACCAGTCCGGTAATGCCCCCACATCGAGGAGTCTATTGCCATTAGTACACTTTGTACCAGGGTACTAATAGTATTTTTCTCGAGTTAAGAAACCGCGGGTAAACAGTTCCTCAACTCGAGGAACAAAAAAAAGCAATGAAATGGCCGTCATGGATCGGGGAGAACGGACTAAATGTAGTCCCTTCTCCCTTTCCATGGCGGCCATTAAAAAGTGTTTTTAAAAAAGTAAACAAAGAAAATGTCTGCCAGGGAATGGGGAGAAGGGACTACACGTTGTCCTTTTCCCCTTTCCATGGCAGCCATCTGTGAGGGGGAAGATGTTCTGTGAAAACTACTGTTCCCAGCGCCAGTGAGGGACAACGCAGCACAAGTTAAGTGGGGGAGGGATTTGGGGGCTTAAATATGATGAAAAGTGGGGTTGGGGGGAGGGGGTGCAGGGAACATACTTTCCGGATTCCCACTGAGGGAAGATGGCGCCCTTCTGCTCTGAGAAGGCTCCGAGCTGGGTCTGTCCCTGTGTGGCAAGGACCCCGTTCCGAGCACCCACATTGGCTGGGAGGCTGCAAACCCCCCTCCCTCTCGCCAGGTACTAATGTGAAGTAATCTTAAACACTAATAGAAGTAAGGATATCTGGGGGATTTTAGGGAATACTTCTAGCACATAGGGGACTCCATAGGGGCATAGCCTATCCTTTACACACCGCAGTAGCCGTATTAGGATAGAGTGGTCTGCGAGCAGTTCACGTATGATGTGGATTATAAAGACTGTTCCATGATTCTGACTAGTAGAAAAATGTGTGGCGTGGGGGCGCTCCAAATTAACGGTTTGTCAACCCCTCGCAGATGTTGGTTTCTGTCGATACCTGAACAACACTGGAGCAAAGACCAAGAATGAGGCTACATGGTGAACAGTCTGAGCTGTTACCAGTAAGAGAATCTCCTCCATCTTAGTTTCCTTTTACTCAGATCAAAATGTGAAACGGTTCTACTGCAGGAATCATTTCCGCATCTCATTAGGCTAGTAGTGTCTTTCACAGCTAGCTCACGGTCAGTGTGAAAAGCGTTCATGACAGGCACCAGGTCCACTTAACAAAAAGTGACAAACTAAAAATGAGCTGAAAAGTCATTTTACTTTTTTAGAAATGTTTCAAGGAACAACTTTGCTCTCCCTCACCACAAACCAAACACATTATCTTACCCTAGAAAGCGCTTATCTTACCCTAGAAAGCGCTGGTCTACTCTAAAAGGACAGAGTCAGCTAAATATACATGAAAGTAATTTCAAAGAAATATCCAGCATAACTTTAACAGCTCCCTTTGTAGACTCTTCCCAACCAACTTTATTCTATGAAGCATATGCTGTAGTAACATAGTCACATTTTTTAAAACTGTATACATTTTCCAAAATAATGCACCTGTTTAAAAGTGTACTTGAAGTGGTAAACCGGTTTCTGCTGAAAATAGCATTCATCAGGATTAGTACATTATGGGGCGGTCCGGGATCAACCAGTTCGCTCACTCGCAAAAATGTTATTATATTTTTCATCATAGGTGGCACAGGAGACTCCCAGGTCATCATGGGAATAATTTACAAGTATAAGAAATCATTCTCGACAGAGAAATCGGAAATTAGGGCCCTGATTTTATCAGCAAGTAATTCAAGAGCTCCGGGGCCCAATGGTCTGTTAAATTATAAAGTCAAAGAGGATCCAGACGGATGGACAGAGAACATGTATTCCTTATTTGCAAAAATAAAGAGAACTAAGCAGATTCACGTTTCGTGGAGTTCTTCGATTGTTGTACCCATGTTCAAGAAGGGTGATAGGGCAGAACCATCGAACTATAGACCTATCACCCCTCTTGATGTTATGGGCAAGATCTTCGGTGCTTTAATCTTGCAAGCCCTTAGCTCTTGGAGCATGGGCTCCGGACATTTCAAGAAATGGAAGGCAGGTTTCGAAAAGGGAATAGGAACCTCCCTTAACCTTTTTTTTTATCAATCATATTAAGACCAGTGTTAAAGCGCAACCAAAGATGAAGGTACATATGGCATCAATAGATCTTGTGCAAGCATTTGATATGATTGAGAGACCGAAACTATGGGCCAAGCTAAAAATAGAATTGCCCAGAGGACCTGAGAGAAACACTATTGGTGCTACACACAAATACCAACATGCGTGTTAAACAGGATAAGAAAGGCAACCTTACTGAGCCAATAGCAACAACAAAGGGTCTGAAACAAGGTTGTAGATTGGCCCCTACGCTATTAAACCAATTTATCTCAGACATTCCCCTAGCTTTTGAACAAACCAGAATGTTTCCTCCTAGAGTTGCAGGAATTGTAGTAGGTCGTCTACTATATGCAGATGACGTGATTCTGCTTGATCAAACTAAGGTGGGTTTAGGGGGGCGTGGCCTGGAGCTGATGGCGTGCAGTGGCTGATCCGCTGAGCTCTGGCCGAGACGCCGTTTCCTGATCCTTTTTCTCCGGCATACGAGAAGCAACAACCCGCTGAAAAGAACGCAGTTGTGGGGGAAGAGGTTCCCTCCAAGAATCTCTCGAAGGGGTGATTATCGGACCCCCTGGACAGCAGTGGTGGGCCCGGAATACGCTCCCTCCCCCGCCGGGGCCGGCTCCAAGATGGCGGCCTGAACAGCTTGGCGGGGTCCCCGTGTGGAGCACACACACTTCCGCGCTCCCGGGCCTGTGCACCAGTCGGGATCGGAGAGGAGGCGTCAACTGGCGACACCCGACCGAGGCAGGCGCCGGAACCCCGAGCTCTCGCCCTGCTCCCCCTCCACCGCAGAGATCGGCCCCGGCTGGCAATACGCGCCGACGAGGGAACACGCGAGGGTCCCCGAACTCGCGGACCCCCGCACCACGACCAGACAGCGAGCGCTCGGACAGAGGAGCACACAGAAGAACGCACCGACGCTGCCAGCCTCTGGACCCCAGGAGCCATCCCAGAGTGAACACGGGACGCAGGAGCCTGGCGAACAAGGTGCGTGCAACCGTAAGACACCCGCTAGCGGGACCCCCGGTTCCGCCCTCCCTTGTCGCCGCCTGCGCCCACCTCCTAGGCTGGAGCATCTCCACTGCTGGGCCCCACACGCCCCAATGCCTATACGCCTGTGACCGGAGTGCAAACGCGGTGGGGGCATCGATAGCGAGAGCCTGGATAAGCCTGTGGAGGCCCGGAGTACTCACGTCACTGGCGGCCAGCGCCCCAGATTTCTCCCAATTACACTCATCGAACACTCTGGGTACGCTCTACTCGAGAACCTCCCTTCTGGACACATAAGTGGCCCCGAACTTTTTCACTCCAGCGGTTGCACAGATCTCGAACTTTAGCCCACCTGCTCCCCCAAAATGGCCGCCAAAAACAAAACTAAAGCTGCCACCATGGATTCCTTTGTTTCAACTAGGGCTAAGACCCCCACCCAAGCCAAGACTAGCCCCACCGAAAACACTCGGCCGACTGAGGCGGAGGCCAGTGACAACCACACCCAAATCCTCGACGCTATTGCCTCATTGAAAACCGATATCGACTCCAAGATCGATGAGTTTAAGATAGATATACAACTCATCAGACAGGATGCTCGCAACTTGGCGGAGAGGGTGTCGACCTTAGAGAACACGGCAGAGGATACGTCCGGGACCTCTGCAGCCCTACATTCCGAAGTCTCGAACCTGAGAAGGAAGGTCGCAATCCTCGAGAAAAGGGCTGAAGAGGCCGAAGGTCGGGCCAGGCGGGGAAATATCAGGATCCTGGGAATCCCAGAGGGGAACGAGGGCTCGAATACCACATCCTACGTCGAAACCCTGCTGATACAAGAGATTGGAGCCGGCAAGCTGTCACAGGGGTTCGCGGTCGAAAGGGCCCACATGTCCCTCCAGAAACGGCCGCCCCCCGGCTCACACCCACGACCAATAATAGCCAAGATATTAAATTTTCAAGACAGGGAAATTATATTGAGACACTCCAGGGAAACAGGTCCTATCGAACGAGGAGACTCCAAGATCTCCATATACCCAGACTACACTCAGAAGGTGCAGAGGGATAGGAATTCATTCATCCCGATCAAGGCTAGGCTTCGCCAACTGAACTTTAAATACAGGTTGCTCTACCCGTCCCGCCTAAGAGTCATCTACAACGGCCGAGTGGTATTCCTCGACAACCCGGAGGCAGCCAACATGTGGCTAGAAGATAATAACCTTGCTGAAGGCAAAGACGCTCCACGGAAGGAAGACTAAACCCCATAGACCTTTCCACGGCGCCCGCACGCGGCCATAAAGCGTGCATGAAACGCACATTGCCGGACCCCAGAAGGTAATCCAGTCAACAGTTTGCCATAGGAAACGGCCCTCGCTCGGCCCTGCTGCCTCGCACCAGCCCCACCCCCAGCGAAAAACAAAATCGGGCCAGTTCTTCGCCCGACCCGACTCGCGCCCGATCCCCGGATGGGTTCAGACGGCTCGAGTGCACCTGAGCACCGCGACAGAGTTGTAGTCGCTGGGTGCACCAGTTTGAGTTATGTTACCAGTTTCGTTAGTTTCAGTCTTCGTTTCACTAATGCCAGTAAGACACAAGATGGACACAGGCGATAAACCAAGTGATTGCGAACCAGATGCCGCCACCATGCAGCCCGCTATCCGCGGCCTGACACCACACCAGGTCACAGGGATGGTATCTCATCCCAAATCCAGAACACTGAACCCATGGCGTCACATCTTACCGTGATGACGTGGAACGTGAGGGGAATGGGCTCGTACCTCAGAAGGAATCGCATTCAATCCTACCTCAGAAGAAAGAAAGTCTCGATTGCGATGTTACAAGAGACCCATCTCACGGAGGACGCAATGTCCAGGCTAGCAGACCGATGAGAAGGGACTTTGTGTGGGTCCCCATACTCCAAATATGCGAGAGGCGTACTAATATGGGTGAACCCGAACGTGCCCTTCCAGCTACAGGGGTGTGAATCCGACAAGGCAGGAAGATTCGTGATAATGTGGGGCACCATAGAACAGACGCCGATTTGTCTGGCCAACACATACTTCCTACAGCACGGAATTCCGTCATACCTCAGCGTATTAAATGCCAAGTTGGTTCATATGGGGTGGAGACTTCAATTGCGTCATGGACACAGCAATGGACAGATCCCTTCCTCCCCCCCAATCAAGCAACCCCGCAACTCGCACCCTGACGGAAACAATCAACCAACTTAACCTGGTGGACATCTGGAGGGCACAACACCCAGCTGACAGGATCTACTCACACTACTCAGCCCCCCATGGAGTCCACACAAGAATCGATTACTTGTTCATAGACAGGGAACAGGTACCATTGGCAATAGCTTCCAAGTACTGGGGGAGATCTATCTCTGACCACTCCCCGCTGAGCATGCAATGGCAGCTAAGGGGACCCAGACCCCCGATTCCCTTGTGGAGGATGCCCACCGCGACACTAGATGACCCGGAGTTCAGAGAAGATCTTGCCGACAGATTGGAGGATTATGTCGAAATCAACAAAGGATCGGTGTCCACCTGGAGCACACTCTGGGAAGCCATGAAAGGTGGTCACCAGGGGAGAAATCATATCCAGAGCTGGCGGCATCCGCAGACAGTTAAAGGCGACCCTGGAGACACATGAAGCAGAGATCACCCGCATGGAAGCCACCTCAGACATTTCTCCAGAGGTCGAAGTGAAACTGAAAGTAGCCCGTGAAAATTGTCCGAAATCCTGGGATAGACTGGAGAAATTTGACTATGCAGCATACACCACTAGATCCCACAAAGAGTCAGACAAACCAGGCAGACTGCTGGCCTGGCTGTGTAGGCGTGAACACCCCAAACACCTGCCCACGGAGATAAGGGATGATGAAGGAGTATCTCACAAGACGCAAATGGGGATCAACGAGGCATTCGCTAAATTCTACTCAAAACTGTATGCCCACGAAGCCCAGATACCCACCGAGTCATTAATAGAAACTCTGGAAGAGATAGGCCTACCCCGAATATCCAGCGAGCAGAGAGACGAACTGGAGCTGGAGATCTCTCCCGAAGACGTTAGGGAGGCTATCAGGTCGCTCGCCACCAACAAGGCCCCTGGCAGTGATGGCCTCCCGCCCGAATTTTACAAAACATATGAATCTATTCTCACTCCCATCCTACACGAAGTTTACCAGGAGGCCTATGCGAACGGGATCTTGCCCAGTACAATGAAAGAGACTATAATCATCCCCATGCTTAAGCCGCACAAACCACCCACTGATTGTGACTCCTATCGACCTCTGGCTATGCTAAACTATGACAGCAAGATCCTCACCTCGATATTGGCCAGCAGACTTGCTAGAGTGAACCATAATCCACGAAGACAAGAATGGATTCGTTCCCGGACGTAACACCACAGCTAATCTGAGGAGGCTACAGCACATCATGGCCGAAACCTACGAGTCCGATGAAGACCTAGCGATACTGTCACTCGACGCCATCAAGGCCTTCGACTCCATCTATTGGGAGTGGCTTGTGGAGGTCTTGAGGAATTTTGGTTTTGGTAAAGGATTCATTAGATGGATCCAGGTACTCTACAACTCCCCGACGGCCAGGGTCAAGACAGGCAGAACACTATCGGAATCCTGGGAAATACAGAGGGGCACGAGGCAGGGATGCCCACTCTCGCCCATGCTATACATACTGGGTCTAGAACCGCTCGCCATATACTTCCGACAACAATTCTTCGATGCTGGTATTAAGGTGGGCAACGTCTACAACATAATATCGCTATATGCAGATGACGTCCTTCTCTACCTAAGGAATCCCGAGGTCAATGCACCGACTGCACTGGAGGTACTCGATAACTTTGCGAAATACTCTGGAATACAGTTCAGCAGGCACAAATCCTCTGCATTCCCCCTAGCCAGATTGCGAGCCACCCCAGCAAACGACCTCCCGCCCATAGGGATAAAGTGGCAACTAGACAAGTTCCGGTACCTAGGAATTAATGTGGGCCTCACTCCGCAGCTCACACATGAGCACAACACTGAAGTCGCAGTCACCAACCTCCGAAGATCTATAAAATTCTGGTCCAAGCTCCCACTAGCGATGGTGGGAAGAGCGGCGATCACCAAAATGATAATTCTCCCCAGATTCCTATACTTCTTTGTGAATATTTCCCACTATGTTCCGCCGCACTTCTTCAGGAAATTGGGGGCAATCATCGGGGACATTTTGTGGGGCCCCCATAGGCACAGACTGTCACTGGCCACGTTAACTCTGCCACATAAAGAGGGAGGAATAAAACTCCCAGACCTACAGCTCTACTACCTGGCCGCTCAGCTCAGCCACATCACGAAATGGTTATCGGATGAACCAACGGCTGAATTAGGGCTACTGAAACAACACCACACCAACCTAATCCCTAAAGAAACTCTGTGGTACCCTCTCCGGCAACCCTTGGACATCCCCCTAATCGTTCAGCTCGGCAGGAAGATATGGGCCAGGACCTGTTACATAAGGAAGGTGAAGCACCCGTACTCTCCTGACAACCTTATAGTGGTGGATGTGTGCAAAACGAGGGCAGACCTCTCTGTAGCTAGGAGATGGGAGGAAGCTGGCATATACACATGGGGGGACTTGTTTGGAGAAGAGGGATTCAGGGACTTCGAGTCACTACAGGACATTGAAGGACTCTCCAAGGGCCAATTTCTCTGGTACCACAGACTCAAACAGGCCGCCAAGACACAGTGGAACAGCTGGCCAGAGGAACCCACTCCAGACCCGCTGCTGCAGGAACTGCATGACCTCTCGGATGGTTGGAGACCAATCTCCAGGCTTTACAACAAGCTCATCGATAGACCTAATCCCAAAGGATTGACACTGAAGGCGAGATGGGAAGTAGACCTTGAAACACCACTCACCGACAAGGAATGGGAGAGAGCACTAATACACCCCAAGAAGGTGTCAAGAAACTCCAGATTTGGCCAAATAGAGCTGAACGTCCTTCACCGAACTTACATGACTCCCCAAAGGGTTGCTTCATTCAACAAGAGGGTCTCACCGGCATGCCCATGGTGCGGGAACGACAAGGCGGATATGATCCACATGTTCTGGACATGTACAAGGGCGATGTCACTCTGGTCCAAAGCCAAACAGTTTTGCAAGGACGCTGGAATGGAAAGATACGACTGGACACCCGGAGAATGTCTACTTGGGACCTACCCCAGACCAAGTAAGCTCAAACATATTGTGAAGTTGATGGACCTTTCTTGCATATTAGTAAAAAGAACCATAGCAATGGCCTGGAAGACGCCTGCCGGTCCCAGGTACGAACGGTGGCTACATGAGCTGCAAAGATGGGCGGCTGCCGAAACCAGAGCCTGGCAAGAAGGAACCATAACCAGTGGGGATGCCACAAGCGGCACCTTGGACTCCTGGAAGGCCCTCCTGAGAGACATGCGCTTCAACGCAGACCATAAGCCTCCCTGAGAACTCAAAGCTTTGTAGTATTGTCCTTTTGCACCACCACAGAATCGATGCCCCCTGAAACTGTTTTCCCCTCACGTCCCGAATAATCAGTATTTTGTTAATCACAAGCCATCTCGGACTCTAAATATACCATCACACGAAGACTGTTGTTTTTGTTGTTGTTCTTTTTATTTTTTGTTATGGCTCGTAAAGTTTGTATTCATTAATTCCTGTTTCAAAACCAATAAAATACTTTTAAAAAAAAAAATCAAACTAAGGTGGGTTTACAGAGGCAGTTGTATGCTTTAGCGAGTTACTTGGATGAAAATAGCTTAAAAGTAAACGTCGCAAAAACAAAACTCTTGACATTCTCCGGGAAAATCGCTCATAAACCTTCAGGGAAACGAGCATGCTTTTTTAAAGGAGAAAACATTGCAGAAGTATTGGGAATTTGTATCAATAACAGTGCAGTGGAAGCACCACAAGAGACCAGACTAAGACACCAGACTAAGACTTACAATGAGAAACCTTACTTCTCAAGCAAAGATGATCATGAAGAAACATTGCAGGTTTACATAACAACCGGTTATTGACTTAGTACCAATGCAAGGAGGTGGGAAAAGAATTTAGAAAAGAGAAATTTAGCATGCCCAATCAAATTGCAGAGTAAAGGACTGCCTTGCCAAAGGCCAGATCCTGCCCCTGGATGGAATCGAGGGAGTAGTGACGTACAAAAGTATGTACCGAAGCCCAGGTGGCTGCATCACAGATGTTACGAATAGGAACACCCCTCTGCATGGCAGTAGAGGCAGCCATACCCCTGGTAGAATGGGCCCGTAAACCGACCGGTGGGTCCTTACCCGCCAAGCGGTAACACTCAGAGATAGCCAAAATAATCCAGCGAGACAAAGTCTGTTTCATCACAGCTTGTCCCAAACGCTTTCCAGCGTAACCAATGAAGAGCTGATCGTCCACTCTGACCCGGGACATACGTGAAATATAAAAGCTTAACTCTCTCCTAGGATCAAGCCTATGGAGCCTCTCCTCTTCCTTACCAGGATGTGGAGGAGGATAAAATGCCAGAAGAACAACCTTCTGGCCTAAATGAAATTCCGACACCACCTTCGGAAGAAAAGAAGGACAAACTCTAAGGACAACCCTGTCCTTATGAAACACAGTGAAGGGTGGCTTAACTGAAAGTGCCTATAACTCACTCACTCTGCGAGCGGAAGTGACCGCAACTAAAAATACAGTTTTAAGAGTTAACAGTCTCAAAGGGCATGAATGCAAAGGCTCAAACGGAGCACCCATCAGAAACTTGAGAACAAGGTTCAAATCCCAACCGGGCACCTGGAAAGGTGACGGAGGGAACACATTAGTGAGCCCTTTCAGAAACTGAGAAATTAAAGGAATTTTAAAATAGGAACACTCTTCAGACGAGCGCTTAAATATGGACAGCGCCGCCAGGTAACCTTTAATGGTACCCACTTGAAAGCCCTTGTGGGCCAAAGAAAGCAAAAAAGACAGAACCATGGGAATGTCACATGCAAAAGGATCCACATTCTTAACCTTGCACCAGTCGCAGAACTTACGCTAATGGCAACGGTACAGGGACTTAGTTGCGGGCTGTCTGGCCGAGAGCAACACCTCCATCGCGTCTTCAGGGAGGTCCCAATCCTTATACCTCAACCTTTCAGAAACCAAGCGTGAAGGTTGAGGGATCTGACCTCTGGATGGAGAACCTGACCCCCCCCCCCCTTCCGTGAGAGCAGATCGTCTCAATAGGGAAGACGACGTGGAGGGCTGATGGACAAGTCGAGAAGGTCTGGGTACCACGTCCTTCGGGCCCACGCCGGAGCAATGAGGATCATCCGGGAACCAAACCTCCGTTACCTCTGCAGTACTTACGGGATGACGGGGACTGGAGGAAACGCATACAGCAGTGGGAATGACCACTCCACCACAAACGCGTCTCCTAAGGCTCCTCTTGGAGGAAATTCCCGCGAGCAGAACCTCTCGCACTTCCGGTTGACACTGGAGGCGAAAAGATCCACTTGAGGGGTCCCCCAAAGGGCTAAGATCTCCAGGTGAATCTCCTGAGTCAACTCCCACTCGTGAGAGATCGCGCTCTGCCTGCTCAGAGCGTCCGCCGTCTCGTTTTCGTCTCCTGCCAGATGAACTGCCGAGATTGAAACTTCCTGCTGGATTGCTCAGAACCAGAGCTGCATCGCCTCCCTGCACAGAGGAAGTGACCCTGCCCCCCCCCTTTTGTTGAGGTAGTGCATGGCCACCGTGTTGTCCGTCAGGATCAGGACATTCTTTCCTCGCACAGTCGGCAGAAAAGCCTTCAGGGCTAGCCTGACGGCCCTCAGCTCCAACAGATTGATATGAAGTCTGGACTCCGACGGAGACCAACGACCGCTGACTGTCAACTCGTTGGCATGAGCTCCCCATCCCGTGAGGGATGCGTCCGTCACGATCGTCACCTCTGGCCAGGGCAGCCAAAATGGAACCCCCCCCCTCATCAGATTGCCTTCGTCGGCCCACCACAGAAGGTCCTGGGCGACTGAGGACAGCACCTGAACAGGGTCCGACATCCTGCCGGAGGACTGCGACCACTGGAGCTTGAGTGCCCATTGCAAAGATCTCATCCGGAACCTGGCCTCTGGTACCAGAAGAATGCAGCATGCCATGAGGCCGAGCAGTCTCAAGAACTTGAACGCTGGGAGACTCTGGGCAAGTTGAAACTTGTGCACCATCTGCTGAATGTGATGAGCCCTCACCTGGGGAGAAAAACACTGCCCCAGGGACTGTCGAGCACTGCTCCGATGTACTGGAGCCTCTGAGTTGGTGTCAAATGGGACTTCTTTAAGTTGAGGGAGAAGCCTAGCTTGTGGAGGGAGTGGCAGGTGACGGACAGATGATCCAGGACTTGCTCGGGAGAGCGCGCCCTGATCAACCAATCGTCCAGGTAGGGGTAGATGTGAATCCCCCCCTTTCCTGAGGTGCGCTGCCACCACTACCATGAGCTTGGTGAAGACACTCGGGGCGGAGGTCAATCCGAACGGCAGGACCCGAAACTGAAAGTGCGAGTCGCCAACCGCGAACCTCAGGTACTTCTTGTGCTTTGGATGGATCGGCACATGAAAATAAAGCGTCCTTGAGGTCGAGAGACACAAACCAGTCCTGAAGTTGAAGGGCCTGGAGGACTTGAGAGAGAGTAACCATCTTGAACTTGTCCTTCCTGAGGAGGGTCTCAATCCCCAGTCTTTCTTGGAAATCAAAAAATAAGGGGAATACCATCCCTTGTTCCTCTCCGCTACAGGCACCAGTTCTATGGCGCCTTTCTCCAGCAGGGATTGAATTTCCTGCGCAAGGAGCGGATCCGGACTCTTCAAAGAGATTCCCCGGTGGATTGTCTTGAGGCCTCTGCCGGAAAGGAAGACAGTAGCCGTGGGTTATGATCTCCAGAACCCACACATCTGAAGTAATGGCGCGCCACTCTGCAAGATGCTGCGGCAGCCTTCCCCTAACTGGCGAACCATGGGACATGGCCTCAAGACTGAGCTGAAGCGGCGTTGCCTGATGGCAAAGAGGCAACTGCCCAAGCGGCCTTGGCACCTCGAGTACCTTGTTTTCCACCTCTGGCACTCCTACGGTGGCCCCTTTGACTGGCAGCTCCTCTCGCTTTACCAAAGGACGAGTAATAACGAAAGGAACCTCCCCTCCATTGCTGTCCCCTAGGACGAAAAGGCAGAGGTTGTCGAACTGCAGCACCCAACGACTTTGCTGCAGCCTTTGAGGTCTGCAACCTCTCAAGGCTGTCGTCAGCCTTGCTGCCAAAAAGATGTTCCCGTCAAAGGGCATGTTGAGGAGCCGGGACTGCACATCAGGAGCAAACCCTGACTTGCGCAACCTCGCAAACCTGCGTATCATGCTGCTCGCCGCCATGGACCGGCTGACGCAATCTGCCATGTCCAAACCCGACTGAACGGCCTCACACATGGCATCCTTGCCATCCTGAACCATGGCAAGGAAACCATCCCGTTCGTCCCCTTCGGGAATATGTTCAGCCGCCAAGGAAACAGTTCCACAGAGTGTGCGTGAAACATGACAAGGCACATATGGAGTTGGCTGCCTGAAGTGCCATAACCCCTGCAGAAAACACTTTCTTCGCCCAGCCGTCAAAACGCTTGTCGTCCCTATCAGGAGGGATGGTAGGGTACGACGCCTGCTTTGCCAGGGCCATAGCCACCTGCACCACCAAACTCTCCGGAGTAGGGTGCTTGGACAAGTAGCAGGGGTCGCTACTGGCTGGGCAGTATTTTCGCGGCAAAAACTTGCCCACTGCCGGGAGACTCTCCAGAGCAGTCCAAGCCGCCGCCACCCTCCTCTGTAGAGCCATATGAAACGGCAGTACCGGGTCAGTTGGTGGACCAATGTCGAGGATATCCGTAAGGTCATCCTGAACAAACTCCCCCGGGGGAGCAGACCATCCCAAGTACTCAGTGACCCTTGACATAAGGCGCCGGTATGGGGAGTCGGCATGAGTGCCAGGCTCAGGCCTACAAAACTCCACCTCCGGAGAGGTGTCCAGCCCACTAACATCATGCAGGGACTGCCTCAGGGCCTCAAATTGGCTATGGCCCATGAGAATCTAGTCTGGCATAGTGTCAGGCACCATGCCATCATCAGAGCCCTCATCCACCTCTGAAATAAACTCCAGATGGCGGTAAGAAGGCACAGAACGTGAACCAAAGCCATGCTTGACCTTGGCCAGAGCCTTTCTAGGGGGTTCCACCGAGCCACAGGGTACCCCCGTCGACACAGCCTCGAAAGGCGTCGAGTGAATCGGCCTCGACACTGAGCGTGGTGTGGACAGCATCGACGGTGTCGACACAGTCCTCGAGGCCGGGCCCTGAGCGTGTCCCTTGACGGCCGGGACGCCGATGGTGTCGACAACTTCTTCGAAGGCAAGCCCTCGAAAGAGTCCGTCGACGACCTCGGCGCCACCAGCGTCGACGTCTTCCGTGAAGACACCACAGGTTCACACGGTCTCGAGCGCGTCGAGGACCGGGACCTGGACCGGGCATGACGAGAACGATTCCCCTTGTCCGAGCGGGACCTCTCCCGTGAATCGTGACGACCACCCGAGCCCGAAGGCGTGCGAGCGGTGTCTCTCGGCTGATCACGACCGACCCCACTCGGAGGCGCGGATGGACCAGTGCCCTGCGATTCGAGAATCGCCAACATTTTCTTCCCGAAGGAAGCCCATTGCTCTGGCGTCGCATGCTTGGTGGGGTAAGCGACCCACCAACGGTTGGAGTCCTCGGATGAGGACGGGGAAGGCAACCGATGACGCGCTTCCGGGAGTGCCTCGTAGAGGTAGAGGAGTGGCGAGACCGACTCCGGGACCGAGATCCACTGGACTTCCGACGACGACGATGCAGAGAGTCATCCCTCGAATCGTCCGTCGAAAGCCCCGCAGACCTCGACTTCCGGGGCTTGTACACCTTACCTACCGATAACTTCTTCTTGCGCTCCTGCAAGGCTTTAGACGTGAGCGACTGGCAGTCGACACAGTCATCCGTGTCATGGGCCTCCCCGAGGCACCAGAGGCAGGCGTTGTGCGAGTCCGTAACCGACATCTTGGACCCACAGTCCCCGCACTTCTTAAAGCCCGGATGCGGTGTGTTAGACGAGGTAGACATCTTCACGAAGAAAGTACTTCACAAACACCAAACAGGTTCGAAGAACCGAGAAACAACAGAAACTCCAAAGAGTCGAGGCGCGCCGAGATTCCCGAAGCGAACACGTTCGCGGAAAAAACAGAACTGAGGCTACGGGCGTCGTGCATCCTACTTATAACATCCAGTGACGTTGGCCGTCGGAGGAGGCCCTCGAGGGCGGTTTATCGACGTCATCGACACAGGACGCAGACGCCGAAGATTTTCCGAAGCAGCACAGCTGTGGTGATTACTGTCACAGATATGGAATACGTCGGAGCACCCAATCCCCTCGAAGGAGGCTTTAAGGTTTTGAATCAGGCACTCCAACAAGAAGTTGATTTAAGGTTAAACAATTGGAAAAGATTCTGCCAATCTATTTTGATAACGTGCAATCTCTAAAGCTGTATGCTGAGAAAGACCATAACTTTAGGGCAAGAGGAAATAACCAAGAGTATTCAAAAGAATTCCCTTGCAGCAGGCGCAGAAGAGAGTTTATGAGACTGTGGATGAACCTAATGCCTACTAAAGATGTATTGGAAGCAAGAAACCTCAGATCAGAGAGACTATGCATGTAGGTGGTGTGGAGAGCAAATGGAAACTCTACAACACCTGATTATGTATTGGCCTACTTTAAACACCCAGAAGAACAGATGGGTGGGCAATGTTGTTCAGAAGTTCACAACCAGAACAGTAGCTGATTGGTCGGCAGCAATCCTTTTTGGAGATCGTAATTTTCTGATTATAGCTGTCCTGGGATTTTTGAAAGAACTACTCATGTGGACAGAGGAACCACTGGAGGAGATGATATATCTCCTCACGGACTAATTAAAATTGCTTCCCTGCTTCTTATGTTTCATATTATTCCCGTTTTTTTTCCAAAATATATATTTTATTCAATAGTAATCAATAACAGAAACAAAACAGAAAAGGAAGAAAACAAATCAAACAATAGACAACGGAATTAGCACAGGATTGTGATGACACAGTTCATTACAGTGGAAGAATGGATATTAAAAGTTGAAATTTAGTATGCAACTCATTCATAGCGATATTCTGATAGGGAGGCAATAGTGGAGGGGGATGTTTCTGAATTGGGCCGAGCTATAGCCATGCAGAGTTCAGTTCAACCAGCGGACACTGGGTGGCTTCAGTGTGAGGGCAGGGTAACGATCCGCATAGTCTATAAATGGGGCCCAAGTGTTCAGTAAGGGATTGAGGTTGCCCAGGCGGGATGCAGTGACTCTTTCTGCAACAATAATGTCCCAACACTTAGCCCACCAGAGTGGGATGGAGGGGCCCTCGTGGTGCTTCCAGAGACGGGCGAGGGCGATCTTGGCCGCCAATAGTAGATGAGTGCAGAGGCAGGCTGCGTTTCCTGACATTGGCAGGTCCCCTTCCCCCGAATCTCCTAGTAAAATGATTCCAGGGTCCCATGGGATGTTGAGGCCTGTTATTGCTCGGATATGCGTCAGAACCCCCTTCCAATAATGCGCCGCTTTTGGGCAGTCCCATAGGAGATGGAAAAGCGACCCCTCTTGCTCACATCCCCTCCAGCAGTTCGGTGAGGGCCGCACACCCGCTTTATACAGTTGGGACGATGTAATATAGTACCTAAAGCATACTTCAAATCCTCCTTCCCTATTAGTAACGCACTGGGTGCTCCTGTGAAGTCTTGTCCAAATTTTGTCCCAGGCTTCAGGGTCCAGGGGGCGCCCAAGATCGCGCTCCCAGTTCAGCATGTACCTTTCCTTTGATTCGGGGTTGGTTTTTTCTAGGAGTTTATAGAGGGTAGAGATCTTACCTCTTGGAGGGGATGCCGTTCGTGATAGTTCAAGGGGTGTTAAGTCCCTGGAGCCTCGTTCTCTGGCGGAGCACTGCGAGATCCAGTGCCTGATTTGAGTATACCGGAATCGTTCCTCCTCGGTGATGTTGAACTTCGCTTTACAGTCCTCAAAGGAGAGCGGCTGGCCTTCATTTAAAAAGTCTGAGATTCTGTGGAGGCCGCCCTCTGACCAATTGGCGAAGCTTCGGCAGTAAAGGCCGGCTGAGAAGCCTGGATTGCCCCAGATCGGGGACAGTCGACCCAACAAGCTTTTGATTCCCCACTTTCTGTTTGCAGCTTTCCAATTGTCCACTGTATTGCAGGTTGCTGGAAGCGGAGATATTGTGGGCGGGGTATTCCGGGACTGGATGTGGGGCATGTCTGATAAGGTGGACGTGCACCATGCTTCTTCAAGTTGCAGCCAGGCTGGGCGATCCCCTGAGCAAGTCCAAGTGAAGGTGTGCGCTAGTTGAGCTGCGCACCGATATCTAGCAATGTCCGGGGCCCCCAGACCTCCAAGTTGTCGGCTGCGGGTCATGATTTTCCTGGCAATGCAGGGTCTTTTGCCTCCCCAGATGAATTTCATAATATCGCGCTGCAAGGCTACAAGATCCGTTTCCGGGATATGAGTTGGGAGCGCGTGGCAGTGATAAAGCACTCTGGGGAGCAGGTTCATTTTTACCGCGGCAACCCGACCTAACCACGAGATCTCCGGTTTGTCCCATCGTTTCAGGTCTGAGCGTAGCGTTTTAAATAACTGAGGGAAGTTGTGTTTGTAGATTAACTGGCTGGATTTGGGGATGTGAACGCCCAGGTACTCCAATGAGGTGTGGGCCCACAGGATTGGCAGATCGGGACCAAGAGTATTTGCCTGGCACCTTGGGAAGTTGATCGGGAGGACGGAGGATTTATCATAGTTCACCCTGAACCCGGAACATGCGCCAAATGCTTCTAATTCTTCGAGTAGAGGTTGCAACGAGCTGGTTGGATCGGTGACTGAGATGTACATTGTCGGCATAGAGCGCCACTTTATGTTCAGTCCCACCCACCGTGACCCCTTTAATATTGGGATTGAGGCAGATTCTCGCGGCGAATGGCTGCATCGATAAGGCAAACACCAAGGGAGATAGCGGACACCCCTGGCGGGTTCCTCTGGATATAGAGATGCTTGTCGATTTCCTCCCATTGACTCTGAGTTGCGTTGATGGATGTGCGTAGCATGCCATTAGCCAGGTTGTAAAGTTGTGACCAAGGCCCATGTGAGAGAGAGTGTTCCGAATGAAGTCCCAGTTCACTAGATCAAACGCCTTATGCGCGTCGAGGGAAATTACTAGGAGCAGAATTTTCATTCTGTTCCCGGACTCGATTATGTTGAGTGTGCGCCTGATGTTATCATGAGTCCCTCTGCCAGGAATAAAGCCTGTTTGATCTTTGTGAATTAGCTCGGGGAAAATCCTGGCTAATCTGGCTGCTAGAACCTTGGAGTAGATTTTTCCTTCGGTGTTCATTAGGGCAATTGGTCTATATGAGGCTGCTTGCTCAGGGTCCTTTCCCGGCTTCTGCAGTAGGATGGTAGTTGATTCGGCCATGGAGTGTGTTACCTGTTTTGTAGATAGAAATGAGTTTAATAGTACTGCTAATTGTGGGGTCAGGATGTGAGCAAATGATTTATAAAACTTAGGCGTGAGCCCATCCGGGCCTGGGGCAGTGTTTTTAAGTGATTTGATGGCTTCTAGAATTTCCTCTGAGGATATTGGGGCTTCTAGGGTGTCTAAGGGGGAAGAGATCGTGGGGGCGTGAAAAGATTCCAGATAGCGCTGCTGTTGGGCTCTATCCTCCTGAGATGTGGGAGGTCCTTGCATGACCGCTTTATGGTGGTCCAATAGGGTTTCGATTATGTCTGGGGTAGTAAATTTGCATATTCCATCTGGGCCTTTAAGGCTAACTATATTGTTTCTGGTGTGGGTTTTCCGCAATTTGTAGGCTAGTAACCGGTTCGCCTTACTACTTTTGTGATAGTAAAATTGTTTTGTATATGCCAGAGCCTTCGCTGCGCGGTCGGCCCAGTGCATCTCTAGAGACCCTTTTGCCTTTTTTAGCTCCCTGTCTGCCTTTCTAGAGTATTTGGTCTTGAGGTCATTTTCTAGGGAGGATAGTTTGGACTCTAGTGTTTGTGTGAAGATTTTGGAGACTCGGCATTGCTCGGAGGCTGCACTAATTAATACTCCCCTTATGACTGGTTTCATGGCCTCACATAACAGACCAATTGGGGTTTCGGGGTTCTGATTTTCCTTGAAATAGTTGATCAATGCTTCTTCTGCCTCGCCCCTGATCGCCTGATCTAATAATAAGGTGTTGTTAACTTTCCAGAACCTAGGAGGGGGGGGTCGGGGCCTCCCAAGATAGAGAGGTCTGCCGAGACGGGCACGTGGTCGGAAACCATTCTAGTGTGGATTTCGATATTACTAAAGCATGGGAATAAGGTGCTGGTGTCAAGTAGTACATCAATTCGGGAGTGACCTCCGTTTGCGTTTGAAAAGAAAGTGTAATCGTGAGCGTCGGGGTTGGCTACCCACCATATGTCGACCATGCCCTAACTCTTTAAGAAGTCTGGCAAATGCAAGGGCTCGGGAGATGTCAGGGAGGGATGGGGGAAGTGACTTGTCCTTCGTGGGGTCGGGGACTAAGTTAAAGTCCCCCCCCCGACTAGGAGATACCCTGTGTTGAAGGTTAGTAGCGGAGGGAGTAGCTCATCTATGAATTTGTCCCGATTTGCATTCGGGGCATAGATCCCCGTAATTGTGATTGGCTGTTCTCCAATGAGGCCTTGGATAAAAAGGTATCTGCCTGATGGGTCCTTTTTGACTGTGGGGTTGGATAGAGGGAATTTGTCAATTAATAGGATCGCCACCCCCCGTTTTTTATCTCACCACTAGAGGCAAAGAGGCCCTGTTTAAAGCGCTTGAACTTGATTCGGTGTTCGTCAGCTGGCAAGAGATGAGTCTCCTGGAGAATAACTATATCCCCGTTTAAAGCCGCCAGCCTGTGCTCCACCGATTTGCGCTTCCTGGGGGAGTTAAGGCCTTGGACATTCCAAGTCAGGATGCGAATCTCCCTAGCGTTGCTCGGGCCTAATAGATCTGGGTGTAAAGCATGTGTTGCGTGAGTGATTCATGCAAGGGCTGCAAGGCTTTGGAGTCTTCCTAAGGGAGCATGTTGGAGTGCTATAATAACCGATGTCTACGAAAAGAACTAAACGGGGCTTCAGGGGGGTTAAACCGTTCAAGGCTCAAAACTGCCTTCATTCCCCCCAAAACTGTGAGAATGAGAATGAGACCATAAAGCTCATTCGTGGGGTTACTGGTGGACCCCGTCGTCGGGGAGTTGCATCCCACTAGATGAACAGAAAACCGCCCAGGGCGTGGGAAGGCAAGCCAAGGGCCGTGTAGAAAACCGGGGCCTGGGGTTGAGTGCCAGAATGCGAGTCCGATGGTGTTCCCCGGGGAGCCAGGCGTTGACCTAGTACCCTCCGTGTGAGATGAGGGGAGGAAGGAGAACAGAGAGGTTGGAGGCGCACTGGGCCGCCGGGCGGAGAGAGACATTGGTCTGGCGGGCCGGCCACAGGGAGATATGCGAGGGCTTCTGATCAGTCCGGATTACGTTGCCTTCGGGGGCCCCGCAGCTTGCGCCGCCCGCTAGCACGGGACCAGCGATTGGATGAGGGCGAGCCGGGTTGGGATTGAGAGCAGGTTGCATGGTCAGAGTCCTCATTTGCTGATCTTATTTCCCGAAATTGGTCTGCCTCTTTGGGGCTCCGGATTTGCTTGCGCACCCCCTCCCATTCGAAGCACAAAGATGTGGGGTGATCCCATCTGCATTGTATTTTCCTTTCTTGAAGCCATTCCGTGAGGTTACGCAGGGCTTTCCTTTTCTGGAGGGTTATGCTTGCAAGGTCTTGGAACAGTGCAATGTTTGCGCCTCTGAAAGTGATTTGTTTCGAAGACCTGGCCTCTCATTATTTCCTCTTTAACCCTGAAAAAATGAATCCGGGTGAGTATATCCGGTGGAGAGGAAGAGGCTTGCCTAGGCGCTGTGCGGTGGACTCTGTCGATTTCCAGCGGGGCGCTGTCGGGAAGTGTTATAATGAATCTGAGTTGGTCATTAACGAAGCTCTCGAGATCTGCGTTGGTGATCGAAGTGGGGATTCCGCGGATGCGAATATTATTGCGCCGGGAGCGATTCTCACTGGCCTCCTGCTTATTCTCGAGTGCGTTGCATCTGGCTTCTAAGGTTGCTATTCTATTCAAGCCGCACTCCAGTTCAAAGGTGTTATCACATAGGCCATTCTCCACCTCCTCGGTGCGCTTCTCCACTTCCTCCACTCTTTTGTCTAGAGATGCAATCTTTTTGGTGACCTCCTCCGTGCCTTTATGGATCTCCTTGGTGAGGGCTGCTAGGAGGTCTTTTAAGTCTGTTTTGGTAGCGAAATGCTCGACCTGCGGGTGCTCCGGTGAAGGGAGGGCACTGGGAGTTGCTGTGGTGGTAGAGTCGATTTTGCTCGCCTTGTTTTGGCCCGGGTTGGACATCATTGCTGCGATATCTGCTCGTTTTGCCGCTTTCCCACTCTTCGCCATGGTTTTTCCGTGTGGTGGGGGCAGATGAGGGGCGACTGCTGTAGTATTGATTAGTAAATTATGCAAGGATGCCAGGTATAGCCCAGCGGAGCAAGGTTGGTGCCAGGGAGGAATGGCGAGCTCCACCTCATAGAAGGTCAGGTCAGCCAGTGCGGGTGAAGAGGACGAGCAAAGGATGGCTTTGTGGGCTGCTCAGCGGCCCGCCAATCTTTGCGGCGCTAATGGGAGGACCCGGGAGGTCAGGATCCGCTGGTGAGGAGGAGAAGTGATTGGCGTGATAGATGGGGTCAAGACCCCGCGAAAGTCCAGCTGGAGGTGGAGGCATAGGCAAGGGGGATCAGCAGGTTCGGAACAGGGCTGCAGAGCAGGGAGTGGATATGATCCAGGCGAGCTTTAGATTGTCTATCGGAGGATGAGAAGAAAGCTATGCCAGGTGCTTCTCTATGGATCTCCAAAATAGGGTAGGGTGCGCAAGTGCTGCTGTCCCTGGCTTCAAGGGAATGTTGATGTTGGCTTGTGAGTTCGCAGGCGAGGGTACTGACTTAGGTGTTACTATTCCCCCAGGAGTAGGTTTAGGCTCCAGGTGGGCCCCAGCTCCTGCACTGACCGTGGGGACCACTGGGGTGGTGGGCGGAGGGTGCCAACGGAGGCATGCGAGTCCAGAAGGAGGCAGGGGGTAGTAGGGCCGTCTCAGTGCCCGGCAACCCACGTGTAGGCGAGCTCCCGGGCCGCTGAATCCCAGACCGCCCAAACCGGGGCTAGGCGTGTTCTCCAGGCCTGCACTAGAATGTGTGCAGAAGCTGGAGGCGCAGCGCCGGGTGCACTCACCGCAAGAGCTCAGGGCCGCTGTGCTGCTGCGCCTCAGGTCCTGATGGATGTCTCCTGGGGTCCGCAGGTTGTGGAGGAGATTCTCCTGGTCCCCCGCTTGTGGGGATGGATGTCTGCGAGTTCTTAGGTCTGCGGGCTGCGCTGGGTGCTAGTGATGTGGAGCGGAGGAGCGCCCCTCCCCCATCGGGGCCTCAATGCTGCATGGGTCCGCAGGCCAGCGTTGCATCCGGGCCGCAGCGGAGACCCTGGCCGGAGGGTCCCACAATCCTTTCCAGAAGCCCCAACGCGGTGTATGGTGTGTGTTGGGGATGCGGCGATGGCTAAGGCGAGGGGCGGTGCGCCCGCGTTCGGCCTCGGCTGTGTGCGGTGGCTGCCAGCTCGCAGGTTCCCCCTCAGTAGTACCGGCACGGGATCTCCAGCTGCTGCGGTGACAGGCTCCGCTCGGGGTTCACACGCTGGTGCTGCACAATGGGGGGTCGGATCCGAGGCCACTCATTGCCCATGGATGGTTGGTGTTGCTGGCGTTAATGGAGGTTTTCCCCTCCCCCAATTCAGCTGCGATCACTGGGGAGCCTGATCGCCATTTTGGCTTTCTCCCTTCTGATCTGTTGGGGAGAGTGCGGGATTCTCACGGCCACAGGGCTGCTCCATGCCGTCTCCAACCCTGCTCATCAGAAGCAGCAGGCATTCATGGTGCAGTTGAGCAAAAGGGCGGCTCGGCGACAGCTTTAATCTGCGGGAAATTCGCTCCAACGACAGGGCTTTCCAGGAGCACTTAAGGAGCCATGCCGTACGGTCAGCTCCCCGCCACGCCCCCCTATTATTCTCGTTTTAAATTTCTTTTTTTATTTTTTTTATTATGGAAGGTTCTTTTTACTTGTTTCTTTTTGTTAAAAAGCTTAACTTTTTCAACTGTAAAACCAAATGGTAATAAAAAAAATAAAAAAATAAAAAGTATAAGAAATCCTCATGACTATTTCTTTGTTTGTTAGACGCCGAAAGCCCGTTGGCATTGGGGCGCCGTGACATTTACACAAAAGGACAACCATCAAAGACAAGACAGTGGGGCAGATATGCAATCAGACCTACAACATGATAACATACTTCTGACAGCTGATAGGGCAATTCCAGACTTCAATCTGGGCGCTGGCACCTTAGGCTTCCCAACAGAGACTACCACCTTCCTGCAGCCAAAGATCACTGTGAAGACGGAAATGGCCTCCTGTGCATGAGCTTTTGTACAATGCGTGCGACTGGTAGGGGCAGCAGGAAGGTGTGGCTTGCCCTAGTTCGATTACGTTTTCCATACTACTCTTCCCGTTGAGTCTGTTCCTGCTTCCTCAGCTTGGTGACCTGGCAACCCTGTGTGTATGGTGGCAGAGGCTGTTTTTGTCTGGGATCTGGACGTTTGGTGGCAGTCTGTGGAAGGCAGCGGTTTGAGTTTGTTAGTGGCTAGACGGTGAAGTAAGGTCGTTGTTTCACTTCTGTGGACCCACTGAAACCAGTCCTTGGTTACTGTCCATGACACTCAGTGCTGCGCCGTGGAAACATTGAATTCTGGGATCTCTTTTGTGAATAATCTGGAGCATGGACATTGTCTGCTTATTGCTCACAGTTCTCTCCTTTAAATTCTCACCAGTTTTAGCTGTGGCTGAATTTGTGGATGCGAGAGCATTTTGGTGGGGAGTTCAGTTTTGAATTGGCACTAATATTAAGGCACTGGTATAAAGAAAATGTATTATGTATTAGGTTCATTGGTTATTATTTTGCCTTCTTTCTTTTAATTCTCAAAATAACCAACATCATGCCAGTGTCCAGAGCCACACTGTAGGGAAATCCATCACCAGCCTCTCCTACTTTATCAAATACCATGCCCACTACGGAGGTAGGCCCCACATTGACTAGTGGCTTGTGCCTAGACTTTATAAAATGCTTAAGGCACTATCTGGCAATTGGTATTCAAGAACTATCCTGCAAAATGAGGTGCAGGAGTGTCCTCAAAGGCATCATTTAAGGCTTCTAGTACAATCTATGTTAGTAATGAAATAGCTGCCATTAGCTGTCATTAGTACCCAGCACGCTGCGTTCGAATGCCGGATACACTTTTTCCCCCAAGGCAACTTTAGAAAGGGAGAAGGAACCACACGTAGCCCCTTCTCTTTTTTCCAAGATGGCCTTTTTTTATTTTTAGTTTTTTCCCCATTCATTAGTACGGAGCAAGTTGGCACAAAACCAACGAATACTGCGACAAAACCTTTTCAAACGGCAAACGAAATGCCGCTTGAAAAGGTTTTGTCAGCCATTAGTGTTCTGGGGCTGCCAACTCGGGAAAACTAGTATCCTGAGCTTGCAGACCCCGGAATACTAATGGAAATAACCGCCTCGACGGAGGACCCTTATCGCCTTATGGTAATGCCCCCGGGTCCACCGTTAACTTCAGGCCCCGGGGGCATTACCATAGGCAGTAATGACCTGTCGGGTTGGCAGTTATTGCCACAATAACACCCATATAACCAACGAAAGAGCCATCTCACATGGACTGAGCTCAGAGGAAATTGATTTGGAGGCTGGGGGATAGGAAGAGAGACTAGCGGCAGTCTCTGGGAGTTCCAACATGTGTATCTAATTTCCTGTCAAGTAGTAAACAAACAATACAGGCATTGATAGATACGCGTATCAGAGCAATAGAAGCGAGAATTACTTCAGGGGTTTTGATAACCTCCCTATTAATGCTAAATCCTGTCCCAGAAATCTTGGTTGTACAACAAACGTATCACAATAATTTGGGCACAAAGACAAACCTAACATAGGAGAACCATGGAACGTCACCCAGTGGGTGTCAGTGAAAAATCGCAAAGCAGGGGTCACCTTTGTCCTCCTAACAATTAAAGGCATGGCTACCCTGGACTCTCCAGATCAGAATATCCCAGCACAATATCCGAGTCATTATAATTATACCTTTGGAGCCTAGTAGAAACAGAGACATTGGAAAACGGTAAAGAGGGAGCATCAACATGTAGCAACGGATAGCAGAACTGTATCAACTTTATTGACAAGGGGAAAGGTTGGTTGCTCCACCTAAACTACATATTGCTCAATTTCATCTTACAGTGATCATTACACTGATATCTCAATTACCCCTAACTAGCCCATTACATTGACAGGCTCACCAAATCTTCAAAAGGATAAGGTGTCTCCTGCTTCAATTAATTTTTCACAATTTGGTGTCCTAAATGTCGATGTCTCTTCTTTTCCACCTGCTCAGACTATGGGGCTCATTAGGAGTAAAGCGATGCAGTCAAAATCGGCAGTAACTGAGTGGTAATTCTGAAACCGCCACATTACCACACCACCGTACTACAAGTACTTTACAGCTGAAAATCAGTAAAAAAAAAAAATATATATATATATATATATATACACACACATATATATATATATATATATATATATATAAATAAATGAAAAAAAAAAAACAAAACAAAAAAAAAAATCGGCGGAATTGCCACGGACAGCAATTCCACTGAAATCCCTGTGGAGTCCTATGGATTCCAATAAATATTGACTAACACTGCCTACCACCACTAGTAATCCGGTGGTATATCCGCCGGACATAAATGGTAATCCCGTTTGGCAGTATTCTGGATTTACCACCGGAATGCCGCCAAATCTTTAATGAGGCCCTATGACTCAGACAAAATTCGAACATTTTAAAAAGGACATGCTAAGAGCATATGACATTCAGTTCTTTTGTCTCTTTTAACTATCACTATTGCCAATTTCCCAAAACATTCAAGTCGAGAACTCTGGGAGACACATCAGAATAATATTCTGAAGCTGTTGTCCGAGAAGAATGGGGTGATCAGAAATCCACAGACTTTGCCCCTATGTTAAAGACACTTCTGTGACTCCAGCACTTCGTGAAAGCTCCCCTCCCATTTAATATTATCCAACTCAATGCTACTCATGTGTTTGCATTCAGAAGGATGATGTTGGCGACTGCCAAAGTGGACGTGTGAGTTATTCTGTCAGCCCTAACAGAATTTCAGGAATTACTGATATTTAATATAAAATTCTAGAATTAATAGCACCCACCTTAATTCAACTTGTGTTTTCCCCTACAGTAGGGTGAAATGAGGAGCCAGGAACACTTGAAACGTCTGTGACTCTACCACAACCTGACTTGTCTTTCAGGTGGGCAGGCCTATTACAGATTCTCCAAATTTCAATATCAATTTCAGTAGAACTTTTTTGTAATCATTCTCCAACAGATCGAAACGGAGTAGGTCAGAACCAACATATGATTCACTGACTCTTCAGCAGAAACCCCTAACCCATCTAATAGAAGAAACCCAGTGTTACTCACTGACATTTCAGAGCGTCATGAAATATACAAGTTATAGATTATCCACCTCCATGGCACTCAATTTATCACACTCCAAAAGATGAAAGGATGGTAGAAACAACCCAGCATATGAATGAATCTGCCCCAATCCTACTAGAGGCACCAGCCTGTAATATAAAACCTCCCAATAGTATATTGCCAACCTCAAATGTACGAATTGTGCTACTCTAGTAAGGATGAAAGGTTGGCCCATGGACACCTGACATGTCCTGCTCTACTGTCTTTTAAGAAGTGGCAGGTGCTTACAAAAGTGCCACATCTTAATAATATAGAAAATGGTCTCTGATTACGAAGGTTGACGTCACACTACATTTTCTCCACTCTGGGATGTAGTGCCCAACTTTTCCTGCACTCACTCCCTCCCATACCCCACTCCCTCCCTGCATCCTCTACGAGCCCCATCTCACTGCCGACTAATCCTCATAAGGCCACTTCGGGGCGTGTTTCAAAATCCCAAACTATTGCCCATTGTCAATTCTGGTTTTAGCGAGGACAGTTTGCATAGCATTCGGGGTCAGAAGTTCCCAAAATGTAAACTGCACCCGAATGTGCCAAGGGCTTGGGTGGGGGCAGGGTGGGTTTTGCATGCCCAGTTTAGGGAACTCCCCGCTAACCTACGTGACCAGATGCCACATCTACCGCTGGACAAATCACTTGTTCAGCTGAAAGTTAATAGTGATTGAGAGCAGAAGCAGGTTCCCCCTCATTCGGGTTGCCAATACCATGCCTACTCTACAACAAAAACATTTGCCCGTCTACACAGCTTTGCTCCGTCCCACCCAAGATGTCCAGGAACACTCTGAACAAAACATCCATCCAGGGTCCCCAAGTTTCTCTAGTCCCCTGGAAACAGCTAATGCTCAAGGTGATCCAACTCCCCTGTACTAGGTGAATATAACACAATTTCTGAAAGATTGCAATAAACCTGCTCCCAAGGAATAATTTAATAATTTGTGGGATAATCGACATGTGGTACAAGTGTGGAAAAACCCCAGAAACACAAGTACAAATGTGAGTATGGCATGGAAAAAACACCTCCGAATGGCTCCGTGTCTACAAATCTTATTAAAATACAAAAAAGAATGGACTGATTTGAATTAGAAATGTTTTTTCGTGTGGAAGTTATACCTATATTTTGGTAGTAAATGAGAAATAAAATAATTATTCTTTTTTAAATCGTGAGATACAATTTAAAAGCCAAGCATACTGGGTTTACTTAAGCATTACCCCTTGCAGTGGTTCCTTGTAGGGGGTAAACATTCCGAACCGCAAATAAGGCATAAAAAGGACACCATCTCCCTCTGTTCTCCACATGGAGCGCGCGTAAGAAAATGGTGAGCTGTGTCCATCAGTGGCGAGTGCAATTTTTGAGGCCTGACACGAGCTCATCACACCTGAAAATGTGCACTGCCCTACCCTTTCTGCCATGGTCCACTGCAAGCAACACAAAAGCATACCCGCTTTCCAGTTTTGTCATGTGTAGTCAACGCGAGAGTTCCACGGGAGCCAATGAACACACTGTGGTGCAGTTTAAGCTTTAAGAACACCTGTTGACAGTCTGCATCAAACAAAGGGCATTGTAACTATGCAGAGGTACATCCTGTTCTCATTAAAATGCAGTACTGTGACATTCCTTTGTGCTTGCGTGCTTAACAGGATCACCGCACACAGCAGACATGATCTAGCAGTCAACAACATCGCACAGGGTGTCTGCAGCGCTGCAATTTACTCGATTACTCATAGGCACCAGTGCCAGCTTCTCAAACGTATTGGTGGGGCCCAGACAGTGGCGTCAAATTAGCAAAATGGGAGGGCTCGTGGAGGGATGCCATGTGATCATTGACCCCATTGATTTCATAGTAAGTGACAACACTGAATAAACTATAGGGTGTTCAAATATAAGCCTTAAAAAGTCAGAATAAATATACCATAAGAAAGGGGTGGTCTTGCGAGATACATATATAGTTTTCTTTGGCCATTGCTACCCATGAGGCAGCGTTGCCCTTGACCTATTAATACTAATATTACAGTATACATTAAGCACATCTGTATTATATTAAGCTAGACATAAGTGAAGTCATTGCTACCCATGAGGCAGCGTTGCCCTTGACCTATTAATACTAATATTACAGTATACATTAAGCACATCTGTATTATATTAAGCTAGACATAGGTGAAGTCATTGCTACCCATGAGGCAGCGTTGCCCTTGACCTATTAATACTAATATTACAGTATACATTAAGCACATCTGTATTATATTAAGCTAGACATAGGTGAAGCCATTGCTACCCATGAGGCAGCGTTGCCCTTGACCTATCAATACTAATATTACAGTATACATTAAGCACATCTGTATTATATTAAGCTAGACATAGGTGAAGTCATTGCTACCCATGAGGCAGCGTTGCCCTTGACCTATTAATACTAATATTACAGTATACATTAAGCACATCTGTATTATATTAAGCTAGACATAGGTGAAGTCATTGCTACCCATGAGGCAGCGTTGCCCTTGACCTATTAATACTAATATTACAGTATACATTAAGCACATCTGTATTATATTAAGCTAGACATAGGTGAAGTCATTGCTACCCATGAGGCAGCGTTGCCCTTGACCTATTAATACTAATATTACAGTATACATTAAGCACATCTGTATTATATTAAGCTAGACATAGGTGAAGTCATTGCTACCCATGAGGCAGCGTTGCCCTTGACCTATTAATACTAATATTACAGTATACATTAAGCACATCTGTATTATATTAAGCTAGACATAGGTGAAGTCATTGCTACCCATGAGGCAGCGTTGCCCTTGACCTATTAATACTAATATTACAGTATACATTAAGCACATCTGTATTATATTAAGCTAGACATAGGTGAAGTCATTGCTACCCATGAGGCAGCGTTGCCCTTGACCTATTAATACTAATATTACAGTATACATTAAGCACATCTGTATTATATTAAGCTAGACATAGGTGAAGTCATTGCTACCCATGAGGCAGCGTTGCCCTTGACCTATTAATACTAATATTACAGTATACATTAAGCACATCTGTATTATATTAAGCTAGACATAGGTGAAGTCATTGCTACCCATGAGGCAGCGTTGCCCTTGACCTATTAATACTAATATTACACTATACATTAAGCACATCTGTATTATATTAAGCTAGACATAGGTGAAGCCATTGCTACCCATGAGGCAGCGTTGCCCTTGACCTATTAATACTAATATTACAGTATACATTAAGCACATCTGTATTATATTAAGCTAGACATAGGTGAAGCCATTGCTACCCATGAGGCAGCGTTGCCCTTGACCTATTAATACTAATATTACAGTATACATTAAGCACATCTGTATTATATTAAGCTAGACATAGGTGAAGCCATTGCTACCCATGAGGCAGCGTTGCCCTTGACCTATTAATACTAATATTACAGTATACATTAAGCACATCTGTATTATATTAAGCTAGACATAGGTGAAGCCATTGCTACCCATGAGGCAGCGTTGCCCTTGACCTATTAATACTAATATTACAGTATACATTAAGCACATCTGTATTATATTAAGCTAGACATAGGTGAAGTCATTGCTACCCATGAGGCAGCGTTGCCCTTGACCTATTAATACTAATATTACAGTATACATTAAGCACATCTGTATTATATTAAGCTAGACATAGGTGAAGTCATTGCTACCCATGAGGCAGCGTTGCCCTTGACCTATTAATACTAATATTACAGTATACATTAAGCACATCTGTATTATATTAAGCTAGACATAGGTGAAGTCATTGCTACCCATGAGGCAGCGTTGCCCTTGACCTATTAATACTAATATTACAGTATACATTAAGCACATCTGTATTATATTAAGCTAGACATAGGTGAAGTCATTGCTACCCATGAGGCAGCGTTGCCCTTGACCTATTAATACTAATATTACAGTATACATTAAGCACATCTGTATTATATTAAGCTAGACATAGGTGAAGTCATTGCTACCCATGAGGCAGCGTTGCCCTTGACCTATTAATACTAATATTACAGTATACATTAAGCACATCTGTATTATATTAAGCTAGACATAGGTGAAGCCATTGCTACCCATGAGGCAGCGTTGCCCTTGACCTATTAATACTAATATTACAGTATACATTAAGCACATCTGTATTATATTAAGCTAGACATAGGTGAAGCCATTGCTACCCATGAGGCAGCGTTGCCCTTGACCTATTAATACGAATATTACAGTATACATTAAGCACATCTGTATTATATTAAGCTAGACATAGGTGAAGTCATTGCTACCCATGAGGCAGCGTTGCCCTTGACCTATTAATACGAATATTACAGTATACATTAAGCACATCTGTATTATATTAAGCTAGACATAGGTGAAGTCATTGCTACCCATGAGGCAGCGTTGCCCTTGACCTATTAATACTAATATTACAGTATACATTAAGCACATCTGTATTATATTAAGCTAGACATAGGTGAAGTCATTGCTACCCATGAGGCAGCGTTGCCCTTGACCTATTAATACTAATATTACAGTATACATTAAGCACATCTGTATTATATTAAGCTAGACATAGGTGAAGTCATTGCTACCCATGAGGCAGCGTTGCCCTTGACCTATTAATACTAATATTACAGTATACATTAAGCACATCTGTATTATATTAAGCTAGACATAGGTGAAGTCATTGCTACCCATGAGGCAGCGTTGCCCTTGACCTATTAATACTAATATTACAGTATACATTAAGCACATCTGTATTATATTAAGCTAGACATAGGTGAAGTCATTGCTACCCATGAGGCAGCGTTGCCCTTGACCTATTAATACTAATATTACAGTATACATTAAGCACATCTGTATTATATTAAGCTAGACATAGGTGAAGTCATTGCTACCCATGAGGCAGCGTTGCCCTTGACCTATTAATACTAATATTACAGTATACATTAAGCACATCTGTATTATATTAAGCTAGACATAGGTGAAGTCATTGCTACCCATGAGGCAGCGTTGCCCTTGACCTATTAATACTAATATTACAGTATACATTAAGCACATCTGTATTATATTAAGCTAGACATAGGTGAAGTCATTGCTACCCATGAGGCAGCGTTGCCCTTGACCTATCAATACTAATATTACAGTATACATTAAGCACATCTGTATTATATTAAGCTAGACATAGGTGAAGTCATTGCTACCCATGAGGCAGCGTTGCCCTTGACCTATCAATACTAATATTACAGTATACATTAAGCACATCTGTATTATATTAAGCTAGACATAGGTGAAGTCATTGCTACCCATGAGGCAGCGTTGCCCTTGACCTATTAATACTAATATTACAGTATACATTAAGCACATCTGTATTATATTAAGCTAGACATAGGTGAAGTCACTGTAAAAAAATTAAAAATATAAATGCACAAAGATGAATTTGCATAGGTAAAATGACAGTTTGGCAAAGTCAGGAAGCTAGGCTTGTTAAGTCAATGATTTCTGCCAAGTTGCCTTTCAAAGGTACTCTGCTTAACAAAGCCGGCTTGCAAAGCCTCAAGCTACATGGCAAATCCAGTTCCACTATATGTCACTGCTCCATTTTCGCCCCTTCTTAAAACGTGCAGTAATTGAGCTAGTGTGGTGTACAGTTTACCTTTGAGATGTTCAGTCGGTCGTGTTTCGTGGCTTGCATCATTTTTGTGCACTTTTGAGTATCCGTTTTAAATGCAGGAGTAACCCTAGCAAATGCGTAGGTTGGGGTGGGCTTGGAACTGTCTCTGTGGTATATCTTACACTGGGCACAAGGCAGCCTAAAGGCTCTAGAGAGTGAACAGAATTAAAACAGGGGTTTAAGTTACACCAAGTGATTGTTTGACCCGTCTATTAAATTTACAATTGATTAATAAGGTGCTCAACGGTGAACACAGTAATTTGTTGGGCCGTCAAACTCTTTCATCTGTCCCTGGCGTTTGTCAACTATAGTTTGCATTTTGGGACTTGTAGTTTTGCATTCTCTACAAGCACGGCCCTACAAATGATTACTTGCAAAGTGCTGTCGACTTCAAAGCAAAAATCGGTCGCCTACTAGCTCTTTCTTGCCACTACCTGCTCACTTTATAACATAAGGTGGCGGGGAAGGGGAGGTCTACACCCCCGGGCCATGCCAGGAATGAGTGGTTCATCCTGCTTTGCTTCTTGTAACCACATTTTATACTCATTGCATTAGAATTGCAGAATAAGTGGTACCAGAGAAGTAAGACAAAAGACTATATCTGGAGGGACTGCTCGTACTTGGCACAGAACAGCTCGAATTGTACTTAGAATTTGAGGTCATGGCGCTGATGTGCAGCAGTTTGATAACCTAGCTATGACCCACGTCAGGTGAGAAAAGTGCAACCTGTACTCCCACTCGCGCCCCAACCCCTCCGCCCCCCCAGTACTTTAGAATTTGCAGTTTTGCGTTAGAATTAAAAATGGAGGCCTGAAAGTGGCAGATAGCAAAGGGGTCAATGCTGGATATTTTATTGACGCCATTGTGTGAATATATTGCGTACTTACTTGCAATTCCTCAAATGTGCCTTAGAAATACAGCTCATTTACCACAACACTTTAAGACATGTCCGCCTCTAAGACTTGGTGCAGTATAAAAGCAGATTACCAACATATACCAACCTGAGATGTGTGTGTGTTCCCCTGCGAGTTGTAAGATTAAGTCAAACATATGGCCTGGCGGCTATGCTCATGGGTACGATACAGAGGGAAAAGGCACATATGCAACTAAACGTCCATAGATGCCACCCGGACACCACCCACTCTCCCTCTCACTCCCCAAAACAGTACATCAGCGAGTACAGATGGGAAATGCCAAGGCTCTGAATTGATGAATAATTCCCCATCAGGAGTAAAACCCACTTCACACCGTCCAAGTGAATATCACTCATCTCCAACCGTGCTCTCACGCTTCACGGCATGCACTATAAACAAAGTAATAAACATTCGGTTAAGTGTCTGCCACCGGAATGTGTGCAACGTGGAGGTCACTTTAATGAATCCACGGCAGGCAATCTCATTTTTAGTTTTGGCTGTTAGGTGGTGCTAAAGAGGCACCCATAAACCGAAACTTATGCAGTGTACAGCGAGGGAGAAATGTCAAAGGTCACAAAGGTGTTGTTTGGTTATTTACCCACCCATTGACTGCCCATGGCCATTTTAACCCCTATGGCTATTCCCACCCACCCAAAACACATCCCCCTGGGATCTGTTTGAGCTAGCTTTTATCAAGCCTTACCATCAAACGTAGCGCTCAACGTGCCTGCCAGTGTTTTTTCAAAGCAGTCTTCTGAGAAGTAATGACTTAATTGGAGCGGTAAACGTGCTACTGGTGTAATAAAAATGTCATGGTAATGTGACTGGCACTCTCCGAAGGCTGAAGAACAGGAGCAAGATCCATTGGTTGCAGTCTTTCCTTTATCTGTGTGTTGCTGGAGTGAGGATCATTCTCGTTTCCATATTCTTCCAGCTGGGACGCTGGGCTATCTTGTGGCTTGGTCACGTGACTGCGGCTCGCCTTTAAATGTTCCCAAGTATAGGGCACCTGCTTAAAGGGCTAACCCTGCTAAGATGCCTATTATGGTGGCGTTAGATATTATATTAGAGTATAGTATTATGTAATCATGTGTCTTAGTGGCTATGCTCACTTTAGCTCAGTTGTTGCTACTCTAAGACCGCAGTACAAATCTGTAATACAGAAACAGCAGGCTAATCTTAGCACTTTACAATAAGTCCTTAATATAGACCTCTCCTCGTGTGGTTTTTGAAGCTACTGAGGTGAATGCAGGGCATGGAAATGGTAAATGAGCTACATCTTGTATGGCTGATACTTCTGACTTACTTTCTTCAGCAAAGTTAGATTTACTCTTTCTTATTGTACGGAACTCATGGTGGCAACAGTTAAGACAGACACAACTGATCACAGTTCAAGGGTGTTTATTAAACTGTATAATGCGTGATAGAAACGCCTAATTATACCTAAATCTAAGATGGGAGCAAGCTACTACCATCAAATAATAATAAGGCAGTCCTAGTGGCGTCTTGTCAAATAAAAAGGGCCTATACTAAATAAAAACTATTGTCAATCCTTACTAAGTAGTGTAGGATAATCTTCACATGAAAAGAAAGTAGTGTTCACCAAATGATAAGTCAGGATGGTAGGGCTGGGGTCTCTTTTCCCCACGTTTTTAGCATAGGACATGGCAGGACCTTTGAGCACAGCACACTCCTGGGCCTTGTCAGCACAATGTTACATTTGCTTTCAATGATGCCAGGACCTTCTTGGGCCAAGTCTCTTTCCAGCAAAGACTCTTGCCTTGGGAGGCCTCTGTACCGTAAACAAAACAAAAGTTCCTTTTGTAATCCTTCACATTGGGCGATTGCTTTTCGCCCCTTGGGTCCCCCTCAGCCGGGATCCGATCCTTCTTGTAAAGTTAGCCTCCCTCAATCGGGTTCACTATGGCCTTTCATTCAAAATGCAGCATTCAACAAGTTTCAAAGTACCTCTGAACAACTATCCATTGTGGGCATCCCTCAGCTGGGTTCACACTTGTCGTCACAATGTTCATGGGTAAATCCTTGTTTACCCTCAATTCGCAGGCATCCCTGTGCCGAGTTCACATTTGCCAGTTGACAACTATTCCTTGTGGGCATCCCTCAGCCGGGTTCACACTGGTCGCCACAATTTTCCTAGGTGTGTTAACACCATGTAGAATTCACTTCCCTTGGTTTTCCAGCCCCCAGTCAGGCTTCCCACATTGACAGTTCAATCAGTGTTCTCCAATGTGTCAAAGACTTTCAAGTGTACAAGGTGTTTTGCTCGACTCTCGTAGGACCACTGACACTTCACACTGGCGTGCCTAGGGCCTCATGGTTCTCGTAGTTTCAACAAACACAACTCACAAAGGTTTCAGTCAGAGTCCTTCGAATTAGCGTCCTGTGACGCCTGACCACTCTGCTTCTGAACCCTCTACTAGGGTTTCTCTAAAGTTTAATAACACAAGTTCTTTGTTCAACAACTTTGCCGCCTGCAACCTTGGGCCTACCCAGCACAGTTTGGTTTTACTACCTGCCTTCTCCGACTCACCGGCTGTGCTGGACTGTTAAGTTTCTTGTCTCGGGAGCCAAGGACAGCACCACAGCGGCAATCGCTTCCTTCCGCTTTGGCTATCAGCGCGGGAGAGCACCGTGTGCCGTTGACACCCAATACACCACACGCTAGCTGGACTTCCCGGTCTTATGATTTACATTTCGTGGGTCTGAGTTGGCAAGGGCAGTTCCCCATTAGTCGTCCCTCCAGGTCTCGTCGCCTTTATCCTCCGCTTGAACTGCTGGTGTGGTGCAGCTGTTCCTTCATGCGTTCGACCTTGCTCAAAGTGTGTTCTCGTGCTCCACCTTTTATCGCTGTGGGGAAGGGAAAGGGCCATCAGGTGTGCGTAGTTATGGTCAAATGCCTGTCTGACCCTTGTGTTGGGACATGTCAGGTAAACGGCTCTGGTGTTAGTCCATTGTCTTTCACAGTGTAGGAAAGTGATTGTGTCGGAAAAGGGGGAAGGGGGCAGAGCTTCTAAGTAGCCTGTGGGGTAGGGTGAGAAAAAGGGGTTAGAAGGAAGGGGGTACCAAATCTCGCCCATCAGTGTCCCACTTCCATTCCCCAAACACCCCCCATCCAGGTGATCCTTCCCCAGGAACTGGATCCAATAGCGATGACCGTGTCCTGACCAACTGGATGACAGATCTCTGGGGACTAGCGGGTGAGACGTCCTTCAGGTGTCTCACATTACCGAAACATGGTGCTCAGATAATTCACTTGTTTTTTTAAATGAATGATTATTTCTGGATAGATATATTCCCATGTAAATTGACTCCCAAATTTGTAATTTCTACTGAACTTCTACTGGTACCGTTTGTGTTTCGATTCATTCTGTTTCACGCTTCTTCCGATCCATCAATATCCTGCTTAATGCCCATTGTTTCATGATCATTTTCCGATTTGGTGGCATAGACTTCATTGGATTATACACGTGTGAAATCCCAAGCCCAAATGGGGTGTGCATAGCTTGGGGTTACAGTTCCTTCATTAACCACACACCTGCCAAAAAATATGAATCAGGGCCATATTGCCTCCATGAGGCCCCTCTCTTAGTGGGGCCATGAGGGATCCCAGCCAGCAACAGCTGGCATAGAACTAGTGGACAGGAGGGAAGAAGGCAGACAAAGTGAAGGATCTTTCCAAGAGGGGCTGCCACCTCAGGTGGCCTTTGGGGTTGCAGCAATAGGACCCATGCAGGAAGGGACCCGGGCATGGTGAAGCATAGTGCGCGGCTCACCCATGGCCATGCCTTGGGAGCAGGACGGTCTTGCGAGGACTGATTCCTAGGCCGCGCCCGTTACGCACGGCCCAGGTGAGGAGGCGCAGCAGAGCGGTTCAGGTAGTTGAAATGTCCAGGGCCATCTACGAGGGTTGCACAGGGAAAAAGAGGTGAGAAAGAACTGGTGCATTACACCGCCTGGGTTAGCCAAGGCCTTGGCGGGTGCAATGAAGCACCAGTGAGTGCACCCGTGTCAGGGAAGTGTGTAGTGGCCCGGGCTGAACTAAAACTAGACTGAGGTATTCTGCCCCAGGGTGTCCAAGCAACCAGTCGTGTAAGATCCCTGCCTGGTTCAGTGGTAGCTTAGGCAGTGATGCTTAAGAGGGGCAGTTTGAAAAGGCTCTGGTGTGAGGAAAGCCAGAAGCAGCGGGAAGTCTGCAAAGCAGGGACTGCGGCGGTGGGAGGTCCCAGCATGTCATCAGCTGTCCCTCCCCACCTGAGCCCCTTAGCTAGGAGGTGGACCTTCTACTACGCTCGGATCGCAGTAGCAAGGAAGGAAATGGAAGACGGGTGCAGGATACACCTGCCCTCCTAGGTGCCCCCAGTTGTTAGATAGTGAAGCATGTAGGTCCCTGTCTGGAGGGCATCCATTTCAAACAGTGTGCACCCACGGGGAAATGGCACGCAGAGATAATTGTCAGCATGAAAGATGACGTTGGGGCCCCAGGTTGGAATCCAGAGAGGGATTGGGGAGTTAGGCTGACTGCAGTGGCCAGGGACAGAAATGATATGTTATGAGGTTATTTGGGACAATGTAATGAATACTATGTGGGCTAAGGAAACCTAGGGTTTTTGTTGAGTTAGTTACACAGTAGTTGCAAAGGCTGTGTTCCTCAAATAACTATAAACAAGGCTAAGATGGTTAATATGCATAGCTGGCCTTGCTTGTTGCGTGATGGTAATGTCACGTACAGAAGGACGAGGAAGACCTGGGATGGATGGCCAGTGCCAGGAAATGCAAACTAGACAAAAGCAAGAAACCCCGGTCCCACCAGTATGAAGCACAAGATTTCAAGGGGGGTCATCATTGCTGATGTGGCCGCCAATAGCTCTGAGCTCTGATCAGCCAATCATCAAGGTAAAGGTGTATATTAATCCAATTCAGACAAAGGTCTGAGACTTCTGCCACCATCAGTTTTGTAAAAATCCTCAGTGATGCGCTGAGAGTGAAGTCCAAGACACGGTATTGCAATTGTTTGTCCCCTAATGAAAACATTGCAAACCATCTGTGGAAGCCTGTATTGGAATGCTTAGGTAGGCATCCATCAGAACAATTGTGGAGGAAGAGGAGGCCGCCTGTAGGCATGTGCATGTGTTCACCCATCTGAAAAATCTCTGATGGGAGAAAAAGGTTCAAGGATGAGACTTCCAACAAAATGTCCAGGCCCACCCATTTCTTGTCACATCAAAGAACTCTGAAAAGAAAAGCCAAAAATGCTCAGATGGGGCGCAGGGGACTCAAATTATTTTCAATTTAATACTTTTTAAAATAAAATCTTTTTATTCCATTTTATAACAATAACATAGGTGTGCACATTTCACAATGCTGCATAAGAGCTCTATACAATCACTTTACCTTTTGTGCAACCCATATTTTAACTCTAAACTGCACGCATCCACCTACCCTCCCTCCCTCCGCCAAGTTAGCCAGACCATAGTAACCTGTTACAGCATTATAGCACACTGCACATATCTCGCATTGACCTCTGTGCCCACTACGTTTCTTTTACGTCTTATCCGTTCGGTTCTGAGCAGGGTTAGTGTTAGCTCTGATCATAGTAGCATGTCTTCACTAGGTTCTTGTGTTTGCCCAATCGCCTGCTTTCACACCTCTGTCTCAGCTATTGTCCATTTTTGGAGGTTTTTCCACCACCTTACTACTGATGGACCTTTGTCCGATTTCCAATGCTATGCAGTGTTTTGCCAGTACATACGCTAGGTCTTTTAGCTTCCCTAGCGCTTTACCATTCTTTCTCCACGGGAATAGCCCCAGTATACATGCCTCCAGTGAATGGACATTTAGTTAAATATGCCCTCTGGATAGTTTTTGTGCCATGTCTTTCCACAACTTTGCTACGACAGCACATTCCCAAAACATATGTAGCATTCCTGTGTTTTCCTCCTTACATTTGGAACAGCTTTGCTTACTTGCTCCTTTGAATCCTGCTATCGTTCTCGGTGTTAGGTATGCTCTCTGTGTTATGTACATTTGTAATAACTGAAATCTAGCATTTCTAGAGACCTTCTTATAATAAAGTGATACCTTTTGCCATTCCTTGTCTGTGAAGGTCTTGCCTAGTTCTGTTTCCCAACTTGCCCTGGTTCGCAGTTCACTCTTTGAGTGGTTTTCTAGAAGCCCATCATATAACCTCGATATAGCATGTCCACCCTCCGAGATAATTATCATTGTTTCTACTTCATCACGATTATCGGGTCGCCTCCTATTATTGGCCATCTAGTCTTAATCGTGTTCACAATGGACTGGTGTAGGAGATATTGGCTCTTGTGTATACCTGTTATGTCCCGTAGTTTGTCAAAGCTTAAAGAACCTTCTCTCCACAAATTTATTGTTATAATCCCTCGCGTCTCCCAGTTAGATCTCACATTGGCCTTAGACCCCTATTACCTGTCATCACTGCTGCTAGGGGTATTTGAGGTGATAACGGGTCTTTAATCTTAACTTTGTTACAGGTTCTGTGCCATATCTGTATGCCCACTTTTACCAAGTGTGGGTATTCTTGTGGTTCTGT
The DNA here is from genome assembly GCF_040938575.1 of Ambystoma mexicanum. Classification (NCBI taxonomy): domain Eukaryota; kingdom Metazoa; phylum Chordata; class Amphibia; order Caudata; family Ambystomatidae; genus Ambystoma; species Ambystoma mexicanum. The sequence goes on from NC_090931.1 coordinate 872,257,418, forward strand.
TGGAGACACCCAGAATACTTCTTTTAAGTGTAGGTGTTGCACTGCTGGTTGTAGGAGTGTTGTGTCCATTGTAGGTTAATCCGCTAGCCAGCCAACTACGTGTTGCATCTGACCTGCTAGGTGATATAGTTCAAAATTTGGGATTCTCAGCCCTCCTTTTTCGTCAGGCCTTTGGAGGATGCT